>NW_027103417.1:0-600000 GCF_902728285.1 Clytia hemisphaerica | reverse complement strand
CTGTTTCCCTTCTTTTTCATTTATATTGCAACTTTTCCGTCTGTAGACGGATATCCATCCAGTTGAGATACAAAAATATCATTTCCGTCTTGCCAATAAGAGGGTTTTTGGTTCAAATGACCATATAATCCTAAGGTTCCGTCCATATTCACAAAACCTAGTTGCAACACTGATATGAGACGTATTTTGACTGTAGATTTCAGGTGAAACAATACTCACATTATTTTTGCTCACTTGATTCATAAGCGCCCCCTCATCCCTCATCCCCTCATCCCTCATCTATGATATATTAAGTCCTGAAAATAGGAGAGACCTGATACGTAACGCATCCCTAAAAACCAATTTCGGCTGAGTGAACCCCCGACTCTAATTTACCACTCCTGGTTACTTTGTTCTCGTGAAACTCTCTAGACAGTTTTAAAGAATATTTGAGTGATTGAATAAACACCGAACACTTTATTATCATTAGGACAAGACAGTTCTGGAAATCCTCGGTCAAGTTCGTCAAACATACACCTTTGATCTGCTTCTCGAATGGCGTGGTAAAGATGAAGAGTTCAAAACGTATCTGCCTGGAGGTTAGTTTCACATACAGTTTCGGATTTAAATGTAATGTAAATCCTTCGGTTGGAATTTTAAGAGTTTGTGTTCCAGTAGCCTCAAGGCTAACTAAGGATTTTTTGTATATTGGGTAGTGCGATTAATATTACTCTTTTGTGCCTAATAGCTCTTTTCATAAATTACGTCACGAACATCACTTGCCTCGTTTTGAAATTATTGCCATGGTGATTAATTCCCAGCGGATTTTATTACAACTACTTTCTATTCATAAAAAAATCATTTAATGTCTCAAGGGATATGATCACTAGGAAATTGTTTGAATACGAGGCAAGTGATGTTCGTGACGTATTTTATGAAAAGGTCTATTGTAGGGGTGAGTGGAATAAGCAGGGGTTGATACTATGGAGGAAATCTATAAATTGGGATCATTATTTTAAGTAATTTTGGGATTTTTGGAGTGATTTTTTTTCTCCAAAAATTAAATGTTTACAATTTAAAGGGACATAACAGTACTTGCGAAATTTGTAAACAAACTGTATGCAGCGGATACAAAATCAAAACAAATGTCACATGTCAAAATAAAAAATCAAACCAAATATGGCGAATTTTGATTGTTCAATTGTTTTACAAGTTTGTTTTGGACACGTGATTTTAATTGTTCTTTTTAATGACACGTGGTTTGCGCAATGTTTACATTTTACTACTATAATGTCCCTTTAAGCACACTGAATTATCGAAAAGTAAATTTCTTCTGGAAGTGAAATATTAAGTGTTACTTCGAGATGTAATGAAATGCCACGCTCTTTTCTGTAGGAACGACATTGAAAGTTTATATGGTAGACTTGGAAGAGTGTGGTTTCGACGAACCTCGTGTCCTCCATGTCCCTCTATCAATCACCTTTGCTGAACTAAAAGAAATTCTTGAAAAAGTAAGCAACCTTTTAAGAATAATGCTTTCACCATTCAAAATTATCACCTAGATATTTAGCGAGTTTATGTATGTGTTTTTTTGCGGCGGAGACGGTTAGCTTCTGATTTGTCTAGATCCTAATCAACTGAGTACGACGGTAGAAAAAACACTTTGACCGTACTCGATTTTTATTTTAATAATAGATAATATTGTTCTCCACTCTAATGTGATAAATAGGGGCGGAAAGTATGCTGGTATGTAAATGTTTCACTCTTATTTTTTAGGAAACAGGCCTAAGTGCTGAACAAATGAGAGTTGCGTATTACAAGGAGGTCAACGGTTACTATTTGTTTGAGAAAGAGACCAGAACACTCAAAAGTGAAGGTTTCTACAAAAGTGGCAAAGTAAGTCATTAACCCAATTGCAACCACAATCAAAAACTATCTGATTGAAAAGCTTTTAAAAGGAAGTGTCTCTAATAATAGACCTTATTGGAGTTTTTGATTTTTCTAAAAAACCGATGCCTTGTGAGATTATTTCGGGGGTATTACAATAGAAATCTCTTAGAAATTCCTCGAGGGAATTCTATTGTAATACCCCCGAAACAATCCCACAATGCATCAATGTTTTAGAAAAATAAAAAACTCCGATAAGGTCTATTGACAGACAGTGGCATTCGAACTTCCTATTTTACAAAATTGGATAATCCAGAGTTAATTTTAAACAAGTCCTTGCCAAAGTGAGACTCTCTTCAAAATCTTTCTCTTTTTCGATTCGTACTTAGCGAGTAGCTCGCCAATAACCGGGACTTTTCATTCTGCGGCGATGTGCGGCGTAGAAAAAAGGGGATAATGTCTAGTATAGGCTAATTGGTACTGTAATTCCGATTTTCCCGTTTTCTCATATCAAAGTTAATAAAGTATATTTCCCTTTGAAATATTTTTTTCCAGATTTTTATCGAGGGTTTATCAGAGGAAGACCGAGAAGTACCTTTCAAGGAATCCAAATTTCTGCAGCGCTTAGAAGTCTTCAGCAATTCAATCAACGTCAAAATCTTTTTACCGGCAACCGAAAATGATACCCCTGATGATAAAAAGAACGACGCAGACCAAAAAGAAAAGACAAAAGGTTTTTGTTTCGTTTGATTATGATATCTGTTCCTCTAAAGAATCCTGCATTGTAACACGCATGCGTAATTTGTCGTTCTTTAAGCCATATGTAGTTATTTCCCGTGATAAACAAAAAGGAATTAATTCGTAAAGGGTGGATGAACTAACCGGGTCTGGGTTGTGGACGGCGAAATTTGTTGCTTTTTGTATATTTTTAGTAAATGTAGGATTCTTTAGATAAACCCCCTCCCATTCGGCAACAAGTTTAAGAATCTTTATAATTGTTTAAAACGTGCTGCAAAACAGAACAAATCTTTGTTATTGGAGGTGAATAAACAAAGAATAGATCAAGAAATTTTGAAACATCGTAGTAATGAGTTTTAGCCTGGTCAGAGACTTTGGCTTTCAATTTTTATTTTTTGTCGTTGTTTTGGTGATAATTTTTTTGTTTCATTTTTTCCTATCAACAAAAATCTATCCACTCTAGAAGCACACTCCCTGTACCATGTAATGCTTTGCTTTTTTTTTCATTTCAGAACTGTCTCTCTTGATCGACAAACGTATCACGTTGAAAGAACTGAAAGATATCATTAGTAAAAAGATTGGCCTTGACCCGCATTATTTTAGAGTATGTTTCCATTATTAAAAACAACACTACTTTATACCTAAGTCCATTTGTTTGTCAACTTCAATCTTCCAGTTTTATGTCGATGAGAAATCCAAATTTTATCAATAGTAGAGGTCGCTGAGAATAAGTTAGGATAGATCTTAATTGAAATCAGTTCCTGGCTTTTTTTGGACCTACCTCGGAGTTCCTTTGAATTAACCCTTTCCCATTTTTACAAAGAAAATTGTTTTTTATATCTCATGATTCAAAGTTGCATTCAAAACCACTCGAATGCGATGATGTTATTCATCTCGCGCTACAAGTGGTTACTGGAGTGATCGAGTCCAAAATCTGACGCTGTTTCACAGATTTCTGTAAAGCCCGAATGGCTAGATGTCGTGCTTTAAGCTCTTCCAAGCAAAAAAAAAAAAGTGAATATCGCAAAAAAATATTAGTGCTATTGTTTGGTGCGAAGCTTCTTATTGATCAAGCGCTGAAATTCTATTGTTATGTCACGTAACCTAGGTAGGGTTTCCTACCTAACCTCGGCACACTTTTCAACCAAAGCACGACATCTAGCCCTTCGGCCTTTATAAATCTATGCTGTTCCCGAATGTGTTTCCAGTGTGGACTTGATAGCTCAGTCAGTTGAGCAGCTGCACTAGTAAACCACTCTTAAACTCTGAAATATGCAGTATCAAATTTTCTTCCTTTTTTGGAATACATGCTCGTATTCTTCCCGTTATTTTATCTTCCCTTTTTTCAGGTTTTTCGATTATATTCAAACAGCCAAGAATATGAATGTACACGTCTTGATGATCAACTTCACTCCTATTCCGATGGAACGCAGGTTTGTCGACGAAAAGAATGCTTTTGAGCATCTTTTTTTCAGATATCAAAACAGAAATCCCGAAAAGATGAAGAAATATACAATCAACTCTTTCTAATTTCGAACCTTTGTAACCTCATTTTGTACCTAACTCGAACTGAAAAATTTGTTCCTTTACCGCGAGAACTTTTTCAGAATTAGAATTTTCCATGTATTCCCTTAAAGATTAAGTTAGGGAGAGTCAATTAATGTAGTAGCTCCTTTACCGTCCGCTCAAGTAAATTTGTAATATCGTTACCATGTTTGATGAATTTAATATGTCCGATGGTGATTTTGGTGTCATTCGAACATATGGAATTCGAAACCCAGCTGCTTTCATTTTACTGTCTGGTGAATTTTTCAGATCATAGTGAAACATGGACGTGCATTATATCCGGGTGAAACTCGTGTAAAGTTCTTCCACCTTCTACCCAACGAGAAAGAGGTAAGTTGTCAACCAAGGAGCTCTTCAATATATTGATTATGCCTCCAAATATCCCGAGTCTAGAAGTTTGCAGTGTGTGGCCCGTTTGATCGATCTCGAGTGCACAACTCTGAAAAAGTCGAGTGCAGGTGCAAAATTTGAGGTTTTCAGGTGCAAGTGCAGACGGTTTTTTAACCACAAGTGCAGCTAATTTTAGCAATTTTTTGCCTTTTTGGGCCAATTTCCGGTGCACCTTGTCTGGACCATAATTTATCAGGTGCACTCTTCCAGTCCGGAACTTGGTATTTCCGAATATTTCCTCGAGTGCAGCCTTGTCATACTCTGCAAACTGGCGCCGAGTCTAGAACTTTTCTTTTTAATTTACTTGTAATACCTTTTTTCTTGACAAATCATTTCAGCATCCATATTGATTTTTAAATTTGTAAATGATTATTTTATGCCTCATATCCGTAAGTCTCAAAACTATTTAAAAGTTTTCATGGCATAAAATATTTTATCACCTTTATTTGTTTCTTCGAGACATCATAAACTACAGGGTGATTCCAAAAAAAAGTAAACCCCTTGACTTTTTATGTTATTTCCTTGTATAGCCATAAAATCTAAGCACTCATTTCCTGGTATATGTGTGAAATTTGAGGTTTATAGCTCAGACATATAGTGTTGAAATATTGAAGTTTAAGGACATTTATAAATGAACAAGTCTTTTCCTTTCTGACGCCAAAAATGAGAAATGCTCTTAACTGGATCGGACCTTTTTAACTAAATTCCTGCTTTCGTTTACTTTACAGCACAGTAAATATCTACTGGACGGTATCGTTAAGAAAGGGATGACCATACAAGAATTGAAAGAAGAACAAATATTCGCACAATTGGAGAAAGAGCAAATCACATTCGTTAGGGAAAGGTATCATATTCACTGAAAGGAGGTCCTCAAAAGAGTTCAATTGACATTGTTAAACTATATTATTATTCATATAGCGGTCATTAAGTAAGCCATTAAAGGTTCAATCGGCGGGCGGTATTGAAAGGTTTTGTGATTCAAATTGTCATACCCGCGCTGAGGAAACTAAAGCGCCAGGCTTCAGAGGGCTGAAATATCATTAACCGCCCGGGTATAGGGCAATAACGTCATTTGCGGCCCGCTCGAAATTGGATTGAAGTCGTTGCATTGAAGCGAAGAGACTAAAATAACGTCAGAAAAAAACACTCTTTGGTCATTTGCGGCCCGCTCGCAAGGTACTAAAAATTAGTTGGAGAGTTGCATTGAAGCGAAAAGACTTGGTTGACGCTAGAAAAAAACGTTGTTTGAATGTCTGATATGAATTATAATAGTAATAGCGTTCAGTTTTCGTTCGTTGCTGTCATTAATTCTGCCCTTGCAGTTTGATTATTAGCCCTCTAGTGCTATTTGCGCCCTCCGCTTTGCGTCGGGCCCAAATGACACTATCGGGCGAATAATCAAACTGCGCGGGCAGAAAATAACAACAACGACCTCAAACTGAACGCTATTGTTATATTATTACACTTACCTTATTACACGAATATTACTAGGCAAGTATTCAACGGCCTTGAAATTAACACGCCAAAAATTAACACGAATTTTATTACTTTTACAAGAACACCATGGCTGGTTTTGATTAAGGGGGGTTTTTATTAACACGAAATTTTTCAATTCGTGTCAATAACATGACTAGTAATATTCATGCAATAAGGTATATAACTAATCAAAAGTATTTAACGTGGGAAAATGAGTGCGACAATTTATTTACGCGAAAAGTATGGTTTTCGAAAGTTATATCAGCTCAAATTTTATTAAACGGCTGTATTTAACGCGAGGGTAACTAAATCGCATTATTAGCTTGAGTAGTTTTAGAGTGTAATAAGGTATTATTTTTACACTGTAAAACACTTGCTTTTACAATGTTAAAAATAAACAGGTTTATTAGATTACGAACATCTACACTCGTTAGTTAATGTTATAGAAGTTGATTCGCTTTAATTGTGTACTTTTTCCTTCCATCTTGTGGAAACCAATCTCAATGGAATTAATCTAAAGTACGATGACATGGTTTCCGTATGGTAGCGAAAAAGAGTGTAAACTTAAAACGAATGGACTTAACCCTATGACAAAAAAATCACCTCTCTCTCATATCACTTTTTTACATGGTTTCTTCTTTTATTTTCAAGGGTGAGGATACGAAAGAAATCTTACAAGAACCCTGCAAACATATACCCTGATCATTTCAAATTCGAAGAAGATTTTGTGTTGAGTTATTCAGCCGAATTGTTCCTTGAACTACTAGATCGTAAGTTATAAGGCCTAACAACTGGGTGGGTGACTGAAAACATTTCTTAGATTTTCACCCTAGTTCCCGGTCAGGATACGACAATACCGAGTTTATATATATGTGTTTTTCTGCGACGGAGACGGTAAGGTTCTAGTTTGACTAGATCATGACCAGCTGAAAACGGCGGTAAATCAGCACTTTTACCGTACTCGATTTTGCGGGTCACAATTGCGGGTTATTCCAAATCGCTTCAGTCACTCTACCGTCCTCAAAAGTGCAAATACATAAACTCACTAATATAGCAACGTCGGCGCTTTAGACATACTTACGGGTTTTGGACTTTACCTTGCTAAACTGGTACCAGCCACATTTACAAACCATCAGATTTTACCTAGTAGAGATCGATACATCTCGTTTGATGTATTTACACGCTTTTAAATTCTGTACACACGCCGTAATATCTTTATTTATCGATGTTAGTACACGTTCTTTTTAACGAAAACAAACTATAGCACAAAAATACTCACAAACTAAGTTCAAAATAAGAACATCTTTAGACTTAAAACTCAAAAAGGTAAGAACATCAACGTGTACCTTATTGGAACTAATTTTCGCGGGAACTAATATTTGCGGTCGAAGAAAAGAAATCGGAAAAATTGTATTTCGCGGGTTTTAGTTTTCGCAGTTTTGCCATTTTTTGGACAAATTTCTTTCCTTTTCCTAGGGATTATTCAAATTTTTCGATGAAATTGGAAAAAATTGTATTTCGCGGGTTCAAACTTTCGTGGTTTTGCCAAAAAAACGCGAAAAACGAAAATTAGTTACATTAAGATAACTCAAATCCATTCAATCTATTAGATGACGAAGAAGTTGTGAATAACGATTACATCAGCATCTACATGAGACGTTGGAATTGTGAAGCAGTCTCCATTGATCCTTTCGAAGAAGCCGTCCTATTGATAAACGATGCCTCTGTTGAAAATCTAAAAAAGAAGGTTTGAACCTTAAGTTCTAGATCTAGAAAACTGAAATGGCGGTTCCAATCTGCTATTGATCTAGGCTTTATATTTTCTAAGCTTAATATAGTTTTGAGTATAATACAACGAAAGCAACTATCCTTTAATATCAGAAAAATATGTCACTCATTCTTCTGTACTCGAAATGAGGAGTGATGGCCAAGTGATCAAGGCGTCAGCGTCTTAAACCAGGGGTTTGTGGCTGAAATCCCCGTTCCTTCGAATGTTTCGTCCTGTTCATAGATAGTCGAGCCGGCTGGCCGTGGACGGTGAAAACTGTCAAGTGATTGTCTAAAAGTCCAAGATTACTGGGCTATCCACGTAAAATATCAACTCTCACACTTAATCCTCAAAGTAAGGTGTCAATCCAAAATTCGAGTATTTTCTTACTGTTCCAAATAATTTGTTTCTATATACAACATTTTTAACGTTTCATCCCGTTTTTAGATCTTTACCTCAAAGAAAATTGGATATTTTTGTATTTTTAGATTGAAGAGAAAAGTGGTATTCCTGTCGATTCTGTACAAATAGCAAAGGTAGGAAATGTGGGATATTGACTTTTCTCCTTTTGACTTTTTGTTGTTGCTTTAAAGTGTTTTAAAGTCGTTCTCTGCATAGATTTGTTTGAAATTTTGGTTTAATTCATATGATATTCTGATCTAAAGTTTCTTTCGGACATGAGTCAGTAGACAAAATCAACTCTAATATATTTTCAATGTTTTCTTCTTTAAACTGTATTCTTTTCCTTCAATTGCTAGGAAACGGCAGGAGCCGTTTAAAGTTAGTAGTATATTACAAATATCCTTCATTCCCTTTGAAACAGGGTCGTGGAATGTTCCCTTGCACTTGCTCTGTGCTGGATATCCAACACGAACTAGACTGGAATCCAATCTCAAATCGAATCACAGACTACCCTCTAAGCATGAAAGAAGATGGAGGAGTCATCTACTACAAGTAAACTTTACTTTTCTCTCTATGAAGTAGATACTACTGTCTAAATTATCTCCTTTACGACAAGATCTATATATATTTTGCTTTTTTTATAACAGACTCTCTAGTGTTGTTTTTGTAATAATCTTTCAAATATTTGCATTCAACTTGAATCCACCATTCATCCCTTTTCAATGTTTTTCTTTCCTAAAAGCTTACAAACATTTTGTTGTCAAGGTTTTATTTAATTTAGACTTCAAAATTCTTTTCTTATTCGTGGAACTGAATTATCATTTCTCATCAAAACATTCGTCTTTACTTGATATTTGCATGTGAAGAGGGTTTACTTTTTTGAGTTTGTTGGTGAAATTTTTGTTCAATATTTTTTTCTGTGCTGTGTTCTTCTTAGGGATGCAAGAGAAAAACCAAAGAAATTGTCGGATGAAGAACGAAAAGAAATTAGAAGCAAAGAAAGGGAGACGTATGACATCTACAATTAAAAAAAAAATTAGTTTGATATGTTTTCCTTCTTTATCTTGAATTTTGAAAATGCTCAACACATTTTTTATAAGAACATAAAGGCTTCAATGACTAAAATATTTAGAACAAGTTAAGAATATTTTTAGGCGTGAAACTCAACAAGCTAAGAACATCTGAAGGCTTCAAAAATTTTACATGTTCTTATGAAAGAACGTGAACAATATGTGCATCTGAAACTTATTTCTCGTGGAAATGTATTTCATTTTGGCTCGCAATTCCTAAAGCCTTACTTCCATTCAGATTTTTCATAACGTAATGTTTCATACAGAAGCACCCAAAAAAGACCGGGTGTTTGCTACTTTGAATTTAAACAATTAAACTAGTGGCAAATGCCCGGGATTTTTTAGGTGCTTCATTATAAAACATTACGTCATGAATATCATGAAATGATTTCTTATGGAGTTATCCTATAAGGAAGAATTTTTTTTTCACGAGATTCTTCAAACTCTGTTTTATTTTTCTTCTGCTCCAGTTCTGGCCATACAGTTACCAAGATATATCGCAAAGAGAAAGCACTGAAGATTTACACCAATGGTGACAAAAGGTAACACAGAGCAATGATCCAATTTGATTGGACGAGGAGAAGTCTCAATGACATCTGATGATCACGTGACGTAATGGCCCCATCTCATTGGCAGTGAAGGGAAACCATTCGAGCAGTTTGATATACAAGTGGAAGTTAGCTCTATGAGTGGGGTTTTCTATCCGATAGATTCTTTTTCATCGAGAAATATAAAAAAGAAAAATATTGCTGTTCACGTTGGGTAAAAGTAAACGTTTTATGAGTAAGTGATAACGGTTCGGCACATTGCAAAAAATCAAATCATGACCCTTTAAATTTGGCCATGATCAATATAATTGGAGTTTGTTTTGTTTGTAATTCCACGCAGCAGATTCTCGTGAAATTTATATACTGGATTAGCTATTACCAGTTCGATTGGTCGACATTCATTGCAATACCTCTTAGGCTACGTGGATGATGTGTGACGAATACATTACCGTAAAACATATAACGACGAATCAAGATTCGATCTCAGCAACAGAAGAATGTTGATGAAAATAAATTATGTAATCTATTATTTTTATATCATTTTAGAAAGAGTTTTTACAAGTCTTCTAATCAATCTACCCTATGGTCTTAATCAGTCCTAGAAAACTTGGCTATTAAAAATGTCTTCGCCAAAAAAGTCCATTACAAATGAGTTAGGACATATCGTAAGTCTAGAAACTCTTGCTCAACTAGATCTAATTATAAAGACATTTAAAAAGGTCTTGAAGACCTAAATCATTAATTTTATGTTACACCACAAACACGATTTATTATATTTTGAATCCTTTAGTAAAATATTAAAATTTTCTTTGATTTTTTTTTTTTGGACTTAGATAATTAGTATTGTTATTGTTAATTGTTGCAAAAATAGAAATCTTTATATGTACACTTTAGGCTGATAGTGACATTACAGTATCAGTTATAATCAAAGCAAATGGTTATGAAGATTTTGATTTGACTGGTCATAACCACAAATATTATATACAACACACATATAAAAATATAAAACACTAGATGGAGCTTTTCCTACCCTATTTGATGCAAAATAATTCGCCATCTTGGATAAGGTGACATCACAATTTAGCTTGCGAGATCGTTGAAGTCATTACAGTGTCAAAAAAGTTTCAACAGTGAAAAACAAGGTTTCTACTGTGACCTACTTTCGATAAGATAGCGCATTATTTTGCTTCACCAGTGCCGTTGCTTGGGAAATACAGAGTAGCTCTATCTAGTGTTTTATATAAGATATCTGTGGCCTTATCGGCGATCCAAAAAATATTTGCAATCTGATTGGTTAAAAAGAGTAAAATATATCTCGTATTTTACATGTACAAAATATAAATTGACGAAAAGATGTTGTTGCATTGTAGCGGTAGAAGAAATCTAACGTCGCTTTGTTACAAAAGTGCCCTGCGCTTTTTTCCAACACAAAAAGTGAACTCGTAAAATATTTCTCATATTGTACTCGCAACTGTCCGATAACTATTACCTATTACATAACACGTGATTGTTTGCTACTAACATGTTTACATTTTCTAGCTGCTGTAATGTCACTTAAAAGAAAACGCACACCAATTTTCTAAATCTTAGATTCAAAAGAAAATCAAATTTAGAATTTTTTTCTACGCAGTGAAATTCTAAGATATTATCATAAAATCGAAAGTTTTTTAATTGTTTTTGTGTTTCGTAATTTTTCTTGCTTCGTTTAATCATGAATTATAATAAGCTTCTTTTGGGGTTTCATTATTGTTTGATGCCATTACACGTTATTATACTTTGGAAAACTTTAACTTTTTAAAAATGTAAATTTGCATTTCATTTTTTCGTTTTTTTTCGTTTTAGTGAACTAAATAATAAAAAAATAATAAAACAAAAACAAAAGAAAGGAACAATTGGTCACTATGGGAAACAGCCAATCAGAGATCAGGAAATACAATGTTGTTCTGGATAACATACAAAAACAACGTATCAACATGGATAAAGATTTGGTCAGAGAAAACAAAGAAATTTTGGGGTATATTCTGGAACAAAAAATTCTTCCAGAGCTGAAAAAAGATGTCTTATTCGAGTCTTTGTATGAATGTCCATATTATACGGGGTCTACATATGAAGGACTGAGAATTTCAGCTCCAACTGAATTTGACATTAATTTGATCTTTGACTTACCTTTCAACTATGAGGAAGACCTTATTTTGGACGAATTAACAAAAACCTATGGCACTATATCGTTGAATGATGATTTTGATCGGCTTTGGCATCCGAATCGTGGCGATTATGCAAGATGTAAAGATATCAAGAAATATTTTCTGGACAAACATGAGCCAAGGAAATTTAACGCTCTTTCTATCCATCAATGGTTTATAGGTGTCTTGGGTAAAGCTCTTGAGCGGTTGGAGTTCATCTATTTCAAAGACCGGACCTATAAGCTGAAATACTCTGTCAAGAACCAATCTGGTCCGGCGCACACTTTACACGTCTTTCGCATGGAAGACAATGTACTAGTTTTTGATGTTGATTTAGTCCCCGTTTTCGAATTTGAGGATCCTAACTTTGAAGACCTCTTAGTTGAGCGTACAAAGTCTAAATATCTCGTTCCAAAGAAGCCTAAGGATTTGGATCAGTTTCAGTCAGAAAATGTCGATCATATTTTCAGAATTTCCTATGCCCCTAAGGAGCGCTTGATGTTGGATAATCAGAAAAATGCTAAAACGGTCATCAAATTTTTAAAGCTCTTAAGAGATTCGCAGAACTGGTTTCTAGTCAGCTACCATTTAAAGACTATTGTTATGAATCTCAATTTCAAGACCTGGAAAGAAGAAAATCAATTGGCCAATTATTTAAACAATGCAGCTCAGAGTCTCGAGTTTCACCTCAGAGAACATTATCTACCTATGAAACATGATCACAGGCATAACCTTTTCGGTCATATTAAAAATGTATCATTGGATAAAATTGCTGATCGTTTATCCAGAATAATTCGAGAGGTGCAAGCCGATCCTGATAAGCTCTACGTATACTTGAAAGCAGTTCAAAATGGTAGCCGTGGCAACCAGTCGAAGGATGTGTCTAGAAGCAGCACAGCTGAATGTTATTATGACCAATCTTCTGATTCTGAATATGATGATGAAGAAATTGGAGGGAGTGAAATATTACAAGCTGCCGCTACTGCTGCAGGAGCAGCGACCGGTGGAGCGATCGCCTACAAATGTTTTAAAAAGGAGGGAGAAAATCTCACCGATGACCAAAAGGCAGTGGTGGCTCTGTCAACACTCGCAGGTGCCTTTTTGGGGAATTTAGCAATTAGAAAGTGATGATTTTATAAGGTACCGAGTCATTGTTTTTTTAAAGATATAATCTGTAAATCAATTGTCTCGTGATTTAATTTTCATTTTAAACTTTAAATTATAGAAAGTATTTAAATACGCACTGGCGTGTTTAACACAATAGAGAAAGTACGTCAGGAACATGCGAAGGAGTGCAACGCTCGTTAAAAGACAATTATAAATCTCGTGTTCGACATGCTCTAAAACCGCCTATATTTACGACAGGAAATGAAAATAAGTTCGGTATTTAAAAAGATTCGAATAAGCGAGAGTCTACCGAAGCTAAAAAAGACATCAAGTATTTAAAGCGTTTACGAGACACTACGAATTAGATGCTGGTCATTCATCACATCAAAATGGTGGTCCGGAATCATGAACACCAAGAGTGGAACGATGAAAATAATTTTGTGTTGTATCTTAAAATTGGGTTTCTTCCATCTAAACATGATCCTGACCACAATTTTTTCGAAAATCTTAAGTCAGCAACCTTGACCGAAGTTGTATGTTCACTGGAAAGAAATGATAAAGAAGGTTGAGTCAGATCCAACTTATATCTGTAATGGTTCATGACATGACAGATACTATTAGATTCAATTCCTTTCTATTCCATTCCCTACCATTTCATCTTTTCTGGGATGTTAGAACTCCTAGAATTCTATAGACCATTTGCTTGGCACGATGGCATGTTGAATAATTTAAAACTCCAGTATCACAACAATTACTCCATGAAAGCACGAGTAGTAAACCCGTGTACTAAATATTTTCATTTCGTTGTTTCGATGCTTGAGCTTTGAATTATTCAACATGATCTCGCGCCTCGCAAAAGATCCATAGAATTCTAGGAGTTCTAATATCCTAAAAGAGATAAAATGGTATGGAATAGAATAGAAAGGAATGAAATCCAACAGTATCTACGAGGCCAATTTTCTAAAAATGACATTTCAACATCATGCATCTTGGTGTAATGTATCTATAGTATCGTTTTTATAGATTTCGTATCGTTTCGAAACGATTGTCGGGTTTAAAACAATAATTTTTACGATTGATTTTTCTATCGTCGCTGCTAGGACGAAATTTGTAAACTTTTTAGATGACACAGGTGTAGTTTTTATCAGTTATAATTTATATTATATATTTAATTTCTTTAATAATATTTCTCAGTATTTAAAAAATCATAATTTAGTAAGGCTAAGACTTATTTACTTGCCTTAGCTAAAAGGGGATTCTTTCTTCAATTTTGCTCAGAAATGATGATTTTATTGTGTGGGTATCATTTCACTTTCTAATCTCAACTTACTATGGATTGTCAGCAAGTTTTTGAAATTTTCTCAGAAGTATTTTTTACTCTATTTATTATGCGTATCTATTTTTCTAGAGGGGGTGTGAAGTTTCTGTATCATTAAACTGGCACTTGAACAACAACCTAGAAAATCTGCAGGTTGATCGTTTTAATACGATTATGGAAGAAAACGCTTTATCTTATCAGGGTACAAGGCGAAAGTTTCTGCTCCCGCTTTACTCAAACTAAAATTGATTGAACTCTTAAGGCTTAGGGACACGAAAAGCTTTTTCCGCGTTGGTGCAATCTAACATGATCCACCCCCACCAACCTGAAACGCTTTCTCGTGTCTCCACTCCATTTTTTTCTTTCTACCAATAAAAGTGAAATCTCATTTTTGTCCATGGGACAATGAGAGCAAAATTGATTCGAATCAATTTGCTCCATTGTCCCAGGAACAAAATCAGCGTGTCTTTTGGGTATTCCCCTCACTTTTTGTCCCATGAAACAAAGAAAGAAATCATGTTGCATTGCACCAACGCGAAAAAAACTTGTCCTGTCTCCAAGCCTTTACAATAAATCGTTTGATTGACAACTTTTCAATATATGACGTAATTGTGGAGCAATCCACGCATTTTTATTATCATTATTTTATAGCTGACCTATTAATGACGATGCATTCCTTTTGAATTGTTGTAATGTTATCATTGTTCTGTCAGTTATAAAAAGCAGAGGTATAATTCTAAAAGTAAGCATATAACACTATTTGTAAATAGCAGAGAGAAGAGAGAGAGAGCTGTGTTATTGAAATTTCTTTAACAAGCTTTTGGAGGCGTTTAAGTTTTAAGTTTTCTGAGCTGGGATATATTTTTTCTCTGTCGAAGGTTTGTACTTTTTTATTCAAGGACTTTGTTTTGATTTGAATTTTTATGAGAAAATGGCCTGTGTTTTGTTGATCTGTTTGTAATGAAAGATTTTTTATCTTACAAGTCTTGCATCCATGATCATTATATTGAGACCTAATGGACTTAAAAGGGCTTATTGAAAGTTTAAAGATTAACTTTTTAAGGTTGAACAATTTTTTTCTTTATTGAAATTTGCACTTTTCTACTCTAGTATTGGTAATTTCATAGGACTTGTTTTGACTGAGTTCTTACAAGAGCTCTAACATGGATTTTTATTTTGGCTTGAGTTTTTATGAGATAATGTTCCTAAACATTTTATGATGTGATTTTAAATACGAATATAACAGCGGTTGTGTTTATTTTGTGTTTTGGTTTTTGTTTACTACAAAACTCATAAAAGTGATCCATTTTTTAATTCAAGATATTAGTTGGAATGAGGAAGTGATATTTTGGATAATGGGCTATCTAAACGGCTAATGACCGAAGTATCAATGGGCTTCAAACAAGCTTAGTAGCTTTCAAACATCAAAACTCTTCAAGTTTAGCAGAAAGAAACATCTTAAGTTCACTTTATGATTAAAAGAGAGATTATGATGAAAAAAAATTGGATAACTTTTTCAGAAAATTGATTCAGGGAAAAATACGTACGAGGATGATTCTTTTTTCAGTCGCAAAATTACAAAAATTCATTTGATACTTTTCCATTTTTCACAGTGAAAATAGTTGTTTAGGAGAACGCGACAGTCTATTGAATAACAAATTACTCCACATACATTACTTTCCCTCAGCCGGTAAAAACGCGATAAATTATCTTGTCTCTAGGTAACTGCTGTGGAGTAATTAGTTATTCAAAAGACAGTCGCGTTCTCCCAAACAACTATTAGAAAAGCTTGTTGTATCATTTTTCTGTTAAAAGGATCCAAGTTTCGTTTACAAGGGTCCAAATTTTATAGAATAGAAGCGTCCAATTAATCAAAGTACCGTGGTGAAAGTCAGTGTCATCTGAGGATTTTTGAATTTATCAAATTTTATTCTCATTTACAGCTCATTAAAAAAAAAGTCCTAGCTTACCAAGCAAAATAAATCAATAAAGCATCATGGCAAATACATTGGAACAATTGAAAAATTTCACTACAGTTGTGGCTGATACTGGCAACTTTGAAGGTATCAATTTTATATCATCGTCTTTTATTTCATTCTTTAGTAGATTAAATTTTGTGGTTGGTATCTTTCGTGAACTTTTAAGAATTAGCAAAAGACGTTACCCAGGAGTAGACTACATTTAAGGTCTTCGCTCCTCAACACGGGAACAATGGAGCTGGGCATTTTGTAGACTAGTCCCATAGCCCCAATGGAACTTTTTTCTACATCGAGGGAAAAAATGTCTATCAAACTCCAAATGGGGATAGAAATCATATTTTTCGCGGGGGAAAAATGAAATAAAAGTCAATTTTCCAGTGGCGCTGAAATTGTAGGGTATTTTTTCCAACAGGACGAAATTTTGACCAAATTTTTCAGTAGACCTTTGGTCCCACCGTGTCTGTGACACAGGTATTTTTGTGTTTACAATGTCATTTTTTTAACGTTTTTGCAGCCATTGCACAATACAAACCGACGGATGCCACAACCAACCCCTCACTTATTCTACAAGCTGCTCAAATGGACCAATATCAAGATCTAGTCAAAGAAATCGTCAAATCTGCCATCGCTGAAGAAAGGTTTGTATTCGTATGATCATCGTCTCTATTCTCTAACCCATGGGTGTAATGAGCTTTTCCAGAAAAAGATTTTACCCCTTCTGTTGAGGATATTGATTTTTTGAAGTATCGAACCCCCTGGATACTTTATTAGTAGAAACATTAATATCCACTCTTAAAAATATGCTTAACTCCCTGGATATCGTATATTTCGTGTTAATTAAAACCAGCCGTGGTGTCTACGAAAAAGCAAATAAAATTCGTGTTATTTTTTGTGTGTTAATTTCAAGGTCGTTGAATAATTGCCTAGTAATATTTGTGTAATAAGCTATACTGATTAAAATTTGGTTATCTGAAAACATATTGCTTTTAACAAAATTTTCAAACGCTGACTCGAACTTTGTTACTAGTAAATTTTCTATTTTGTTCTAATAGTGTTCAAATATCATATCTTTTTCAGCGATGAAAATGAGCAAATCAGTTTGGCTATGGATAAATTGGTATGTCCTATTAAAACATTATGAGCGGGGGGAGGGACTATTATATATATTTGTAGTGTTTGTCGTAATTGTTCGTTAGACACGTGTGTTTTGTTCTAATAAAGTGAAAAATACAAATTCCGTGACTTTTTTGTTCTTTGTCCATTTTTGCCCTGATTTTTATGCAATCATATTTGATCTTTTAGTTTGTCAAATTTGGATTGAAGATCTTGGATACGGTACCTGGACGTGTCTCAACTGAGGTCGACGCAAGGTTTGCTAATTTTCTTTTTTCTGTAATGAGCTATGAACATTTTAAAATAACGACTTTGAGCTATTTTTTTCACTTTAATAGCTTTTAAGTCTATAAACACTGGGAAGAGGAGACAGGGTGGTTACTTATTTATCATGGTTGAAAATCAGTTAGCATTAATCATGGTACCAAGCTACGCGTAATTCCGAGATTGGTAAAGATTCATCAAAATATATCAGATTGGATGCGCGCAGTGAAGGATAGCATAACTCGCGAAAATTTTTCCATTTTTAATAAATTAATTTCATCTTTATCACGCAGGTTATCCTTTGACAAGGAAGGACAAATTGCCAAAGCCAAACGTTTAATCGAAATGTACGAGAAAGAGGGAATTGACAAGAAACGCGTTCTCATCAAACTCAGCTCCACATGGGAAGGAATTCAAGCGGCTAAGTAAGGAAAAGAATATTGGCATTGTCCTTATATTGGGCTCTTCCAGAAAATGTCCGTACAGGGGGGGGGTGGAGGATATAACTGTCCGAGGGGTAGCGAAAAATCATCAAAATTTGCCTTGTCCGTCCATCCAAAATTTACCCCCCGGTAAATCACTGAAATCTGTTATATCCTCCACCCCCCATATTCAATTTTTTTCTGGAAAAACCCATTGCTTGATTCCTCATATCCTCGTACAGTGAGAGTTCTCTTAACAAAATGGTGATTTCCCCTTTCAAAACCAATGTAAGGCTATAACACCATGTCCCAATTTTATTTGATAATCGAAACACAACGAGAAGTGCGAAGGCCTCTTAACGGTAACATATGTACTCTTAGATTCCAAATAAACGGGGGGGGGGTCGAATAAACGGGGAGTTTTCGAATTTTTACTAAACTGACGAGGGGGGGATTGTACTTCTGAAAATCCAAGAATAAGCTCTAGTTTAGACAGCCCACTTTTTGCCCTGCCTATTCTAATTGTGAATTAAAGAGGGCATAAAGTGGACTGTCTAATGTCTTCGTTCAAACCTTTCCAAGCGAAGATTTTAACAACCTACTAACTTTGTGCCCTCTTTCTGCTAACTCTAACAATTAGAATAGGCAGGGCAGAAAGTCGGCCGTCTAAACTAGAGCTAAGGTAAATATAGGATAAAATGAGACTTTTTGGAGCAAAATAAGGTGCCTTCTTTTTTGCCAACTGAAAATATTCTTAAAAATTAATAAACGGGGGGTCCTAATTAGGTCCGGGGGGGTTGGAAAATTTTCGAAAAATCAACAAGCGGGGGACTTGTTTATTTGGAACCTAAGAGTATCAGGAAAGTGGTTTAGTTATGGAAATGTATCACTTCAAATGTTTTACCATTTGATCGGCATGCTTTATGATATAAGTTTATATGGTTATTGGTATAATGCCCCGTTTTGTATGTGATTAATTTTTAAGTCTTTCATCAGTATTCTTCTAATACTTTTAATTTTAGAGTTTTGGAGGCTGAACATGGAATCACATGCAATTTGACTTTGTTGTTCTGTTTTGCACAAGTATGTTTTATTTTTCTTTGTTATGGTCCATTAAACTGAGACAAAGTATACAGTATACGAATTTATTTTTTTACCATAGGTGTGCCTTATTTCGTTGGGTTGTGAAAAGTTTAATCGAAATGGATTTAAAACACAATGAAATAGAAAAAGGAATTTTGAAATGATTCCGGCGGATTTGATGTCGCAATAAAAAATCCTTTAGGCGTACAAACTTTTGCGAGCAGAAACTTTCCCGATTTTCGCAAATTTCGGCCTTTTTCGCGAAAGAATGTCTTTGAAAATTCTTATCAGGGCAATTCGCGAAAGTTTAATCTCGCGAAAAATTCTCAAAAAAATAGGAAATCTATAAAACCTCGAAATCCTTATAAATAAAGTCGAAGAGCAACTGTCTTCATTGGATTTAAGGAATATTTTTCACTTTTTTTCGCCTCCTTAGACTCTATATTCATTGCCCCCCCCCCCCACTTTCAATTTCATGGTGTAGGCCCTGACTTGACGATTTTTTCTCTCCCTACAGGCTGTTGCTTGCGCTGAAGCCAATGTCAACCTTATTTCACCTTTTGTGGGTCGTATTTACGATTGGTTTGTTAAGAATACTGGTCAAAAAACGTTCGAACCCAAAGAAGATCCAGGAGTGAAAAGCGTCGCCAAGATTTACAATTATTACAAAAAGTTTGGATACAAGACCATTGTGATGGGCGCCTCTTTCAGAAATACAGATCAAATTAAAGCCCTTGCTGGATGCGATAACTTGACCATTTCGTAAGTATAGATTTGGTTAGTGAAAAGTGGTTGGTAGTTTCTGGAGAGAATATTTTGATATTGATCCGCGTTTTAACGTTCGGTTAAACTTGGACAACTGGAAAATTAATGTTAAAATGCACTTTATAAAGGCAAAGTTCTCATTTTCAGGGGAAGTTCCAAGGAATTTAGATGCGGTGCTTAACGAAATCGTTTTTTTCTGTCTTTGTTTCTTTAGACCAAAACTTTTGGATCAATTGACGCAATCGACTGATAATTTGGAAAAAGCCCTATCTGCAGAAACTGGTAAATTTGTTAAGATTGTTCTTTCATCTGACTTTCTATGATTTGGGAACGAAATGTCTTTAATAATCTTGAGTTGGTCGAATTATTACCTTAAGTGGATAAATTTTGGCGTGGACTTAATTTGGCAATTGGCCAAAATACAATTTTTTTGGGGGATTTAATTTGGCGATAGATCAATTTCGTAAAATTGGCGGGGATTTAATTTGGCGAAACGGAAATTCTGTCACATTGAAATGGAAATTTTGTCACATTGAAATGGGTGAAAATTACTCAAAAATATACTAAAAAGTTGTGAATTTTTACATAATTCTCTTTTTGTTAAATTTGGCGGGGATTTAATTTGGCGAATTGCCGAATTTTGAAATTTTGGCGAGGATTTAATTTGCCAAATTTAATCCTCGCCAAAATTTATCCATTTAAGGTAACTTCTGCCCACCTCAAAAAAGTACAAATTTTTCAGCACTTTGAAATTAATGTTACACCCCTGTTTCAGTGTTAGTCGAGAATAGGGCAATACCCAATGGGGACAGGAATCAACTTATTTTTCAAATATTTCACAATAATTCAGGGATATAGTACTTTAATCGGATTAACTTTCGCAAGATAGATTAAATCTCGCGATTTTGCGAATTTTTGCCATTTTCGCTAAATTAAAACTCGCGAAAACGCGTTAGATTCCTGACTCGCGAAATTAAATCCACCGTGAAATTTTTAAAATCACATTTTCGGCGGAAAAACACTTCTAAAGTCTGCAGTTGTGGCAAAAAATTGCTATTTTTCAGCTGTTCACGCTTATTCGC
This sequence comes from Clytia hemisphaerica, assembly GCF_902728285.1. Taxonomy (NCBI): domain Eukaryota; kingdom Metazoa; phylum Cnidaria; class Hydrozoa; order Leptothecata; family Clytiidae; genus Clytia; species Clytia hemisphaerica. Next base: position 578,860 of record NW_027103417.1, on the reverse strand, counting down.
GAAATTAAATCCACGCGAAATTTTTCAAAACTCTGACTCGCGAAACTAAATCCGATCAAAGTATTAACAATATTTCGTTTCTACTCACAGCGCAAGGTCTTGATTTGGAGAAAGTATCATTGGACGAGAAACAATTCCGATGGCTTCTCAATGAGGATCCCATGGCAACCGAAAAATTAGCTGAAGGAATCCGAAAGTTCGCTGAAGATGCTGTCAAATTAGAAAACTTCTTACGAAAATTGATTCAAGAAAGCAAATAAACTCGAACAGCACTGTTAAATCATAGTATAAGAAAGCTATACTATGGTTAAATCAATTTTAGGGGGTGATTTTTCTCTTACTTACTAGCTTTTGTTTTGATTATTCTAACTCATTGCGAAGTCTTGGATCTCGATGAGAGTTTCTTGTCAGTATCTTGCCAGGATATTTAAGCTTCTTTTCATCTTGTCAAACTTAGAACTTATACGTCTTTACCTAATGTTATCTGAGGTTCATTTATTTGCATATTTATAATTGATGCTCTCGGTCTAGTAATCATTTTGATAGCTTTCTTTTTTTTATTTTGATTTATTTACTTTTTTATTTATTTTACATGGAATATATTTTGAAGTAATTTAAAAATGCATTTTGTCGTCGTTTCCTAAAAACTATATGGTTAAATTGACAATAAGTTATAAATGATGCTTGAAAGTTCTTTTTGACATTTCAAGTCAAGTATTGAAATACTAAGGTCGCATAACCCAGGGTTTGCATAAACCAAATTTATGCATCTACATAGCCTGTTGTAATGCCCAGCCAAAGTTTGTCTCAGAAGGGGTTTATCTAAAGAATCCTGTATTACTAAAAATAGACAAAAAAACAACAAATTTCATAAAGAACGACATTTTTTGCCGTCCAAAACCCCGACCGAAAGTGACTGAACCACCGATCATTCCTCTTTGTTTATCACGTAGCCCGGGGTCCACTTAAAGTTTTTTTCATAGACTGGATGGCGCGATTAAGTGGCCCAGTAGCATCACAGATCTGTAAAGCCTGAAGGGCTAGATTTGCGGCCTTGGTCAAAAAGTGAAGCTCATCTTTGGAAGGATTTCCTACCAGAGTCACGTGACTAAAATATGCAATTTCACCGGTTTGAGAGATGTGAAATAGCGTTTGCCGTCTACTTTTTTTTATCTCGCGCTCCGAAAACAATTAAAATGCTAGATCCTATCCATCGGCACGAAATTTAAAAAGTCAAATTTTTGCTTCACTTTTTTTTGCTGGAGAAAGCTTAAAGTTGCCTATCTAGCCCTTCGGGCTTTACAGATATCTGTGGGTAGCATATGGTAATATGCTTTTGCCTAGGCGGACTGTAAAACAGTCCGCCAGATTTAAGTTGTTTTTGGAAGGTAAAAACAGTATGAAGCAATGTTTTTATTTGAGAATAAGGGATTGCAAATCGGTTAATCGTGTTTGTTTCTGATTTTTGATCATATCTTTCAACTCCAAGTAGTTTTATTCTTATTTGGATTTTCAACATTCTTTTTCAAAATGGCGACCTCGCCAAACGCTCCTAGTCTACTTCACTGGACTCAGCGTCATAAAAAATATCAAAAAGCAAAGTTCAGCCAAAAGTAGACTCTAGTCTATTTTTCACGGGAATTCACTGCATGTCGTTTAGACTAGTAAACCACGTCGTTGTATTTTGCTGCAGATTAAACTTGCAATGGGCTCGATGTCTATATGTTCACTGAATACAATTGTCTTTCCAATCCACTCTCCCGCGGCAATTTCTATTTTTTTATAAGAACTCTTTATTATAAGCACTATTCCCGAGTTCCTGTGTCCAAGGAAAGACAGACGCTTGCTAGTCTACATGTGGTTTAAAAAGAACGACAAATTACGCATGCGTGTTACAATGCAGGATTCTATAAAGGAACAAACTGTCAAACTAATCCATAATGTGCAGCGATAACAAAAAAGCGGTTTTTCGAATTAGACACAGTAGCAGTTTATGCTTGTTGACAAGAAATCCACGAGTACACGTTTTTTTAATAAGAATATTCATGATGAAATTTGCCAAAATATTAAGAATATGCTAAGAATAACACCATTATGTAATTGAGCAACTGAACCTAAAAATGCCAATTTGTAAACGAGTTTTTCCTGTAAATTGCCAATTATACCCTCAGCAATGCTAAAAGCTTTCACAAAAATGTCAAATCTCTTCCTGAGGTATGTACTACATGCTAGAATTAGGCTAGCTTAGATCCTAATGTAGGAATACCGTAAGAATATTTTAGCCAACTTTCCCAAAAAGTTAAAAATATTCATGATGAAATGGAAAAAAAACCTCTTATAAAAAAAGCGTGTAGAAGCTTGATGTGCGAATTTGAAGTCGATTTCGGCGTTACAAACTTTTGTTTTCATCTTAAAAAGCTACAGAAAACTAAAGTATGTCTTATACAGGCTGCAGGTTGTGCTGTTGGAAGGTATATATTATTTTATATCATATTTCTCCGAGTTTTCAAGCCTTGGCCTGCAAAAAAGAGCTTAGAGAGCTTTCAGAAGTGAATAGGCCTCGCTGAAGAGATATATAGCTCTAGTATTCAACCTTACCCAGATAGGGCAACTGTACACTTTTATCTAAGTTTCAATCGATAATTTTGATCTCAATCGAGCTAATAAACATCTTGGTCGTACGTATATTTTTGCAAATTTAAAATTATTTTTTATATAATAATTTATTTATTTAGTTTACTTATCATAAATAGGACGGACAGGACGGACAGCCAGCCATTGAGATGTATGGAAGTGCCTGAAATACAATTAATGATGATAATAATGATAATAATAATTAAATAAGGAAATTTACGACTACGAGACTTGTCAATAAAGTTACAGCTTTTTTGGTCTTTTTGGTCCATTTCTTGGTGGAGTAACTTGTAACTTGCGTTCAGTGGAGAAATCAACAATATTCGTGTGGAAAAGTCTTCCATATCAATGGTGCTAAAAGCTTAAAATTAGATTTTTTTATTTTTGATGGAATTGAATAAAAATTTGCAGCCAAAGATCTCAAACCAAATGATTATTCCTTTAATCAAAAAGTGTCAGAAACGTGCTTAGAAGAATGAATAAAAAAAATAAACTTTCGAATTCACGGATCCCTGTTGACTCTACGAATCATCATCTCGGTCCATTGCAAAGATTGTGTTGAACTTAACCAATGATTACGCCAGTTTAGACCCCAATATGGATCACTCACTTCAGTCTTGTAATAAACACCATTGAATAAAATACTTGCACATGCGTTGTACCAGAAACCACCACGCTTAAATGGGAGCGAGCAATGCCCTGTGAATTTGTCGTTATCTTGATCATTGGTCGTGAAATTCATACCAAAGTTCTCACTCATTGATTCGATTCCTCCAACTCGATTGGCTCCCGATTTTAATCGATACTTCAAATTTTCATTCTCGATTTCAAAATAATCAAATTTTGAATATTTCCTTCCACCATTATTAAAGCGACCAGCATGAAGGTATAATTCGTGTTTTGTTACCGTGGTGATAAGATTTAAGTATTGGTTGCCAAGCCAATGTTCACCGTCCACCGATCCAAATCCGTTCTTATATTCATCCCAATCGTTATTGAAATCAACACCTCCATTGAAACGGTGCTGGAAGACAAGCCAACCACCACCATCTATTTGCATATTACACCGAACCTTTTTTGATTCTCCATTCGAAAGAGTGATCTCGTAAACGCCTATTGGGTGATAAGAAATTGTGTGTAATTTAGTTTAAAGAAATTGAAAAATGTACTGTCAACCTTTTCTCTTAAAACAAATACCTTAAGGGAAGAAATCGAGATATTGAGCTTCCGAAAGCGCAAAAACTGGACAAAACAGCTGTTTCTGGCTGAAAAACACTGAAAAACACTGTTTTTAAGGATTAATATCTCGAGTTAGGTAAAGAAATCACCTATACTCGCAATATATCACTAATCTTGATTTTTTGAGAGCTTTCCAAAAATATACAACAGGTCTCCGTTTTCTCCAGCTAAAATTTTCATTAATTTTTCACCCTATGATTTTTGCCTGAGACCGTCGTATTTGTCCGAAAATCACACCAAAGTGTCCGAAAAAAAATTGGCACCCAAATTATTTTGACTCCCCTACCCCTTAGCTTTCCAAAAATAACAAGTGCTTTGACTAAAAAAGTCGAGCGACCTCAAAAAAACGAACAAATTTCCCCCTACTAAAACCTGTATCATAGGGGTATCACAACATTGAGTTTCAAGCCCGAAGGACTAGAAGCGAGACTACTAAATGGGAAATGAAACCACTGATTTCCCATCCAGAACGCCGGTGCGTAGTTTTTACACAAACGCCGGATTGAACTAAAATTTATCGCTATAGATTTCAAAAAATGTAGTCCTCCAAAACAAAAGAAACGCTAGTTACAATCCGGATTATTTTAATTCATTAAAAAATTTCTCTGGAACTTAATTTCGCGGGTGGTATTATAAGGTGAAAATATTTTCACAATTTTGTGACTTTTAAGACTGTCAAATCATGCATGTTGGTTGTTTAAATACACATTATTTGCGCCTCTTTGATGCATGTAACCATTCAAATAGTATTTATTTGACATATTTTGAGTTTTATTGAGAAATATTCCGCGGGACTTAATTTCACGGATTTTTGCGGATGACACTCAAATCCGCGAAATTTGATCTCCGCGAAAGTTTATCCCATTAAAATAGATCATAAAATTGATTAATGTAATGACGTAACAAAATATCATGTACTAAGAACACGAATCCTATGAAATAGACCAATAAAAAGTACTTACCTGTTGTCCTGGCTCCTACATTGTACCAATCCACACAGTCATTGAAAACTTGTACAACTATAGAATGAAAAACTGCCTCTACTGCGTCGGACGCTATCAAACTCATGTATCGAATAGTGCGGTCATACAGACTACATCTGAAGGTACCATCGATCAGTTTTTCAATAAGCAATGACATACATTTCAATTGATAATGGCAACTACTGAAACACCGTTGATTTGGAAATTCTTCAACTTCAATGACCTTGAATGGGTCAGAAGTTGGTTTTTTGTTGTATGCGATTCGGTTGAGAGTCTTTGTCTCGATAATTATGACATGTAATGTTAAAGCAAGAAGAAAGTATAAATAAGCTCGTCCTTTTCTCATTTTTTAACACTTTTCTACCTACGCAACACAAATAAAGCACTGAAGAAAAAAACTGAAAAAATTATAATAAAAAAATATTTTATTTTACTTTGTGGGAAAGGTAAATAACCGCAAAAACATTTAATTTTAATATCATAATTTTAAAGTACACGTTTTTTTTTTTTAAGAAACTAGTTTTACCAAGCAGCCTCAATGTTTCTTAAGAAATTGGCCTTTTGAGCCTTAAATGTTTCTAAACTTTTTGACATAACCAGCCTTATGAAAGGCTGAATTGGAAGGTTCTTAAAAAGACCGAATTAAAAAATGTTATTTTCTCATTCTCAGCCTCAGCATGTTCCTTAGATGTTTCTTAGTTTTTAGGCATTCTGAGCCTCATGTTTCTTAAAAGTGTGTTTCTTAAAAAAAAAAAACGTGTAGCCAATCAAAAATCAAGATTGTAAAAAATGAACAATACGCAGTGTGATTGCCTACTTATTCATTTATAGAAATTAGTATTCATCATTTTGAATGAAATTCACCATCATCTTCTCCGAACTATTCATAAAACGATTTATTTTTAGTAAAATGTGGTGTGGGAGGGTGTCGGCAGTTGGATTACGTTTTTTTACCACTAAAAATAACGGAGGCTCGCAAATTCACTAAAGTTTGAAAATGACACGAAATTTTCGATCAAAAAATACCTTTTTAGAGACAGCTATTTAAAATATTTTAAAAACAGCATTCGACGCTTAGGACAACATACACTAGAAACCGTGATAAAATCAAGAGAAATCGTGTCATTGTATTTCTAAATCGATTCCATCCTCACTCCGCAGTCTATTTGTATTTATCCTAAGGGATAAAATTATAAAAGTCATAAAAGTCACATGCAGGACGATAAATTACTGAAAATTTACTAAGTATAATTCACAAGATTTGAATTTAAATAAATACTGTATTTCGTAAAAAATATTTTTCTGATCAATACATATTAAAAACAACTTAATACAAAGGAGTTCTTTGCAATAAGAGTGGTGGCTTTTGGCGAACTTTTGACGTCCGTTGAATCTGTAAATGAAGAGGAACATAGACAAAATGAGAAATTATAATGATCAACAGAAATAATAATTTTAAAATGTTATCGGGCAAAAGCTCTTTTCCTTGTAACAATTGTAAGAAAACAGTGAATGGGGCTATCCCGTTTTTAGTAATAAGTTGGAGATTTGATATGTCACAGAAAAGTGCTACCAAGGGGTATTTCGGGTCACATATCTTCCGAAGGACTTTTCTGTTTGCCTTGAAATTTAACAAACTTCTTAACCTAAGGTTGAACTACCACTGGTGTAAAAATGAACGTTATAGCATAAGTAGAAAAAAAGCTCAATTTTTGCAATCGCAAATTTAACCGCTAAAAATCGCGAATTTTTCAACCAAAAATAGATTCAAATATAGCGCTTTTGATTCTCCAAAACAAGCAAAAAAAAATTTCCATAATTATATTTGACTATCAAAAGTTACAGGCATTCTTGTTTCCACTGCCAATTATATCTGGACAGACTTTAGATGTACCTTAAATGAATAAATTTGGCGGATTACTCAAAAAGTTTTCTTTTTTTTCTTCTAAACAATCGCCATTACAGTCCCTTTCAGATCTTATAAGGGTTGTAAAAACAGCTCAAATTCTATATCGTGACCCTCAAAAGCCTAAATTTTAAGTTAAATAGTCCCGATAAGGATCATATGATATACGAAAATTTGGGTTTTTCCTCGATTTCTCATGGTCCGTTTTGGTCTCCGTAAGGGCCCGGCCGCCAAAAGTCAGGCGGTACATACCCGTCATCCCGCAAATTTAGTACCCCAGGGCTTATAAATGAAAGAGAATGCTATTAAGAAGTTGATAAGTGCTTTATACGTTTACATACAACAGATGTAATACACGTTTTTTAATAAGAACCAGTAAATTTTTGGCTGTTCTTAATCTTTTGAAATTTTCAGGCTTAAATGTTCTTACATTATTTTTAATACACTTAGCTTCTTTACTTAAAACTGAAAATGGGTTGAAAATGTTAAAGATAAGGAGCGATGGCCAAGTGGTCAAAGGCGTTTCAAACCAGAAATTCGCGGTTCGAATTCCCGCTCCTTCCAATGTTCCTTTCAGTTCTGAGCCGGCTGGGCCGTGAACCCGTCAAAAAACTCGAAAGACTGCCTAAAAGTCGTAGATTACTGGGTTATCCACGTTGAATATCGACTCTAAAAATCTTTTAAAATCAGCGCTTTCATAGTACTTTACATAGTACTGAGGCTCAGATTGTTCTTAATTTGTTCTTAGGTTAGGCCGATTTTCAGCCTTCTTCTTATACAAAAAAGCGTGTATATACGTATATCCTTTATCATATGTAGCAAAAAGCCTAGAACCTTTCTCCTCCGCTCCATCATCTCCATGGACGCACAGATGCGTAATTAGAAAAAGGTGAACCGGGGAGCTGACAGTCAACCAAGCTTCTACGATCAGGATTCATTGCACTTTCAAAATATTGTTTAATATTTAAATTTAATATATAAATTGACTTTGATGGAGGAAAGAGCAACAAAGAAGACACGTCGAAGAAGCTAAAAAAATCGATAAAGTTATGGCGCAATTTTTTGATGTTGGTTCCTATTGAATATGGGATTTAACGAAATTTAGAATTAATTACTAGTTCACTCATCAAAATAGATGGAGCAAGCTTTTTATGGTTGGTAGCACAATTAAAAGTGAAATAAAGATATTTTTTATTTTGAATTGGTTGCTGTCTACACATCTCCACGGTGAAGAGGTAAACTCTGTAAGTTTCATTCTTCGAATTAGCTAAGATCTTTGAAACCCACTTTGGGCTTGCTTGGACACGTCAATTTGGGCTTACCTGGTTCACCTCGATTCAGCGCTGGGCTCAATCGGTTCACCTACTCCTCGATTCAGAGCTGCAATCTCGGACAAAAGGCTAAAGACTTTTAAAAAATGCACAAAAAATTTCAAAATAAGCTCTGAAACCCCATTTTTACCAGTGCCAATGTTATTTTTATTGGATTTGGAGAGTTAAGATGACAATTCCAGATGCCAAATCCACTTGATATTGAAGGAAATGAATTTTTGCAAAGTCTTCAGGCTATTTTTTTGTCTGTAGACCATGGCCAGGTACCTCAAAACGTTTCACTTTTTTTCAAAATGTCGGTGAATAAACTTTTAATATCTTTCTTGGTCAATTTGAGGGTGCTGATTCGGAATTTGAATGTTACCAAGCTTGAAAACCCGCAGTTTTTACGTAATTTGCGATTCTTTGCGTTTTTAGGCAAAATTGTAATTTGTAAGCCCTGAAAATTCATGATTTTGGGGGGGTCTTCAAAATCAAAAAAGACCTATACCACGTGTTAGAGCTCTTCAAACTGAGCAAAAAAATGTATTATATCAAAGTCTCAACTTTTCTTAATCAAAAGTTATGGGTATCTTTGTGTTAAAAAAGTGCTATAATTTTGCATAAATTATGCAGATTGTGGGGAAATTCCCTGTTTTCAATCAATTTTTGACCATAAAATCGTCTATAACTTTTGATCTAAAAAATTGACTTTGATATAATACATTTTTTTGCTCAGTTTGAAGAGTTCTATCACGTGGTATGGGTCTTTTTTGATTTTGAAGACCCCCCAAAAATCACAAATTTTCAGGGCTTACAATTTTGCCTAAAAACGCAAAAAATCGCAAATTACGTAAAAACTGCGGGTTTTCAAGCTTGGTAACATTCAAATTCCGAATCAGCACCCTCAAATTGACCAAGAAAGATATCAAAAGTTTATTCACCGACATTTTGAATTTTTTTTTTATTTTCGAAACAATAACAATCCACTGGCCATGGCCTACTGAGGTTGAAGGTTCAATGAGTTTTGCTCTTCAAATTTTTCGAGAAGACATCTATTAGAACATATTTGAGATGGTTTAATCAATTATAAACAACTTTTCAGGGCTCTCTGGTGTACCCACCACTTGTGTGACTAAAGTTCACCCGTTCTCAGTCTTTTGAAGTCTATGGAAGGCTAAAAATCACAAGGACTAAATAAAGCCATAAGAACTGATAGCAAGCCTGTAGGTATCTTCTGCCAAATAATCACTTGCAAAGTTCCCAGGTGTTAAAAAGGCTTTTCTTGGCACTATTGAGGAATCTTCGAAAAGTCTACAGACCTTTTGTCCGAGATTGTAGGCTTACTCGGTGCACCAATCAATATGGTGTGGACATGATGAAAAGTGAAATTTTGGAATCTAAAAATTAAATGCTTTTTATACGGAAACAATATTCTGACAAGCTGACCACTGAGACACATCTTGGTTCTATTTGTGAATGAAAATAACAACATTTTGCATTGAGATGACTGGTTTTCTGGGTTTTCGGATGCCCGTCGTTTAGCTGGATTTCGCTACCTTGACTCTAAATGTTAGATGTACGAGGATGTTTTGGGTTTTAACTACTGACAGACTTCCAGGGGGGGGGGCACTTAGGCAAAATTAAATACGGGGACATGCCGCTGATCAGGGTCCCTTTTTCAGACTCTACAATTATCTGATAGGGTCCCAAATTTACTAATTTTAAGTAGACCTGACTGGGTCGATTTTTCGTCATTTTAGACAATTTATAGGATGGAAATTAGAAAAAATTTGAATTTTTCGTCTACTTTAACTCATTTTTTTTATCGAATCATTTTTCGTTCTGAAAGGGTCCCAAACTTACCAAACATTCATATCTTACAGGGTCCACTTTTCAAACTCCAGCGCGGCACGTCCCCGTCGGTCGTCAAGGTCAGTGGCCCCCTCCAGGCAGACTTCTACCTTGTAATTTTTTGTTGTCCCATGGTGTTGTTGAACCAGTTCATACTTTTCGTGAATAGTTTCATTTAACTCCTTGCCTTGTTGTTGGTATCTTGTTGGTGCATTTATGCATGAATTAAGGAAGAAAGAACTTTCAAGTACTTTCAATTTTTTCAAAATAAAAAAGCTTCTAAATTGACTGATATTCCATTGTACTCATACATTAAAATCAAAAAAATAATCAGGATGTGAGTTTGTTTTGATTTGAGTGAATTGAATTGTATACCTTATCAGGGAAAAAAATGTCGGGGGAAAGTGACGAAAATTTTGAAGGGGTGACGAAATTTTTCCCCGACGAATTTTTTCCCCGATATTTTATCACCCGACCAAAACTTTTACCTGATTTTTTTATCCCCGACCAAAACTTTTACCCAATTTTTTAAACCCCAACCAAAATTAAAATCTAAATTTTTTACACCCCTTATTAACCGAAATTAGTGCTTTAAACGTCGAATTACAAGATCTTTTTTCGAGCTAGTGAAGGAAACCATTTTATTTGGACCATTTAGTTGAAAGTAATAAAATTGTAAATTTCGTCGGGGAAAAGTAACGAATTTGAAATTTTGGTCGGGGGAAAGTGACGAAAATGCCTGTAGGTGACGAAATTTGTTTGTTGACGAGTTCTGTTTACTTTTTTATTCTAATCCGTGAGAGAGAGAGTGAGTGCGCTGTTTTTAGTGAGCACTCCGCCGCGGTAGTAAAAGCACTCCACCGTTTATTTAGTAAATAGTGCCTTTTGGAACACTCGTTGTATTCAGTGAACATATGGAAAAATAGATCCTATTGTAAGTTTAATCTGCAGCGAAATACAAAGACGTGGTTTACTAGTCTACAATTAGACTGGAGTCGTTTATAATGCGTGTAATACTAATAATACCAATACTAATAATAATAATACGGGATTTAGTTTGTATAAACGACTGGAAGAATCCGGTGTTCCAGCCTTATAGATACCCCGGCTTGCTACGCAGAATCTTGCGTAGCGAGAAAACAATTTATCAAGCAATAACAAACTCTCAAAACAAAATCAACTCAAATGAAAAACTTTCAATACACAAATCCACACACATGTTTTTCTCAAGAATTATTTTGAGCGGGAAAAAGTTATAATTGCAAATATTGACACTTTTCTTTTGTTTGGAGTTAGTGCACAAAGGTTTCTAGACGACTAAAATTGTTCCCTTTATTACTTTTTGCTTTATTTCTACTATGTATGAATTAGTCGTCTAGCTTGCTAGACTAGTCTACAATAGATACTACATGTAAAAACTGAACGGAAACAACATCTTGCAGGCGTTTCTAGGCAAAACAGTACAAAATAGCAAAAGGAAACTAGAAAAGCTACATTTTAATTGTTAAATGAGGAGATAAAGCGAATAGAAGGAACAACAGAAGGCACTAAAAATACCAACTATTTTGTTATTGGTATTGGTATGGATTGGTTTCCACAGGAAAAGGTTTTCTTGTGTTTTTTCAACATAGCTTCAAAATTTCACTTTGTCTTTTTGTTTAAAAAGGTTATGTAGATAAGCTTGTTGAAATGCTGATTAATATCTCGTAATGAAAATGTGATGGAAATTTTTTTGGTATTGGTAGTATTGGTATTGGTACGGGAAAGTACTTTCTTATAGCTGATAACTTTATTTCACCCTTCCGGTTTGATAAGCTAAACATGAAGTGTTCATTTGATGAAGGTATGATAACAAACAAATTCAAAGACCAGAATGATACAATTTCACGCGACATTCAAGTGCTATGGAAGCCTCATATAGTGTACATGTCAACATTGCACATCCTAATTGGTGTATTTCTTCTCATTTCAAATGCAGCTGTCATCTTTGGTATCATCAAAACAAATCGTCCTATCAAAGTTCCTCAAAAGATCTTCGTGTGTAACTCAATATGTGGCTTGCTGACAGGGATCACCGTTCCTGCCTCCTTCTTCACAAGTGTCCTGGTGCAGAACCAATGTTTCATTGAATCCATCGTTGAGATTATCTACGACACTGTCATGGTGTCCGAAACTAATTTCTTAATCACCTTTTCAGTGATACGCCTTATCAGCGTGAAACGCCCTTTCTACCAAATCACCCATGAAGCAATCAACAAAATTATCGGCGTTCAACTCACAATAGTCTGCTTGGCAGTACCTGCAATATCTTTATTCTTAAATGAGAACTCTACAATCTATTGGGCCATTCATGGTTTCATGACACTGGCACCACTCGGCATTCTCACCATTTTAGCGTCGCTTTTAATAGTCGGTTTGATGGCCAGACAAAGGATGTCCACAGCAAATAATAATAACATCGCCAACAACGCCATTAATAACTCAAATCAGGTCGACTATCATAGAGTCAAGAAGCCCGTTCTAAGAGCCCTTTCCATCCAGATAGCATACATTGTTTGTAAACTACCAATGACTCTCTTTTTATTCACAATGACGGCACACCTGCCCGAAAACGACCAATCAAAACTTTCTACGCAAATACAAAAAGAAGAGTCAGTTCGAGCAGAGATTGTTGCGCTATTCTTCTATATGCTTTCTGAGTTTTATAATGGATTAAACTCTTGTCTTTACATGATCCAAAGTAAGGATATTCGTCGGTACTATTACAACTTGTGTTTGAGAGTTCAATGGAATCGAGTTCATCCATTTAACAATTAAGCAAGTGCTTCATAATAGTTTTAATATCAAATATCAAAATAGGACCTAGCCTGGGGACCACTTTGATAAACTGGACGGGGCGACGGGGCTGATATATGGTTCGGTGTAGACTAGCAAGCGTCTGTCTTTCCTTGGACACATAAACGCAGGAATAGTGCTTATAATAAAGAGTTCTTATAAAAAATAGAAATTGTCGCGGGAGATCCCATTGAAAGTTTAATCTGCAGCGAAATACAACGACGTGGTTTACTAGTCTAGGTTCGGTGTAATATGGCAGACTTTATTTTCTAACTTTGCCTGAGCACGCAGTAAATACATACCACTAGATCCAGGTCCTTTTTGGAACAAAACAAAACAGAAAACCATGACAAATTAACCAATTTTTGAAATTTAAGATGATTTATTTAAAGTTTTTATTATAATATGGAAAATTTTGAAGGGGTTTGGAAATATATTCCATTGTTTTGGTGTTTTTCTTTGTAATTTTTGTAAACAAAAGTGAAAAATTCCAAGATTGCAGAATCCTCTAGTCTATTTCATTGGACTGAGCTCAATCAAAGCTATCAGAAAGCAAAATTTCAGTTGAAAAAAGACACAGCGTAAGAAGGGACAAACGATATAAATCTTACAGTAAATAGAAGATAGAGTTGCTATTTTATAATGATATTCTAGTAATCTAGGCCTTTGGTCAGTGTTGATGGAGAAAACTGCTCCATCGTAATGAACATTTAATTGCCCGTGTTGTTTATGTCTCTATGTTTTAATTGGTATTCCCTGTGGAGTCTTTTAGTTTACATGTGTCTCTTTTGCTTAGTGTCCTCTTTATTTTGAGTGTCTTTTGTATTCCCAAATTGCATTTAATATGTCATTTGTAATTCCTCTAGGGAAATTAGGATATTCTTATTAACTGTAATTTTGTACATAGAAATCAGTTCAACGCTGAGTGACGTGAGTGAGTGTCTTGTGTGTGAGAGGTGCGTTTTAGTAAAGTTTAATTTACTATATATGTTGTCGTCTTATTTCAGTTCTTTGTGGTATTGTAGCATTTTAGGTTTGTTTAAGTTCAAGAATTGGTGTTTGCCTTTTACATTTTTTGTTGTCTATTTTCTGTTAGATTTCCTTAAATAAGGTTCCATTTTTTCCATGGAAGCTGAGATATTTGGACCAGTCAAATTATTCAAAACTTATTCGTCCTCCACTCACAGCCAGCCTTTCACGAGATCCACAAAGTTCTATCTTTAAGCATTTCAAGTAGCAGAGTAGCACGTAGCCTGGATCAAAATTTTAGAAAAAACAAAATTTACCTCAACATAAAAGTTATAGAGCTTGGTCTCCCTAGAGAATGAAAGTGCAAATGGAGAATGCAAATTGCTCTAGGGAGACCAGGCTGTAAACCAGAACATAAAATATAAAAAACTAGACTGTGAAATAGTTACAGCCTGGATATCCAGGCTAAGTAGCACGCGAATATATATGAAAATCTGATGATTTTATGAGACAATTTACAGGAATATAGCCCCTGTTACACGCTACCTTATTTTTTTCATTTGAAGAAAGAAAAAACTTTTCTTCGAAGATAGGAACTTTTTAAATACAGTCAGAAATACAAAACGGGTTTACGCGAGTATTATAATTTGAATTTATTGAATTTTCTTCATTTTTAGAAATAAATTCGAGTCTCTATAAGTAAGGGACACCGTAACGTCAGATTTTACCCATTAAAATAGTTGGCCACGCCTAATTCGCGGCCCCCTCTCAAAGAAGGCTCAAAATCTACTTTCGAGCCAATCACATGCGGTTGTATCCAACGAAAGATGCTACTGATTTTAAGTGTTGGTCCCTTACTTTATAACTTAAAATTTCGCATAACACAAATTTTGCTGCTCTTTACAGAGAATCTTACAAGAATATTTAAAGCTCCTTCATGGTTCTGCTCTTCATTCGGGTTATGGGCGTATTAAAGTAATCAATTCTCATTTGGGCGTATTGAAGAAATCGATTTCCATTGGAAAGAGGAAAAATTTACCTTAAATTTAAGAGGTCACTTTGATCAAGTAGAACAAAAGTTTTGTCCGAAAGAATGACTATACGAAATTCAGAAACTGCTAAAAAGGACTAAAATCGACCAATCAAGTTAAATAACAAACACGATGGAATTAAATGCCAAATACCAAAAAGAATTTCATAAATCGGTGTTCGCTTTTAAATAATTTTCAAAATGATTTCGAAATAACATTTTATTCCTTATAATGTGAGATGTTTAATGCTGATGTTTAGATCGTGCAAAAAAGAGTACCCCCCCCCCCCTCCTAAGCGGGGGATGGGGGTAGCATCTTCCAAAAAATTGAAGAAAGCTTGGGATTCTTCTCGAAGACAAATGAAGTCGATATAATTGCAGCTGCTTGAAGATCATAATAAATTGTAATCTCATGGTTGATTGAAATTCGATTGACGTTTTTGCTTACGTTAATTTGTAATTTCCCGCGAACTTGTAATTTCCCTCCTAGCTTTTGTAATTTCCCTCCTAGATTTTGTAATTTCCCGCAAAAGTGAAATTTTCATCGTTTGGAAATTCATCACCTTTTTCGACTTTCTTACTAACTTCGAAGGCTTAAGTAAATGGAATACTATCCAATTAAAACTCGATTCGCGTTTTTATGACTTTTTTACCTCTTTTTAAATTTTCAGATTGATTTCCAGTGTTAAATTGACGTCTTTCAGAATTGTTAGAATTTCAATCCAAACCATGAGATTAACCAGGAATCCCTTGTTTTCGTGAAATTCTGGATAAATTACCCTCGGTCAAATTTTGAAATGTTTTAAATTTCCCTCGTTGCACTCGGGAAATTTCAAAAAATTTCAAAATTGACCTCGGGAAATTTATCCCGAATTTCCCTTATAACCATGAGATTACTAGTACTAATATTATACCACCCTGAAATTCTTTTCCCAAAAAAATATCGCTATCAAAAGTTAGAAGCTGAAAATCAACTTTCCCTAAACCCCTCGCAGGCAATAACGCGTTCGTTTACCTCCAAAACAATTTTATACACAACGGCGGAGCGCACATTTTTTCCAGCAAGTTTGAATTACGGGAAAGATGCATTGCATTTACTAATTCATAAAAAATACCAGGTGCGCCACAAAAAAAGTTTCTTTCTTCAAGTGGATTTTCTTGAGGTCTGAATATTTTTTGGAAACCAAACCTTTATCACTGGAAAGAAGAAAGATCTTGGAACTTAAATTTTAATGGGTCATTTATTGATTTTGGTTAGATCAAAAGTTATGATCAATTATTGAATAAAAAAGTTACTTCCAGAAAGTGCCCGAAAAATCAACCTAGTTGATCTTTTTTCAAATGAGAATGGGTTGGTTCTTAAAAAAATATCAGACCTTGAGAAAATTCTTCACTTGAAAGAGATAAACTTTTTTGTGGAGCACCCGGTAGATAATTTAGATAGTGCAGAAGCAAGAAACTTTAAGTCATGTACTTTTATTGAAAGAAAACTATTTTTCAATTTTACTTGGCTCTGGTATCTTGTTTGTTTATCATCGAGCACTCTTCAGTATGATCTTCATGGCAATGATTTATTAATACAGAATATAGAATTTCTTCAGCAGCCAAAACTATGCATTATGACGCAATACTAAATGGATAGTGAATTTAAAAAGAAGAAGAGCTTACCAAATCAAACCATCGTAGAAGATTAGAATGTGATTCTTTATCCGCAGCTGTAAAGTGTTCCTAAAAAACAAACCAAAATAAAGGAAATCCTTTCTATTAATAAAGGTTGGTTTTATACTTTCACTGTGGGTTTAATTAACGGTAAGTCCCCTTAATAAAGTAAATACCACTGGGCATCATAACACACAGATAACGTTGCTAAGAATAACTTCAACAACACACAATGACTTTAGTTAATACAAATCCAAGTCATTTTGATAATTAGAGAACTTTTAAAATCCTCTAGAGGAAAATAACTATAAAATAAAACCTGGGTAAAACGCTAAATCTTTCGTCAATTTTATAGAACACTTAAAAGCTTCCACTTATACAATTTCAGTATTTTATCTTTTAGAGGTCCCCCCCCTTTAAAGATCATAAAATAAGCCTTGACTTAAACGATTATCATCGCTTTCAATTTCTTCAAATGTTAAAGTACAACTTAGTGGCACTCACCAAATCCCTTTCCAGGAAAGTGTAGACGAAAATATCAGCCAATGTCAGTTTATTGTTGATAAAGTATACTTTATCATTCAAATAGTCATTCATGGCCTGAAAATAAAATAAGATATACAGTGTGTACGGGAAAAGCAGGACAGAATTTATGTAAATAATAAGCAGTCGCAGCATTATAGTATGTTACAGTGGGTAAGTGGAGAACTTCAGGGAAAGGAGTGGTGCCCTCCTTACCTTTGGGTAGATGGCTTAAGAAAAAGGAGCCTTTCGTGATGTTGAAATTTAATTATTTCTGAACGGTTTATAAAGTCTGGTCATACTTTTCTAATGTAGAGTAGATACTCAGATTCAAGATATTTTAACTTAAGGGACAATAATTAGGTAAAAAGATTTATTCTGCTTTTTTAATTAATCTCACCAGCCCTAACTCGTATGAATGTTTCTCATTTTCAACCGCTACATTTAAACTCAGGAAGATTTTATTTTTTTTTAATTTTTTTAAATAGAAAGTAATGGAAGAAAATTATACCTTCCAAGCAGCAGATTTGTCAATTGCATATTGGGATACACAATAATGTAGCCATTGATCCACTTCAGCTTGCTCCAAAACATCAGTACCGAGTAAAGAGCTTTGTGATGATTTCTTTGTCAATGCTCTTGCAACTGCAGCTAATCCTGATACACTTGAATTGCTTTGGAAAACAGGTCCCTGAAAAAAGTAAAATATGGTACAGTAATAATTGTACAAATAAAGACGAATGGGCTAAATCCACTATTTTCAAATGGCATATGACATTGTTTCTCAGCAACATCTTCATAATCCCCAGCCATTCTGGGTTTTCTGATTTTGAATTTACCCTTATCAACCAGGGTATGCGTTTTGAGGATACTCATGAACGGGAGAGGTTTACTTAAAACACTTCTTCCAAATGTAAAGGTTTTAATTTTGGCGCTAATGGCTTTTCGGTGCCTTGGATGACAAGCGGTCTAATAGCTTTTGATTGTTGATTTTAAGGGTTTGATTTTTTCTCATCCTTAAATAACATAACATAGGTTTATTCTAATGTCAAAATCCCTCTTCTAATTTCGACCCTTTCTTTAGAGATAGGAATAATAGGAAGGTTGGAATCACTGATAGTTAAAAGATTTTTCCCTCTCTGATCACTAAGCAAAGAAATATAGTTTCAATCAGTGATTCCTACCTTCCTATTATTCCTATATCTCTAAAGAAGGGTGTCAAAATTAGAAGAGGGATGTTGACATCAAACCAGCTTATGATAGTTCTCAAACAAAAGTGTTCTTTTGATTAATTGGGCAAAATAAAACAACCGATATCACGGTGATTGGATAACAAAATATTTGACACTTTTACAAGTGTTTACGATGGAACAAAATGAAACAATCTAATTTTTTTCCAGCCAGGGGATGAATTTTTAGTGTTTCTTCTATTGCTTCAATCAGTCTACAGGCACGAGACCATATTCTTCAGATTGTATAGTCTCGTCCACATCTTTAGAGCTTCAGCGTACTTGGCCAGAAAGTACACAATCTGTCATCAAGTTACAATCTGCTGGCCATGGACTAAGGCAAGGGGAATTAATGAACGGGTTTACTGCTGTCGCTTAAAAAGTTCATTATTTCAATAGAAATTCATTATTTTGTTTTCTTTTAAAATTTCCCAGTTCCATCATCTGAAATTGCTATAAAAGCTTCCATATACACCATTTTGCCACTATCTTTGAATTTCTAGCGCACGACAATTCAATGACGTTGAAGGCATCCAGTTACGTGATCAAAAATCCAGACTTTTAATTAGAAGATCGAAACTATGTAATCACATTATCTAAATTCTGCGTTTTGATTTGGAAGATTGGAAATATTAATTTAGAAAAAGTCGAGTGAGCAGAAAGAAATGAAACAAAAATGGCAGACACATTTCTATGCAAAAATTAGAAGAAGTTGTGGAGCGAAAGTGAACCTCTGGACTAAAACAGATGTTGAGTAAGGCAGTCACGTGTGTCTGCTTTGGAATAGTGTGTGTCAATGTTCGGTCAAAGAAATAAGTTTTTACCAATGTCTAAACCTTTGACTATATCTAAAGAACTAGTGAACCTTTTTAATATTTGTAAAAAACTCTCTAGACTCCTAAATAGTTTCTAGAAAAAAACCTGAAAAAACCAAGATAATTGATAAAATATCCAATCTTTAAATAAAGATTGAAGATGAAAATTCAAGAAGAAAAAAACAAACTTTAAGCAAAGAAATTGCCTTTATAGCTCATTTTTCCATGAATAATAGAAAAACTTTTAGATATTTGAGTTCCCCAAACATTGAATAATCTTTTAGTACACATGGCAAAAGAAAAAGAAATTATTAAAACCTTTAAATCAACTGAATTCTTTCCATAATCCATATACATTGAAAACACGTCCTTTCGCCATTTTATTTTTTTTAAATGTGAAGTCTGAGTGACAAATAATAAATTTCCAACGTCTAATGAAAATGCGCGATTTATATCACCATGGAGGTTTGAGGATAAACAGGAGTTGAATTGATGGAAACATACGGGAATGTTTACACAGGGACAGGATAAGTTTCCATGAAGCACCAGCAAGAACAAAAGCTTGATTTGGCTGAAAATGGCTGAAATTGGACTTTTATATTTCTTGTCAAGATTTTTATTTGAGATTGATTGCTTTACAAAACAAAAAGATATTAAAAAGTCTTGACAGGCCATTTTGGTCAGCTGAACGGATTGATGCATTTCCATTGTTTTGCCTTTTGGAACCCGCATGAGTCTAAGCTCAAACTCCTATATCAGGATTAGTAACTAGGCTAGTCTTACCTTTTCTCTTTCCCTTTAAAACAATACAATGCTGACAAGTTAAAACACAACACATTGACAAGTAATCCCTGAGAGAAGTTTATATTGAAATCTTTAACAAAAACAAAAGTGGTTTCTTCTACTGATTGCTTCCCTTTAAACAAAGAAAAGTTTCATTTTTCAATATGCATTAAAAATCGAAATGGGGAATTTGGAAAATTTTAAATTTCGCTAAATGCTCAGAGCGTGACGAGCAATTTTTTTCCCCGATAATTTTTCCTATCCATCATTCCGTGATTCAGGGGGTATTGGGTCATTACCAGTTACGGTCAGGGTTGGACTCGAGACTCACAATATAGGGCGAAGTGCCCCTCAGAATGTTATAAACAGTCTGTGTGTGAGCCCTTGTTGACAGACTTTCTGAACTTTGGAAACCCAGGCAAACACATATAATCAATTTACCAAAAAAACTCTTTCACAAGCTCTTAAGACTTTCAAAACTATTCAAAAACCGCATCAAAACATCAGCTACATGTATTTGAACTTCCAGCCAACAGCCATTTTGTTTCAAAATGAATCTATGTTTTCATTTTCATTTGTTTTCCTTTTTTCTACAGAGTCAGCTTTTTCCATAAATTATGCGCGCTCATATTGAAATTATCAAAATACGCACGAAAGTACTGCTAAGTAATACACACAAAATGCGCCAAGCGTTAAACAAGCAGCAATAATATCATAAACAAGACTGTGGAAAAAGTTTAACGCTTGGATTCCCCCAGGCTAGACAAACCCCTGTAATGTGCGAGCACCCTAAGATGTTGGCTTGAAATCAAAAATAAAACAAACAAACAAACAAAAAATTGACCCGTACTACTCGAAATCCCATAATCTTGATATACAAGTTTAAGCCTAACTCAAACTGTACAGGGGGTGCCCAGTGCACAAACGGCAAACTTATTTTTCTCTTTTCTCACCTACTTTTGATTTTTACATAAATCCTTTTTGACCATCTCGTAAACAAGCTTGAAGTCGTTCTTTCAGTTTGTTTTCACTTTATTTGAAGGCTTCTTCTTGGAATAATATTATTCCAAGCTATTCAGACCCAGTGCGCGAACGAGGAACCAGTGCGCGAACTATCCTTTGAAAGAAAAAATTAGAGCTCCGCTCGCAGGTAATACTTTAACTCTCTCCCGAGATGATACAGGGGTATTTGAACGTTTCAAAACCACCCGCTTTTTCACTAAAAAAGCATTTTTTTATAAGAACTTTAGCGTTTTACTAACATGTTTGTTTTTGTAAATATTTTCTTGTCGTCCATTTTTTTGTTTTCTTTTTCAAGTTTTGCTCTCATCGAAAAGCGCGGCAATGTTGTGTCTTCTTTTTTGATTGAGATGCCCAGCGCCACCCAGCGCTGTCGAATGTTTTGACGTTGCAATGTCTTCATTTTGAATATGGTGTTCGGATCGTTTGCGGACTGGAACCTTTTATATATCAACTACTGGTGATATGTTTCTATCCAGGATTAATGAGCTAGTTTAGTTTCAATGATGAAATTTTTGTGATGGAAGATAACAGGTTTTTAAAAGAGGAAAGTCATTTTCAGAACTCTTTTTGCGCAAATTTTCTTACAAAAAAAATTTCCTCTCGCGATCAGCCATTTTCAGCCATTTTTACAAAAATCCGGAATTTCGTGATTTTTTTTCTTGGCCTCGTTCAAAATTGGTTTGGTGTTGTTCTAGTCCTCCGTTTATTTTAATTTTTGGAGAGATTGCAAGGGATAGTTTGAGGATTCTGTTGCACAAAGGAAGTTCTATAGAAGTTTTTTTTTAAAGTTCAAAGACCGTGCACTGGGGCCGTTCGTGCACTGGCGAACTGACTCTACTAATAGCGACTCCAGAAGTCACGCAACTATCGTTGACGTCAAACCAACTGTTTCATTTTTCCGTGAACTTTGAACCCTTCTAACTTTTCTTCTATGTAAGCTAAAGCGTTCCGGTTTTTACTAAAAGAAAGCCCGTGATCTTAGCTTTCCAGCGGTATATAACACTGTGGACACGGACTAGATGGCAAATTGGTAAAATGCCGAACGTTTTGCAACATTTTGAAAATTGTTTGCCGACGGGAGAAAAGAAATTTGCAACTTTCAAAGAATAAATGTGTCTGGAAACGGAGGAAAAAGTAATTGGAGGCTGAAACTTTGTATGTTTATCAGAAAAAGGGTGAGGAATTCAAAAATCACATTCGCTAATTCTAGTTCTTTTTCATTTTCATGTAGTTTTTTTTTAACTTTTTTGCTTCTTTAGCATGGGAATGTCCCAAAAAAAAGTTTTTATTTCTGCCGAAATGGATTTTCTTTTCATTTGGGGTTTCTACTTTCAGAAAAACTTATTCTCTACTCATAAGTTTTTGTTCCTCCATTTCCAGAGGCCCCTGAAAATGGGTCCTACCACCTTTTTGACTCATTTCAACCTTTTCCAAGCTATTTTCTTCAAAAACAAAAATAAAACAATGCAATGTCTTCTTTTTTCAAAAAAAAGATATATCTTTCGTTATTTTGATAAATATACTAAATATTTTACAAATATTTTTATATAATAATATTTTTAAACACCATCAAAGAGTTCTCCCTCCAAATTTGAGGTCTCTAGCTACCCTAGAAAAAGAGATATGCAAAATTTAAGAAGCATGACTGGAAAATTTCTTTTTTTTCTTTTTTGACACATTTTTCGAATTTTTCCAAGCTATTTTCCGGGTTACGACACTTCTTGGATCCCCAAAATGGAACACCTTTATGGACCCTCTTATGGACCCCATTATGGACCCCATTATGGAACACCAAAATATACGGCAGCCGAGCCGATAATTACGTCAGCCGAAACGACGATTTGAATAGCCGTTTTTCCGATTTTCCGAGGGATAATCCAATACTAGAACAAAAGACGCTAGCAAATAAACTTGTTTCATTTTATCCAGCAAACTTAAAAACGATTCACGTAAAGTTTGTGCGGGAATTGCGAGAGAAATGAAGTTGAGATAGACTAGCACCAGAAGCTTCGAAGCTTTCAAAATGGAAGCGAAATAATTTGATCAGTGAAATGTTTTATATTTTTACCACTGATTAACCTATACTTTTTAGGTGTCTATAACATGTTAATATTATCAAAATCATAAAGTGTTTTTATTCAACTATCTTTGTGCAAAGTTTCAATGTTTATTTTTCTATGATGCTGAAGATACAAGAATATTTAATGAATTCTTTTGCTAACCAATTTATACAGAAAAACTATCTCTTCTCTCTTGCTCTTTCAGTTAAATAACAATGTAGTCAATTTTGAACACTCAAGAGGAGAAAGAGATTTCTATTTTCTCTCGAAAGTGTGCATATGGATGTGAGAAGTGAAATGAAACTCATCAACAAGACAAGAAAGACTCTTGTTCATCTCTCGAAAGTGTGCATATATGGATCTGAGAAGTGAATGAAACTCATCAAGACAAGAAAGCCTTGTTCAAAGAAGATTTTCATGGTTCGTACTTCAAAATATGGGATATTTTTGTTCATCCAATGACTTGAAAAATCAACTCTGGAGACTGTAGTCTACATAACTTCAGAATACTTCGATAGAATCATGGAACGCGGATATTATTTTCTTGATAAATGCACTGTATCATGAGATTTTGCACGAACCAAATAAAATGAAGTGAAAAGTAACTCTACGATGAACGAAAAACTCTGGTTCTCAGCATCATATTGTACTGATTTGGAATTTAATGAAATAATGTAGAGGAAGTAGCAGTAGGACACATTGATTTGATTAAATTTAAAATCCTGTGACTATCATTGAAAATTATGATCAAACCACTTTGTCTTCTTGTGCTTCTGGCATGGTTCGACTCTGAAGCTACATATCTCTGCACCCTTTTTGAAAGTCCTCATACATGCTATGATTTGGGAACAGTTGAACATATTTTTCATGTACCAGTTTGTTTCGTGATGGATGGACATAGCTGCATTTTTTACAGTGGTATGGATATGCTGCTGTAAGAAGAACTGTTTACATTTTATTTACGTTGTTAACTTGAAGTGAATGTGGAATATTGTGACTGATGTTGTATGAAGTGACGACAAATACATATACTCAATGATAAAATTTTAAGATATTAAAAACATTTTCTGCTAAAAAAAGGAAGTATTTTTTACCAACAGTTTTGACAAAATTTTATTTACTAGGCAACTCCCTATGAAGTGCTACTGTGTGAAAAATTCTGAGGGTGCTTTAATTGAGAATTAATTTTGAATGGAAAGAAATATTTTGGAAGGCAACTTCAAAGAGGAGGTCATATTATTATTCAAATACTTTTGCATCACTCTTGATAAAAGTGAAGCCATAAAGAATTTGTAAATACTTTATATAGTTTTCAAAATCCAAATGTATATACAGGAATTTTGTAATGTGATGTTATTTTTTATATTTACTATTTGTTATTTTTCATATTTACTATTTGTTATTTTGTTCATCTGCTCTTGATGAAACACAAAGAACACAGGAAAACAAAAAAGAACTGTTTATATATCTTCTCATCTCACAATCTCTTTGTGTATAGAAAAACTCTTGTGTAGTATTTACATTTGTGAATCAATTTTGGCATAGCAAAACAGAAAATTTCCTTCATATAAGTATGATACAAGACAGAAGAAATTACAGGAGAATTACACGAAAGATTTTTCATTCCCCTCCCAACTTCGAACTTTTTTTGGATTATCCCTTTAAATTTATTCTCGAATACTTATTCCGTATAAAGAATTACATCATGTTTCTTGAATATTACGCAATCGTAACGGGTCCATAATGGGGTCCATAATGGGGTCCATAAGAGGGTCCATAAAGGTGTTCCATTTTGGGGATCCAAGAAGTGTCGTAACCCCTATTTTCCTAACCTTTTTTTGACATTTTTAGTCAAAATTTTGACACTAAAATTTGAATATCTTTACAACCACTTATCCTCTGGAGGCCTATGACCCCTCATTTTCGTTCTTTTTCAAAGCTCTACAAGATAGGATAGATTTTTTAAAAAAAATTAAAACTTGAAAAATCTTCTGGAGTTGCTACTACTAATCACCAATAATAGGGTGGACAGGCCAAAATTTTCCCCTCAATTTTTAGAAACCAAACTAATTTTATTTGAAAGTCCTTACCTTTGTGAGAAAAATGAGGGGTCATTTGTTAAAATTGGTTGAGTAGTTCCAAAGTTATTCCATTTTCAAACCACAAAAAAACCACCTTTTCAAAGAATCGCCTCCTTACACCACGCCAGCAAGAAATAATTTTCGGAAGCACCAAAATCGCGCCAAAAATGGCGGATGAAATCTAGTCTTCCGCGTGGCGGGGCGTGAGGAGTTTAGCTGGCGCGGTCTGAAAATCGGCCCGGTGACTGTTAAACTTTAGCTTATCGCTAATGAGCTGGAAATGATAGCTAAAAACAAATTTACCACTAGAAAGCTGAAATCCTCAGCTTTCAGATGGTGTAAGGTGCTTAAATGAAAAAATCCGCAATCTTGTTAAAAAATCGCAATTTCTTCTTATTTTTCGAAATTCCAGACGGCCTGTAGATTTTCAAATAAAGCACGTTGTGATAGATTGTAGCCTAATCTTACCCTGGGTTTACTAAAAAAACCGCGATTGAAAAGATGCACCAGCTCAATAGCGACAGCCATTTGTTTCAATGTGGGTCGAGAATTTTCCGGTGCCGTGGTCAGCGCTAAATCGCGTTTTCAACTTGACGTCGAAAAACATGAATATCTTTGGAAAGAAAATAGATACCTTGATGCAGTTTTTTTTACTTGTTTCCCTGATAATTCCTGATTGATTTGAAAAAAAGAATGAACACATTTGGATGATTTAAAGGTAAGTACTAATGCCTTGAAGTTCATTTTTGTAAATTCTTCCTCGTTCCGCGCAAAAAATCCCGACGAGTGCGCACCCTACCAATAATGCAATCTGGAGGTCTCCTTGTGATTTCTTTGACACAAAGAGAACAAATAACAAAGTAAAATAAGCAAAAACTTACTTCATTCAACGAAGTACATTTTTTCTTGTCGATTTTGATTGAATTGATGTCTAGTTGCCGAATGAGGCAGTCTAATTGTTTGGAACCGTTCAGGTGAACAACTTCAGTGGCAGCCATCTTGAATCGGGATTACCTTCCTCTAAGCTAATTCAAACTAACTACGCTACGCGGAAACTTTATCTGTCTGACTTTTCGGATTCAGTGGAACGCGTTCCATGTTTCTTTGGAGAAAAAAATTATACTTTAAGCTATACGGGGGCAAAAGTCCCCCAGGGGGAAGGTAGGTGATAACTACTATCCGTATATCTAACACTCCTTCTACTCATTTTCCTTTCCTATCTTTCTTCTGTATCTTTGCTTCTACTGACTGTTTGAGACTTAGTTTCTCATTTCTGACTAAGTTTTGATACCTGTCAATCATTTTTCGACCAATCAAATCATCGCACCGGGTCGGATTCGAACCACCACTAAAGAAAGACCTTCAGATTCGGAAACCATCACGCTATCCGTTGAGCCACACTCGCACAGCAGAACACAAAATTTGGAAATACTTATAGAATGACAAAAAAGACGGGGGTAATGTTATTATAATATGGGTAAAAGTACCCCTTTTTTAACCTGACTGAAATTCGAGCCGTTACTAGCAACCCTGCGGGGCTCAAGGCGCCGAGTATGCACCCGGCACAGTGACAAGCCGTTACTAGCAACCCTGACCCTACCTAACTGTTAATGACCCAATACCCCCTGAAAACGAAATTACGGATAGGAAAAAAAATCGTGTTAGATCTACGGATAGTATATATCACTTTCCCAGGGGGAAGAAACTTGCCACTTTTTCAACAGCATGAAACCGAGCCGGACAGGAAGAAACTCTACAAATTTTTCTTTCACAATTTCTCTATTGATATCAGAGATTCAAAGACACCATCTGAGTTTTCAAAATACTCAGGAACCTATTATCGATGATTCCAAGAGAGAAGCACTTGCGAAGCTTTACAGAAGGGTTAACTTTCACTTTTGTTTTTGTCTTTTTTTGATTTGTAAGTTCTTCTAGAAGTCAGTAGCTAGAGGACCCTGCCGACGCACCGGACTTAACGAGCACCGGACACGCGAAAGTCCGGTGTAAAATAAGTTTTTTTTTTACCACCGGACAACTTCTACACCGGACTTAAGGGAGTCGGATGTCCGGTGTCGGAGAAGGATATTTTTTCCCACCCGGACAATCAAAACAACGGACATGACCAGTCTGGTACATCCGGTGTTTCTTAATTTTTTGTTTCATAAATGTCCGGCGTCCAAAATTCCCTGTATGCAACACCGGACTGACACCAGACTTATTGCGTCCGGTGTAGCGAGAGGATACTTTTGCCACCGGACAAATACACCGGACAGTCCAGTGCGTCGGCAGGGTCCTGTAGCTAGAAGAATTTAATAATTTATTAAGGATTAAAAGGCAAGGGGTAAGTTAGCCTGGGAATCCAAACTTTGTTCACAGTCTAGTTTATGATATTATATCTGCTTGTTTAATGCTTGGTGGCACAGGTAACTCGCCTGCAGGGAGATTTTTCCCTGCAATGATGCAGGTTCGACCTGATTGGCCAGCTTTCGGCGTATTACTTAGCAGTACTTTCGCGCGCATTTTGATGATTTGGATGCGTGCGCATGATTTATGGAAAAAGCTGACTCTGCAGAAAAAAGGAAAACAAATGAAAATGAAAACATAGATTCATTTAGAAACAAAATGGCTGTTGGCTGGAAGTCTAAATACATGTGGCTGATTCTTTGGTGTGGTTTATAGTATTTTTGAAAGTCTTTAGAGCTTGTGGAAGAGTTTTTATGGTAAGTTGATTATGTGTGTTTGCCCAGAGGAATGTAAAGAGATGGAAAAACAGCTTTTCTGATTAGGCGGTAATCACAAATATCTTCGTTTCGCGTCGCCCGACCGACTCTCGAAAATTGAGTAAAATTGAGTCGGTGAGTCTGTAAATTTGTTGGACTTTTTCTATCATGACCTTTCCTTCATTCAAAAATTTTATTGTTGTCGATTTTTTGCGAGCAATTTCTGCGCATTCGCAGCATTTTGACTTTGTTTATCATTACATGGGCCATTTTGGGGGATCGGAGGTCACAAGTTTTCAAAGGTCATAATTTTTAAACCACCCATTACACGCGGTTGTTTTGGCTGCTGGCTGGCTGGCAGTTTACTCCAAGAATGCACTCCAAAAATGGATGGAAAAATGGAAACCCGAAATCTTTTATGACCGACCGACCGACCGACCAACTCACTTTTTAGACCCAACGAGGACGCGAAATGAACATATTTGCGATTGCCGCTTTACTCAAAGTTCAACGATCACTTCTATTGAAAACTCTATTGTAAAAACGTTGATTAGGTCATTATAAAATGAAAGTCCAGAAAAGACGGCTCGCCATACAAATCGGACGGTTTCTACATGATTCGAAAATTTGTTTTTCCTTTTTTGCCGATTACTAGTTCAATTTTTAAGAATAAGGAGCAATATTTTTACCAATGTATAGCAAAAAAAATTCTTAATGCAATGATATTAAATTGGTTCTTGTAAAACTGTCAGAAGTCGAGTAAAATCAAGATGAAGTTATAATTTTCTTGAGCTCTAGCATTCCATATTATGTAGCCTGGGAATCCAAGCGTTTAACTTTTTTCACATTCAGTTTATGATATTTTTGCTGCTTGTTTAATGCTTGGTGCAGGTAACTCGCCTGCAGGGAGATTTTTTGGGTTTCCAAAGTTCAGAAAGTCTGTCAACGAGGGTTCATACACAGACTGTTTATAACATTCTGTGTCAGACTAATCTACCTGCACCAAGCTCTATAATTTTAGAACTTTGTGAGGTGAGGTCTTTTTGGTTTTTTCTAAGATTATGAGCTTGGATTCTCAGGCTACATATTATGGTGCGGTCATGATGTGGTTATATCAGTAGAATCGCTAGGGAATTCTGAGCAAGAAGATATAGGTACGTTTTCGTATAGGAGAGGTGTACCCAAAATATAAGCCCTAAAAGTTTGCGCATAATCAGGCTTGAAACAAAAGAATTTTGTCACAACACGCTAATTATGCAGATTTTTTATAGCGACAACAAAAGAAACCTATTTACTCGACATAAACTCCCTTAAGGGCAAGAGACCTGGTATATGACCAGTGGCGTTGTGGCAGGGGGGGCTGGGGGGCCATGGCCCCCCAGCGGAGCTTTTTTGAAGGGGCGCCAAAGAGCAAGGGGCGCCAAAAAAGATTTTTTTAACGCCCCAATCTTAAAAATCATACTTTATGCGCCTTAAATTGCGCCCAGGACCAATTTTACTGAGATAATTTTAAAATACTTGCATTTTTTTCGCTCGCTTCGCTCGCAATTAAGTTAATTGGTAACTTCTTTGAAATCTAGCTATTTTACAAGTTTTTTTGTGTACAATATAGCATTATTAAATTAAAATCTAACTGCGCCCCAAGACTAATTTGCTGATAACAATATTGAAATCATAAACCAACAATTTTTCCGCTCCCTTCGCTCGCATTACACATTGTTTCTTTAAGTTTCTTTTCACTCTAGCAAGTGTCAAATTTGTCTATTTTTATTTAGTGATTTTGGGTATCTTGGTAGTCGTTTTTTAAAAATTTTCTAGTCGGCCCCAACCATGATGGGCCTGTTTTTCCCTTTTTCATTAATCAAAGATATATCTACTCTTCTCCACTCATTATGCCTAGGCAAATGAATTAGTAAAAGTTTAGAAACTGGTGGGTGAGGGCACCACTTTTGAAAATTGGGGGGGGGGGGCGCCATTTTAAAAATATTGACTTTGGCCCCTCTAGAAAAATTTTCCCACAACGCCACTGGACTGTATATGACGAGCTGTTTTTCCATTGTTTTCAAGAAGCTGTTTTTCCATCTCTTTACATTCCTCTGGTCAGACTATTCTACCTGCACCAAGCTCTATAATCTTAGAACTTTGTGAGGTGAGGTATTTTTTGTTTTTTTCTAAGATTATGAGCTTGAATTCCCAGGCTAGGGGTAAGTTAAATTTAATTATTTATCTCAAAATCCTTTTGCATATATAGTTGTTTATGGCCAGATGGTTCTAATCAATAAATTTGATTATCAAAGTGATCGATCGATAATGATCAAAGTAATCGAACAACCACTTACCGTAACTTGGTCTAATGTCGACATCCCTCCTCTAAATTCGACACGACCCACGACATGGCCCGAACATGTTCGGGCCTCTTGACATGGCCCCCGGCGTGCGAATGGAATTGAGGGGGCCAAAAAAATATGTCGCCCACCATGGTTGGGCGACGAAGAAAATTTTCGACTTTTCACCCTTATTTCACCCCTCTAAACGGTATATGTAAGATCTTTTAAAGTAAAAAAAATTACTTTGCAAAATATTGGGGGGGCCATGGCCCCCCTGGCCCCCCCGGTGGCGGGGGCCATGCTTGATTAATACTTTTTAAAAATGGCCTGCGCGTGCGGGCCTGCGCAGCTTCAGACCATGTTTGGGCCAGATTTTCGAAAACTTGCTACGATAGCGTGTGTAATTTCAGGACCCAATATTTATATTTTAAATTCCTTATTTTAGCAAACAAATGTAAAAATCTTCATCTTTATTCAAATATATATTGTTCAAATATAAAAGTTAATCATCTATTTTCCAAAGTTAGGAAAATTATTATTAAAAATGATGATTTGAATCTTACATAATATGGTCTTCTTTTTATTCTTTATCCCGTTCCCTTTTCTCGTGGTCTTCTCCTATTCGAAGCAGAATTTTTCTGGATCGTTTTTTGTACTGTTATACAACTTTGTGAATCAAACTGGTATTTGGAACTTTGAATTTGTCTAATGAAAATATTTAACAATGGATGATGATAAACCAGGAAAGGTAAATAAAATCTGTATCAATTGTAAATACATGCCCCGAACATGGTCCGAACAAAATGTTCGGGCCGATTCAATAATACTTTTTTGTGGCCCGAGCATGGTCCGAACAGGCCAGAACATGTTCGGGCCATGCCGTGGGTCGTAATTCGACACCCTTTTCTAGGGTGTTTATTTGCTTAGAAGTAAGGGAGGATGAATATTTTTTCAATCACAGATTCCGACTTTCATATTATTCCTATCTCTAAAGAAGGGTGTCGAAATTAGAAGACTGATGTCGAGATTAGAACAACTTACGGTATCGATTAACAATCAAATTTCAAGTATATATCAAAATTTCAAAAAGATTTTGAGTATTCAATTACTTTCTTAACAACCCTTCAAAGACTATGTTTGAGTATAAACTTTGATTGTTATTGATTACTTTGATAACCAATTACTATGATATATCTTTAAGAAAAACCAAAAACATTGACCTAAAACCAAAGCACAAAAAGAAGCGCCAGCCATAAGATTGACCCCCTTATTTCCACGCAATTTTGTGTGCCTTCGTCCTGGGTTTCCTCCATAGATACAAAGCCTGAAGGGCTAGATGTTGTGCTTTAAGCCATATCACAGGCAGTCACAGGTAAAGAAAGTGAGTATCAGAAAAAATATTGCTGTTATTGTTTTCGAAAACTTGCAAAGCTTCATGCGACTTAGGTAGAATTTCCTACCTAACCAACCACAGCACACTTTTGTGTGAAGAAAAATGTCTGGAATTAAAAATCTGTTGTTCTTTTCTGTGACTGAACAAAAAGTAATAAGTGATGTATATAGAATGAAAACGTCTCTTTTTGCCATGTTGCAAATTAAATGATAGATTTTTAATTCCAGACATAAGTCTAGGAGGGAGGGCACATTGCTATACATTTTAATTCCAGACATATAAATTTGTAAAAAACTTATTTTTCCAGTGAACACCCAGCTTTAGACTTATATCTTAAAAACCTTGTTTACTGATTTTTAATTGAATTTTTATCATACATATAATTTGTGGGTTTTGTAATTTACAGAAATAAAGTTGTAGCAAAAAAAATGGAAACAGAAAGCAGTCAAGCTGAAAGTAGTCAAGCGGAACTTGAAGATGGGGAAATTGAAGATGATGGACAATTTCTCCAAGAAGTTGAAGAAAATATTAGAAAGAAGACAACTAAAATGTGTATCTTTTCATAATAATTTTGTCAGGTAGCATATTTGGGATGTTTCCTTGTTTTAGCTGAGGGTGAAGTATTCTAATTTTTCAAAATTGAAGATATTCTTATTTTTCATAAAAGTTTTCCTATAAAATATTCAAGAGAGCTTTTTTGGAATTTAGATCTTAGTTCCTTTTGATTTGATAGTTCCCTCTTGATAAGATTGATTTTTACCCTGATATTTTTATAATACTCAAACATTTTTAAATTTTGCTTCATTGATAATAAAGGGCTCATCTTGTCTTTATATGTAATAAATTATTTCTGTTTTTTTTTAATTTTTGTATTTTGATTATACACCATGGGTTTTTACAAATTTAATGATGACTATGTTGTGCTTAACAATTCGTTTTGCGAACAGCTAAGAAGCTTGCTGCTTCCAAAAAACAAACTGAAAATGCTACAACAACTGCAAAAACAAATTCTGACTTTGAAATGGATGATTATGAGCTTTTATTAGCACGCCATCAACTCATTCAACAACAGTTACAAAAGGTTAAAGGTAAAACAGACTTGTTTTCATTTTTTCTGGCAAATCTTTTATCAATGATAAGGATAAGTCTTGTACTTAATTTTAAGTTGTGAAGGTGATCACTGTAGAACCTTTAAGAATTTATTTTTCAAGCATGGAATTGAGATACCAATCTGTTACCTATATAAAAATCTTATTTTGAATAAAATGTAGAAAAGGAGTTGTCACCTAAACTTATGAATGAACCCTCAAAAGAATCTTCAACACCACTCTCTGAAGAGCAGAAGAACAACAATGAGAATAAAAAGGCACCTAAGAGACAAAATTCAAAAGAATCAAAGGAATCTCAAACTTCAGCAACATCAGATACAATGGACAATGAAGAGCTGGAGCTACTTCAAATGCGGAAAGCACTTTTAGAACAGACTGCTTCTAAAAAGAATTTAATATCACCAATCAAGTCAACTGAAAATCAAACGTCTGTTGAAAAGGAGCCAGACCTCAAAACTCCAAAAGAAGTTAAAACAAAATCTGCAATAAAGAAGAAAATTCAAAACCCTCCAATCATCGACTTGACTGTTATAAATGATGAAAACGAACAGAAAATGAAACAAAAAGTGATTCCAGTCCTGAATATAAGCAAAACACCAGACATCACAGTTCCAGGGGAAACAATGTAAGCTGATTTAATATTTTAACCATCAATGTTTTTATCACACTCCAAAGACCTGACTTATTTTATGTAGCATTTGTCTTCTTTTGCCCAAGCCTATAATCCATTTAAATAAACGAAAGAAATCTTGAAAAAAACAGCTTTCTGTAAATTAATTAAAGAACTTTATATTCCTTTATATAGGCCTAATACAAAACGGAGAAAATTATCTACTGGATCAAACAAAGTTGCCAAGAAGCAACCTATTCAAACAATTGGACCACTGCAACAACTTCAACCAAGTCTAACAACACCCAAAAGCACCAAAAAGAAAAGGTAGCCATGTAGTTTTCAGTATCTGAAAATCAGGTCCACCTGTAAATGGTCGGTAAAATGTTTCTTAAAGGCTACCAGTTTTTATTTTATGTTTTCATGGTATTGCTACTAACAGACAAATGGAATGATAAAATGGGTCAGGACTGGTTTAAATGAGTGGCTAGACTGCTTTACTTTTGTACCAAGAGCATTCAAATTTCCAGGTTATTATGAGTTTGCTTACTAGGGAGTCACATATTGGCTACTGCTACTGTAAAAAGGTGAATATCAACAGTTAGCATTCATTTTCAGGCGAAGAGGTGGTAAGCGAGCTAAATATCTTGCATACAGAGCACAACAAAAGGAACAGCAACAAAAAGAATTAGCAATCCTTCAACAACAACAAGCCATTGCGTTTGATAATTACAACACTGTCCCAATGGATATTGACAACGATGATGATTGTAAGTGTTATCATCACTTTTTAAGTGTCAAAAACATTTCTAACAAAAACTTGCCAAAGGGTGCAAAGTTTTTTCATCATATATATAACAAGTAAATATTGAAATTTAAAAGCCTTCTGATTCCAATCAATGAGACTGAAAAATGCCAGATCTTCAAAGAGTTCTTCTTTTTAGTGATTACAGCTCCACTACCATTGATTGATACACCAATCACTCAGCCACCACCTCCACCACCACTACCACTCCCCAATACTGGTACGTTAATACTTTTTATAGTGTAGAGTTTATATTGTCTACCACGTAACTTACTTTATATTCATACTGAAAACATTTCATTCAATTGGAATTTTTATTCTGATTCTATATAATTTCGATTTTTTGTTTCACAACTTTACTTTGTTAATTGATATGATATCTTTTCAATAGGGTTGTTTTTGGATACATTTCAACCAGTGGAGGATCGAATGGGTCTTTCAATGACCACTACAAATGTATGTGTTTTCTCTTTAATTGGATTCTTCATGCTTTGGTTTGTTTTTGCTTTGATCATTAAGTTATTTCTTGTCTCAGTGCTAGAGTAAGACCATGCAAGGGTTTCTACGTTAAGTCCAATTTATAAATCTTCAAGGTTGCTTGGATGCCAGGCTATGTTGAACAATTGGAACCAGATAATAGTTATGTGCAAAAACCCAATTTTGATCCAAAGCCAACAAACACTGAACCTGTAACAAATGAACCTGTTATAGCTAAAGGAAAAGTGAAAGTTGAAGGTAAATATATATTTTTTGGTCCATAGTTTAAATTAGATTGATTGTAGTACAATGTTTTTGATTGTCTGGTAAATTAAATTTAGGCATTGCTATTTACATCAAGGTTTTCCAGTAGTGTCAGGTAGTGTGCCATTTTCTACATCAATACAATGAAACCATACAGAACTTGGCTCTTTACCGTTGTATTTATTATATTATAGAAAAAGAAAAGGCAAAAGATATTGACGAGAAAGAAGTCTGGGCATTACGAGCTCAAGCGTTGAAGTCATTGGCATGTAAAAGAGCATCTAAAGTTAAAATGGCTAAAAAGGTATTATTTAATTTGATTTCGAGTTGTCCACTTTTAACTTTATAAATCTTAATTTATGTACATAAACATAAACTAAATTGATTTAAAAATTTAAATTAAGGCCAAAAAAAAAGTTTTGTTTCCGGAAATGGACCAGGTGAACTTTTTTTTGAGAGTCACCCGGCCGCTTAGTTTTTGGGTTGGAGTTGAGGAAAAAAATTTTTTTAACTAAAGATTTCAAACAACTAAACGAAAACTGAAGTTCCTGTTCATCAATTAAAGACCTCTTTTGTGTAAAAGAGTAGAATAACATGTATATAAATAAAAGACGTAAGTAATAGATTTTTCCTTTCTTTTTTATTTTCTTTTCTTTGTGTTTAAAAAAATACTTTTTGTTTATATTTCACAAAGACGTTTGATCGCAGATATTTTGATAAAAGAGGAAGAGAGTGAAAGCATGAAGAAGTGAAAGTTGAAACTCCTCGTATTTGATTTAGATATAAGCTGGGCTATTTTTTTTCTAGTATTTCGTATTTTACAATAGCATATTTTACGCTCAAAAATTTTATGATTTTTGTCTTTGGAAACGCATAAAAAGTTTTTTTTCTGCAAAGGAAATAAAACAAATCACACATTCTTGTTGTTTCTTAATTTCTCACCCCCCCCCCCTCCAAAATCCAAAAAATGAAAAAAAAAACCGGGTGAGTTTTTTTTCGTCACCCGCGTTTCTGGAAACAAGACTTTTTTGTTTTTTTGCCTAACAACGAAGGTGATGAATGGTGAAATGAATAGTCTGGACTGGAGATAAAAGTGAAATGTTATCGAAATAAATATGTTTGGTTGTTTCAGTATATACTCAATTGACCTTACCTCACTGCACTAATTATCAGAGGGCATTGTAATAATTTTTTATGATGATTTTTCACGTTTAGGAAAAGAAAGCACCCCTGGTTTCAAAAACGGAAACAATTTCAAAAGACATACTAAACCTATCACCTCTTCCAAGTCCTAAACCAAGCACACATACAGTTTCAACAGTGCCTTCAAACCAAATTACTTCAATTCCAATAAAAGTCAATGCGCTGATAGCCAAATTCAAGGTAAGTACTTACCAAAACTATTGTTAGAAATTTACATTACTCATTGCTCCAAGTAATCACCAGTCAGGCT
The DNA here is from genome assembly GCF_902728285.1 of Clytia hemisphaerica. Taxonomy (NCBI): domain Eukaryota; kingdom Metazoa; phylum Cnidaria; class Hydrozoa; order Leptothecata; family Clytiidae; genus Clytia; species Clytia hemisphaerica. Next base: position 542,770 of record NW_027103417.1, on the reverse strand, counting down.
TGGCAGAATAACCGTTTAAAGCAGGATGCTGGAGGCTCAAAATGAGATAAAATTTCTCATTTGCTCAAAAGTGGGGAGGCTGAAGTTTCCCCAGTCTCCTCGCTTCCGCTGGGCCTGATGTTCTGATTTAATGGGAGCTCTATTTTTGGTATTGAGCATTTCCTGTGTTGATTTGATCACCAAACGTATAATGGAAAGACTTTTATCGACAAATATATATCAAAGCAAAGGATGACTATTATTTTTCAGTTATAGCAACAGATTGAACAGATTGTCTGAATGTCTGAACCTTGGAATATGAATTAATTGAATTGTTGCTTTTCCAAAAAATTATATTCTCTTTTCAATTTCATTAGCCCCCTGTCCACCCACAAGTGATCATACAGCTTGGAAAAGATGATTTTGAATCTGATGAAGAAGAGGACAAAGTTATTGTTGTTAGACCTACAGTAGCTGCCAGAGTAAGATTGCTTGTTCCTTTCTTCAAATGATTATAATTATATTTTTTTTGATTGCCGCCAACATTTCTACTGTCTTCATAATGAAAATAACTTAAATTCGGTAGATGGGTCATCAAGAAATAGCTTAGAAACTCAGGTTTTTTAGCTGTAATTATAATTTTTGACTGAGAACGTAAAAAGAAATTTTCTACACTCCACCAAAATTTTTCACCAATGTTGTCATTATACTCTTTATATTGTGGTTTTCTATTTTTTGTTAATAAAAATGTTTTATGTATTTTCCTTTTTACCCATGTGTAATATATTTATGATTTTTTTTGTCTCGTTAGGCTAAAGTACAGCAGCGTCGAGCGTCAGGTATATATTTAGCTATTTACATTGATTTGATTTATGATTATATTTTTAGGTGTTTAATCAGTAAGCCTCCTATTAAGACTCCCAATAATCGAAAAACCCATTCCCAAATGAGCATAAAATCAGAACTCTAGTCCTTTATATTATCTGGAAGTGTTTTTAGTGGCTTGGTTCACGAGATTTATGTTTGGCTACGTTTTGAGAGATTATTCTCCCATCTTTATACAACAATCATTAAGGTTAAGTAATCGACATTCATTGAATAACAGCTTGTTTATCTTTATTACCTCTCTAGCAACTGATGAGGAATTGTTAACTGAACTCCGCCTTTACACTGATCGAGCTCAATCAAAAGTCAAAACTCACAGGTAGATTTATTTTTATTCATGTTCATTCAATTTTTATCAACATTAAAACCTATTGTTATACAAACGAAGGAATGGATATGAATTGTCCGAAGAATGTTTTAACCAACTGTTTGATTTTTATAACGTTGGTGATGATGATAGTAATTGAATACTGCATTCTTAACATGTATATTGCTATATGGCCCACAAAAAAGAATTTAGGGTTTGATGAATAACGTTTTTGATTTCAAAGAGGGAAAGGCAAACTCAAATCTCAACCCCTTTGTTGTAGCATTCTCATTCAAAAAGACCAAGTGGAATACAAAAAATTGAACAATGAACTAGCGGAGAAGAAAATTCTTTTCAAGAAGCAATCTGATGAAATCAAGACACTGCAAGCTAAACTTCAGGCTGCATTACGTGAAAAAACAAACACAAAGAAGGCTCACACTAAAATGCATTCAATGGTGACCATCTCTTTATTATTCACTATTTTTTTAGAATTGAAATTGTTACTATATCCTTTTTTCGGCAGGTTATTCATTTTCATAAGTAATATTGACTACAAAAATCTGCAAAAATGGACAATTTTGTTCTCAGAGACCGTTATAGGCAAGTAAGACCCGCGTTATATTTGCACATTTACATACAAGTACTTTTCTCTTTTTAGCTTTTGGATGTCAAACAATCGCTGAAAGAGAAGATCACACTTCGTAAGAAGGTCGAGGATGACGTCATCAAAGCAAAAGCAGTGGTCAATGTACAGAAAATTTCAGAAAATGGTACGATTCACATACAAATCTGTATCACAAAACTGCCCACAACAGTAGAATAGAATAAATCTGAATATTGCATCACGAATGTGTTTGTCTATTGCTGAATCATGTGTAAATGACACTTTGGTTAATCTTTTTTATTGCTTTTAGCTCAATTGAACATGAAGGTTCGTGATCAGATCATCGATTTTTCGGAGACTTTTCGCCACTCTTTTCAACGAATGACGCAAATGGAAAAAGAAGCCCAACAACATTTGAGTGAAACTTCACAAGACGAAGATAATGTGAGTATCCATTTCGTTCAATTTTTTAATTCACGATATGCAACCACTGCAATGACTTTGCGAGATTATGCAATTTTTCTGTTTTTGTTCCACCCAATAACGTCACTTTTTCTATTGTTTAAGTGACGTTTTAGGTGAAAAATTTTAAAGTTCTCAGACGACTCTCTCAGAGTGATGCATCATGAATATAGAGGTCTCATAAATTTAATACAATCTCTAATTATCAAATGATCCCAATAGATTTTATGTGTACATTGAGAAATTTTTTCGAAGTAGAAGTTAATCATTTTTTTACATTTGATAATCCTTCGGGTGAAACTGACAGTTGTTGACAAATAAATGTTTAATTCTAAATCAGCTCTACTTGTTTTCCTGGTATAGAGCACTTTGCACAACAAAGATTACCTTCATGTTTCAAATTATCAAATGAAGAAGTTTTCGAAAATATTGTGTGGATACTTTAGAGCACTGGATTTATTTTTGTCAGATATTGGCGATGTAGTGTTGTCTGACGTCGTGTAAAAAATTATATGTAATTCCATTTCTTTTATCTGGGAGCAGAACTAATGTAAAGGGAGTAATGGGGAGGGTAGAGGGTGAGAGGGTAACTGATTCCGACATCATTTAAAAGTTCTTTATTAAACCTTTCACCAAATAAGTGATAAAAATCACTCCTGAAAAAACACACTCCTTCCATAATGAGAAAGGTTAGCATATTTCTCTTCTTTCAGGTCACTACAACAACAAGCTCAGCCTCAGAAAACGATAACAAAAAACCTACCAACAAAAACGAACTCCAACGCACAGCTGCCAGTGTGAAAAGTATGAGTAAAGAAGACCTCTCAAGGTTAGAGTTACAACTGCGTGAGAAGTTGATCAGTTTCAAAAAGAAGAAAGATGACAAGATCAAACAAAGAGAACTTGATGAAGAAGAAAAGAACACTAAAGTGGAAATCACTCATTTACCAAGTGTAGCTAATAAACGAGATCTCAACAAGTTGAAGGTATAAATTCGAATAGTTTTTTTGGTTGGTTCGATTAATTCTTTTCAATTTATGTAGTTATCTGTTTTTTATTTCATATCAATTTTTTTTTATTAATATATTTAATTTTTCGAGATTGTGCAGATGGCAACCATTGCTTAGCTAGAGAAGATTTTTCTTTCTCTGGTGATTCGTGATAGCCATAACAGGCTGATTGAGGAAAAACTAATTTTCTTTAGGAAACTATATTGAAATGTGATCCTTCATCCATACAAAATGGAAGCCATTTGAATCTGCTGGAAGAACTACAAAATGTTCAGACTGCAACCGATATCAAATTCACCAAAGAGTTTATGGAAAACTCAACAGTTCGAAGTCACAAATTTGTTGATACAGAAGAAACGTCAAACGACTCGGATGAAGTGACTTTGAAATATAACAGCCCTCTTTTACGCTTCAAATCGTACAGGTAACTATTTTTCAAGTTTTTTTGTAATATTAAATTACAAATCTCTCGATCTGGACCGTACTACTGAGCACCGTTGATTAAGGGGATTCTTTGATACACAACCTCTCAGAAACTACACGTAATAAACTTTTATAAACATGTTCTTTTACTTACCCTCTTTGAGTTCTTTTATACACACAAACTTTTTGGACCTACCCCGGTGGGGTGAAGGTCCTATAAATTCACCTCTGTCCGTCCGTCCGTTCGTTACCAGCTTTTCTCGAGATTGAATCATAGGAATCATTTGATTTTCGGTACAAAGGTGCAAAACGGTGGTGGCCAAAATGTGACGGAGCCCGATTTTCTAAAAAAAATTTTTTTGGGCAAATTTGGGCCAAAAAACGGCTAAAAAACGGGTTTTTTGGACTTTGTGAAAAATTGGATCATTAAATTTTTTTGATTTTTTGCATGAAAGTAGGGTACCATCATAGGTAAAAGATGGCTAAAGCAGATTTTTGCAAAAAAATTTATTTGGCTTGAAAAACGCATGTTTATCTATAAGAATCACTATTAATAAGCATACATCAATGTTCTTAGTGAAATTACTCAATTTCTTTTGAGATAAAAGTTTTTTTTGCTCATGAGGACTTACTTTTGAAGAATATGTGTGTTTAGACATGAAATTTTGGTTGCTTGGCGTGTTTTTATAGAAAAAACTGGCCAAGTTCAATATTTTTTATAAGCACACATTATCAATTACTTAGGTATTAGCTTTTCTCGAGATTGGCTCTTTCATTCTTTAAGACTTTTTGCACAAAGATGCATAACTATGAACCCTCGAATGTGACGGAGGCCAATTTTCGAAAAAAAAAATGTTTTAGGGCAAATTTGGGCCAAAAAACGGCTAAAAAGTGGGTTTTTTGGACTTTGTGAAAAATTGGATCATTGATTTTTTCTGATTTTTTGCATGGAAGTGGGGTACCATCATAGGTAAAAGATGGCTCAGGGAGATTTTTGCAAAAAGATTTGTTGGCTCAAAAAACGCATGTTTATCTATAAGAATCACTATTAATAAGCATACATTAATGTTCTTAGTCAAATTACTCAATTTTTTTATGAGATAGATGTTTTTTTGCTCACGAGGGCTTACTTTTGAAGCATATGTGTGTTTAGACATGAAATTTTGGTTGCTTGGCGTGTTTTTATAGAAAAACTGGCCAAATTCGATATTTTTTTATAAGCACATTATCAATTACCTATGTATTAGCTTTTCTCGAGATTGGCTCTTTCATTCTTTATGATTTTTTGCACAAAGATGCATAACTGTAAACCCTCGAATGTGACTGAGCCCGATTTTCGAAAAAAAATGTTTATGGACAAATTTGGGCCAAAAAACGGCTAAAAAAAGGGTTATATTGGATCGTTGTTTTTTTTCTGATTTTTTGCATGAAAGTAGGTAAAAGATGGGTCAAGCAGATTTTTGTAAAAAAACTTTTCAGCTCAAAAAACGCATCTTTATCTTTATCTTTATCTTTATATATAAGAATCACTATTAACAAGCATACATCAATGTTCTTAGCCAAATTACTCAATTTTTTGATGAGATAGAGATTTTTTATATGCTCACGAAGTCTTGAATATGAAAGAATATTTCAAGAGCATGAAATTTTGGTTTCTAAACGTTTTTTTTATAAGAAACAAACGACTAATTTTAATAAATCGTCACTATTTGTGTTCTGAATGATTGTTTAACGTTCATTCTCACGTAGATATCAATTATATGTGTTAAATGCATAAACAGGTAGGTCCATAAAAGTATCACTTGTTTACAATAAATTTCTCACTAGGCTGAATCCATATTTCCGAACACAGGCTAAGAACAACATCAACTCACCCACCTTCGCCAACACAATCAACGCTCGCAAGACAATGTGTAAATACGATCTTCTCGGCTCTTGTAACGACGAAAAGTGTCGGTACTGGCATTTCAACGACTCTTGTGAATTGAACGTTGAAGAACTTATTGAGAGTCTGGTGACTTATGATTCTTCGTTTTTCGACGCGACTGATCAAATGAGCATGGATATTAAACTAAAACTCTTACACTCCTTCACTCAACAATTCATCAACCAATACAGTAGCAACAGCAAGATTTCTACTGACGAACATTTATTGATTTTATGGAATAAAATGAAGGAGAGGCGGAAAGCGAGCAAGCTGCCTGTCTACGAGTGTGTCAGTTTTGAGAAACGTGATCTACCCTTGAATACTAATAATAACGCACAGGCTAAGGATGGTATTGCTGATGGTGAAAATTCTGAATCGATTGGTTTCAAATCGAAACAGTTTAATGAAACGTTTTATCGAGTGAAAAACAAAGCAACTAAACGGGTGGACAAAGTCAGCCAGCTCTCTGAAAGGTAAGCACAGTGTAAGATATCCAAACGTCTCCACAATGTATTTGAATTGCAATTGTTTAAGGTGTTAGTCGTAGACTCTAAGTTGAAATTGCTTACAACAAGTTTTTACCAACAGGGCAGAACTGGCGCTTGGCCACCCGGCTGATCTCGGAGCTGAATTATTTGAAACTATTTGAAACTAATCCAAATAATGAAAATAAAAAACTTCTTTTTTCTAGCCAAGAAATTCGTTACTTTTCTAACGTTTACCAAACCGTCGAAATTATGGAGAAGTCTTTAGAATCTAATCCTACCGACATCAAACTGTGGTTATCTTTAGCTAGATTTCATATGAAAGAACACAAAGAGATTGCGAATGCTGGCGAAAGTGACAACAACAACAAAACAGCTTTAGAGAAAGCTCTCAATGTTCTGTCCAGAAGCCTTGAAGCCAATCGTGATTCTGAAGACCTATGGATCGAATATCTGAAACTATTTGCTAAAAACTCCACTGCTGATGAGTTGAGAGAGTTGAGCTACCAAGCTGTTATGTACGCTGCTACTTATAATGTATGGTGGACTTGTCTAGAATTAGAGAAGATGGTCCTTGGCAAGCAGGAGATTTGCACCGAAATGATCAAATTTATCACTGATTACGAGGAAGACTATGAAGTCAAATCGCATGCTCTGATTGAGACACTACTCTACTTGTGTCGGCTACTAGAGAGCAGGGAGCACCATAAACTTATCTATCATTGTCTGTTAGCAGCTCTTGGGAATGGAATGATCGAAGATGAAGCTCAAAAAATCTGTATTGATAACATGAAATCTCATTTAACGAAGTACGACTTGTCGCTCTTGTGGATTTGCTTTTTGTCAATGAAATGTTTTAATTGTTTGCCGACCAACATGTTTGCACCTGACCAGTTTGGGCCAAGCCGATTGGTTAATAAAGAGAAATTTGTACTTGATTGGTCCTCTAAGAAGATGCTGATCACGGTGGATGAGGCACGATCTTCCTTTCATGGTATGTATGTGATGTTATTGTTTTTATAAGAACTTAGTAAACATCGATTCAGCCTCGGCTACTCTAATTAATATTTGTTCTTAAATTTTTACCAGTTTTGGCCTAATGTTAAGATTCCCAAAACGGTACTTTATGCATAAGCGTCAGTCCCCTGCTAGTTGAGGGAGGAATTACACCCTCCAAAAAGCCCTATAAAAATTTGGGGCAAAAAATGTCTCAAATATTTGGGGGTGACCTAATGTTCTTGGGGGACCTAATGTTCTTCGGGGACCTAATGTACTTGGGGGAGCTGAAAATCATAATTTAACGGTGGGGCTGAATACTTCATCTTAATGGTTGGCTTCAATTACTCAAATAAAAAGCTCATGAAGCTGAAAAATTATCACCTGCAAAAATGAGCAAAATATTTTATCTTAAACCTTGGAACTCCAACACAATTTACATTGAATAACCCTTTTTTACGGAACAAACTTCAAAAGTGTCGATTGTTGAAAGCCCTGGGGGCTACCAATAATTTCATGAGTCTTTGGGAGGACTTAAAACTCAGTGAGGACCTAATTTTTGTCTGGGACCTAAACCTAGGCTGACGCTATGTTTTGTCTCTCTGCTTGATGTTCAGCAACTAGAGATTCGGATCAAGAAGGTTAAGTGGATAAATCCAGGAAAAGGTGTGGCGCCCTCCCCTACATTTTGGGTGGACAGCTAGAGAAAAGGGGGCGTTTGGGTCGCCCTCGACTGCAGTCGCCTACTTACTTACTTTAAAAAAAGTTTCATCCTCGGTAGTGTGTCACAGTTGACTTTAATTGTTATATTGTTTCTTTTATTTTTACAGAGGCGTTCAAATGTTTCCCAAACTTGACATTGGACGATATCAAATCCATCATGATTTTATATGAGAACTTGGCAGCTTTTGAATTGGCAAACGGAAACATTCACGTTGCCGGTGAAATATTCCGTTCCTTGGTAACGGTGGAGAGTTCATTCGTAGAGGGTTGGGTACTATTCTTGAGTTTGTTTTTCAAGCATTCTTCCATGGATACGGTTGTCAAGATATCAGAAGATGCGATGCATAAGTGTGACAATGATGTTGTGATTGTCTACATCTACTCGGAATGGCTTCACCGAAAGGTTGGTCGTTTTTAGTTCCTATAACCCTATGTAAAAAAGTTCTGCTCCCAAGTTTCCAAGTTGCATCGAAGTAGGTCCTGTCAGTATCAGATCAACAATCTTATTGGGACACGAAATGATCAGGTTTAAAGGCCGGTCTCCACTTACGCGCGCTGCGATCTCACCTTTTGGCTTCAATCATTTTGGCGTTTGGAAAAAAGATAACGTCATAAAAATGTAGCGCGCGCTCGAAAAAATAGTTGAGCACATTTCAACTTTTTTCAACGGTTACGTCAAATCGCCCCAATGGAATTGCTTCATTCTTCTTTTGACCAATAGCGTGGAAGCATTGCTCGAAAAAGTGCGATGGAAGTGCGCGCAAGTGGAGACCGGCCTTAACTGTAATAATAGGGGCTGTAGGTGCTTTTTATCAATTTACAAATTTCCAGTTGTTTACCAAAGTTTAATCAAGCTTTCAATTGCCATTGATAAAATTCTTTATGTAAGTAACCCTCAGGATTCATTATTCGTGATGGACACACGTAAATACTCAACTCGAGCAAAATCAAAACACTTAAAAATTATTGAATTTCAATTTTTGTTAGGGCATGCCGAATCTTGCATTAGACAAGTTAGCCAAATGTATTCAAACCTACTTCCAACTTGAACCGGACGACCCAGAGAACACAACAGACGTGTTGTATTTGTACAAAGCAGTTCTTGGTCTTGACCTACCATATGACGTCACTTTACCGGTGTATTTACCGAAGCCTTCGGAACATCTCAAATTGTTCTATTGGCAATGTTATTGGTAAGACAATAATTCTTAATCTATTATTCCACTTACCATTTTAACGTAGAGGCTGTTGGTGATGCCCTTAATGATGTTCCTAGGAAGGAAAGGAAAGGTCCATTTAAAACTCAAACTAGCCTCTAGGCTTAAACTCCAATGTTAAAATACCGGGTGAGATCTTTGTGTTTGATAAACAATAAAGTTATGTGTTTTTTCTCGTGGACCTCTTAATTTTACAATTTTCATTATCATGCAGTATTGAGTTGTTGGGTTTAATTTTCATTTCGTGAACTATCAATTATTCCCATTCTTTTCCCCGTACAGTTTACTGTTGAAGATTCGTCAAATTCCACCCACCATAACACTATACTCGTCTGCCATTGACGAAGCTTTGGAGAGCGCTGTACACCAATACACAAATCGTGAAAACACCAAAAAGATCTGGGCATCTTACATCGAACACAAATTAGCCTCGTACGATGGTATTGAAATCTCTACCAAAATGTGTAACCAACTGATCGATCTGCTTTTGAGATGTATCATGGCGATTCCGTCTGGTGTGAATGTCAAAGAAAATAAGCTGGTGTCATGGAAAGATTATGCGTTCCAAAATAAGGTATATCATTTTGAGTTGCTTTATTTAAACTCCCATTTAATCGTTTTTGAATCTTAAGTTTCTGCTTGAAGTCTTCTAGATCGGCTTCATCAAGGGTAGGGTCACTGAGCCTGAAGCAATATGTGGGTAGTTTTCGCCCCCTTTTTAATTTATTTTCGCGCAGAAAATGTTCGCGAAAAAAGTAAATTGTTTTAGTTATTTTTTATGATAATTCTTTAATGTCGAAATTATAGAATTACCCAACCTTCAGTTAGTTAATCACACCTGTTAAGTTTCACAAAAAACACGTTTTCTTTATAAGAACGAACTATATAAGAACATAAGGCTTCAATATTCAAAATGTTAAAAACAAGCTAAGAACATTTTAAGGCTTTGTAGACTCAAAAACACCCCTATTTCTTAGGAAAATGGTCAAAAATACTCACAAAATGGTCAAAATAAAAACAATTTTAGGCTTAAGACTCGAAAAGTGAAGGACCACCGAAGGCTTCAAAAATTTTGCATTTTCTTACGTGTAAAACGTGTAAGGGTATGTTTTCTGGCCATTTGAAATATTGAGAACACTTAAGAAAAAGACGTCTGGTTTTTCATTCTCCTACTCTAGATGGTAGACAAGTGTATCAGATGTGTTCCGGAAAACAGACGTTCAGTGGTTTATCACAAATTGATTGATATCATGCCAGACAATGTCGAGCTTGCCCACAGGTGAACAAAGAAACTAAAAATCTCTTTGAATTGAAAAAACTGCTGACTGAGGATGTAGATGAGATTAGATGCTAGAGAATGATGATGATCTTGCATTTTAATTAGAGTCTCTCTAACTCGAACCTCTATAACTCAAAAGTCTCCTTAACTCGAACAAGTTTTATGGTCTCTTCAGTTAGCAAAACCTTATAAACCAATCTCCATAACTCGTAATTACCTGAACTCGAACAAATTTGTATTCCCAGTGTTATAGAGGCTCCACTGTATAATATAAATTTCTAATCGCAATGATTTTTACACATCCCTAGTCTGTTTCTGCCCTGTTTCCATTCCTTCGTTATTTCAGGATTTGTGTGCACGAATTTTCGCTGGGTAATTACCAACAAGTGCGCTCCATATGTGGTGGAGTACTGCATCAAAACCCACATTATATACCATTGTGGCTCATGTGAGTAAATTAGGAAAAGACCGTATTCTTACTAAAAATCCCTCTAAATTCAAAATCAATCCATCAAATTAACCGCCTTATGCTATACTTTTTGAATTTGAACTGAAAACTTTAAGCACAAATGGATTCCTTATACAAATCTATATATAACTTCATCTCACGATGTTTGAATGAGCACGTAGTTTGCACATTCTAACAAACTTCGAATGATGAAGGTGTTTTCCCTTCATGGCACTACAACTACTACTCCCTTTTTCTTTCACCTTAAGGGCAATCAAAGTCGAATGTAAATCTAACTCAATCAGAGAGGTAAGGTCAAAATCTAGACGAAACCAAAAATGTTCTGCTTTTATAACACTAATTGCGTCAGATTGCATCCTTTAATTTTTTGAAACTTCTACAATCTTTCCTCACCTTCCCCTCCCTGGTCCCCACTACACCCCCTAAAATAACAATTGACAGAAGACTTTAAAGATTGGATTTGCATCAAACTGTCAAACATTGGTACGTATATGTTTGTTTTATCTTTATATATCTTTTTAGAAATCGATTGAATTTGAAATTTTGTAGTCAAAGGTCATATTCAGTGTCCTATTGGTATCCACCCCTTCAGTCGAGTCGGAATTCTTCCCCATTTTGAATTTCAGGCACGCTGGTTATACGAAGAGACGATCAAATACAATCCATATTCTGCTGTCTTGTGGAGAGAAGTCAGTTATCTTATCAGCTCAACTAGATCTTGATCGTTCTTTCTGCTATTCATTCATTCATTCATTTATTCATTCAACCTTTCATTTCTAAAGTATGCATAAACACTTTCAAATCAACGACCTTTTAAACAGTATACTATTCTGACCCATATTAAAAACAAAGAATCAACTCATTTTTAGATTATTTTTCTAACACATTTGTGCTGCTTTGTGTTTCATTTTTAAAAGAACTTCATCTCTCTCCTCATGCTCAACAACTTTTGAGAGCGTTTTTTTCGTTTTCTCTTGTACCCTGCGCAGTATTCTTGCTTCGAAATCGCCTACACAAATGACCTAACCAAACTTGAAGAATCACTCAAAAACATCACTGAAAGAGCACTTAAGTACGAGATCAAGATAGCTGATTACCTACGTACCCTATCACCTGGTGGCTAGAAGAATCAAACAATTTGTCCGTGGCGTGCACCACTAAAGAAGAAGGAGGAGAGATATTCGTCAGGTAATATCAGGTAAAATTGACAGATCTTTGTCAGGTAAGTTACGTGGAGCAGTAAGAGTATAGTGAGTACTCTTTACTATGAGTGGAATATTATGTATGTTAATATTCCATGGTCATTTGGATTCTGGAAAGATTTCACTTGGGAGATCTTTTTCATCTTATCCAACATAAATTAAGTTGTTTCTATATGGGAAACTGGAGAAGTAAAGAACAACGAAGTAATTTTATTACAGTTGAACTAAATCATCATAAAATTGAACTGGGCTATTATTCATTTCTACTGGTGAACTATTCAAATGAGATCAAAGCAGATTGTCAACAGACAAAAACTTGCTATGAAACTTTAGAGAGATTGTGAACAATTAAGTCAATTAAATGAAAGTACAGCGAATGGATTAATTATTGCATTTGAAATAAATTACTGGTATAGATGACGGAGACCTTGGATGCATTGATTTGTGGTATTGTTTAACTAATATACTTTACAGTTTATTTTACTGTTAACCAATACATTACATGAATAAATTTAAAGTAGTTTTAGCGCACAATTTTGTTTAAATTTTGCTTTCACAATTTTGTATTCATTTTAGAATAATTTTAGGGAAAATTGAAAAAATGTATTCTTATAACTGTAAAATTTTATACTTTTATATTCAGAGATTATGTTATTCTTATAATTGGATGTCTTAAATTTTTTCTTGTGTTTAAATCATTTTATGCATTTTATGAAATTTTATACAATTATTTACTGTTGTTTGTTCTAATAAAATTCTTGTTATGAGATTTGTTGTTAAATTTGTCTGAGTCGTTTTTTTCTGATCTCTTTCTGATGCTTTGGTTTGGATCGTATTCTGATTGCAGTGTCTTGGTAAAAATACCTTGACCTAAAAATATTTGGAGAAGGAATTGTTGAAGGGATTTTTTTCTTCGAAACTTTAATAAATTTTCGGTTATTTTTTTCTGTTCTTTAAAATACACCAGTGTCCGAAAAAGAAAGTGGACACCTAAAAATGTATAACAAGTCTATAGTGTGAACTCATTTGATCGATTAGCTAGAATTGAAATCGGCTTTGTTTTGCTATTTTGTGTCTCGTATTATACTTACTGGTCTGTAAGTTTTGACCTAGTTGTGTAAATCACTTCAAATACCGATTTTCAATTTAAAAATTAGATACCAATCTACTAGTACTACCTTTATTTACGTTTCAAGCCGTCTACATCTTCTTACTGTTTATCATAACCAAATTAATACTCTTCCATTTTAGATTACTCTAAGTATTGAAAAAATAATGATAAAAAAATAAGTAAATGGTTAAAGCATGATTGGGTTGGTTGTAAGTCATTCTTCAGAAATTATATAGAAATTGTTATTTGACCCTTATTTTAATAATTTTTTTTTAATCTTTAAAAAGTCTATTTTGCTAATGAGCACTGCTAATTGAGCTTTTTTGGTTATTTTAAAATATTATTTTAAAAACATTGACTTCAAAACAAGTCATTGTATTCATTTTAGTCAGTCAACCTTCACAAAAATCCGAAGAGCTAAGTGTCTACCGGGTGACCCAGAAAAAAAGTATAAGGGTTTGATGATTTTTGACATTTTTCACAGATACTCTCCAAACCTTTATACTTTTTTCTGGGTCACCCTGTAGAAGATACAGAGGGTCGACCATTTAAATTAGACCTAAGACCTTCAGTGGACACCACAATGTGACGACTTTGACAACGCTTAATTCATGTAATATTTTTTTGCAGGACCACAAAATACATCTCACGTAACCAGACGGTACATATTGGTATGATTTTCCTATTTTATTTCAAAAATATGCTCTTACTCAATATTCACGACGTACAATTCTTTTTGTCAGATTTTCAGTTGGTTTCATAATTTCTTAGTTCCATTTATATGAATCAAGACTTATTGATCATTTATTGTGATTTGTTGAACCGTTTTGTTTTGTAGAGTTCTTGACAATTTAACTGGTATTTTCGATGTACTGTAATCTTCTTTCCTCGAATTTCAGGATGTCATCAATGAAATATCACCACCACATAGTATCATATTTGAATATTTTATGCCGTAACCATTAATTTTGTTACTACATATCTTTACAAACTTATTAGAATTGTGTGTTTGTTATGTCTTATCATTGTGGTTTTATAATTCGTTGAAATTTTCGTGATTGACCATAAAAAATCTCCTATTTTTCGTACTTCAGGATTTTTTCAAAAGTCAATAAAATCATTATGGTAAGAATGCACTCTCAATTTTAAACTTTTTGGACCTACCTCGGAGGTCCTTTAATTTAACCTTTGTCCGTCCGTCTGTTACCAGCTTTTCTCGAGATTTTATCATTAGTTTTTTCTGATTTTTTGCTCAAAGATGCATATTAACAATGCCCAAAACATAGTCGAGTCCGATTTTTTGAGAAAATTTTTTGGAAAATACTGGAAATATGCCGGAAAAGCCGGTTTTTTGGCATTTCTCGAGATTTTATCATTAGTTTTTTCTATGGCCTATTCGGATTTTTGAGCAAATTTTTTTCCCGGCCGAAAATCGTCGTTTTTTCAGATTTTCATTGGACTTTTTCCTCATATTTTTTTGTTTTGTTTTTCACACAAATTTGATAATAATGCCCACTATCAAGCATGATTCAATTGTCAATAAAACTGATTTTTGCAACCGGAACTTTCTATTTTTTTCCCTACTCCCCTTCCCTCTCCCCCAATAAACAATCAATCATAAAAATTTAATGCGTTATGCAATTTCGCTAAACGCTATATTTTCTGACTGATGGTTTTCATTTTTCTCCTTATTGCTATCTAATTTTCATCATCAGGTAGGTCCATTCAGCATCTAGCTTGTTACTCTCCTTTCATCCTGATTCCTGTTCCCCGGGATACTTAGGTGGAAATGGGTGCTGGGTATGTGCGGACAATAGGGGTTATAAAAATCAGAAAATTTCAAAATTACTCCCTCTAAGGGTCGGAAAATTTACGACTTTTAGGAAATTTTTTATAATCTCGAGAGAAAAAAAGCTCTTCTAAGGGGCTAAGGGGAACTTTCTCACTAAAATTTTGGGCTGGTCACTGGGTTCAAGTCCTGAAAATTAATTTTTTTAAGAGAAGAAAACTCCCTGTATTATTCAAGGTTCTTAGCCTCAAAATGAAAACTTTTCCTCTTGAAGTCTGTTTGCGATTATCATAGAAAGCTATAGGTTTATTCAACTTGTTCAAACTAATAACTAGGGGCCCAATAACTAGAACAAATATTTTTTCCCTGAAACAACTATTTCAGATTAGAAGGTTAAACACGCTTTTTTTAAGAGATTATTTCCTATAGAAGACACCTGTAGAACAACGTTCGCATTAACAAAAATTAAGACCTTCAAAAACTTTCATAATTCTTTAAAAATGATTTTTTTCTAAATTCTCATTATTTATGATGAAAATTTTCATAATATTATTGATCAGAGGAACAGGCCTGGTATCTAAAACCTTTTAAAAAAATATTCTAAAATTTTAAATGCGCGAAATTTTAAATGCTCAAGATTTTTAAATTTTCATGAAATATTTTTTCTAAAATAAACTTGTCAGAAATTTACTAATTCATAAAAACAGTTGTATAATAGTTTTTATAAATTCCGAACAATAAGAACAATTTAAGAACAATGCTCAGTCTGGAATGGCTGAATCTTCAGCAAATTAGAGGTCAAAATTAGTAAAAATTTAGGGTATGAAACTTATATTACACCAGCCTTTGCCCTAAAAATTAGAAACGTATAAGAACAATTTTCATGCCAAAAGCACTAAAACAATAAATACAGCCTAGCCTCGTTAAAAATTTACTTGCTTTCAAGAAAAAGAGTTTTTATTGAGAAATTTTAGGAAAAAATTCATTGTTACTATCAACTACAAAAATTCTGATAATTGTATTAATCTCCAATCTTTATGTACAAATTTGATTTTTCTTTTCTAAAATGTTTTGGGTGTTTTAAATATTATTACAAGAATTTATAGGTATATAATAATAACATTAACAAAAAATCTTGGAAGTTAGAATTCTCATTATATAAATCATAAGTTAAAAGATTCATGTTAAAATTTTGAAATATAATTTATTTGTCTATAAAATTTGTTTGTCGTAATACACTCTTCACGAGATGCAAAAAATTATTTTAGGGCCGGAGTTTGTTTCGAAGTTGCAAGCTTATATTAAACATTTGATGCTACTTCGGAATATCAGCTGATGCAAGTATCTTTTAAGACCAGATTTATTTTAACTCAAGAAGGCGTATTCAAAATTACATTTAATTTTCTACTTCTGGAAACTTTACGAAACTTTGAATTTCTTTATTAAATTCAAAAAAAAACTTTCTAGGAGCATGCTTGAAAGAAGAGGTTTTTTAAGTTTGTAGTTTAAGTTCGATCATTTCTTAAATTATTGATATTATGATTATTACTATTCTCAAAAGTTTACGCTATTCTCAAAAGTTTACGTTATCCAAAATAGAATCGTTTCAATCAAAGTTAATTTTTCGTCACATTTTCATCGAGTGACAAATTCTGTATATGTGGTACGCAATCGTGCAGGATCTACCGCCGTGAAAATATCTTCATCAAGTTCCTGATCGACTCGGTTCTAAAATGAGAAAAACAGAGAATAAGATGAAAAAGCAAAGAACAGAGTCTTCTTTTTTTTCACTTTTTGATCGTCTGTGTTTTAAATTATTTATTATGAGCCAAAATTGATCAAAAAAAGAATCAACAGAATAGAAATACTTTTAACAAAGATTTACAATCATAATCGAATTTAGTGTGTGGTCTGGTCCCCCTTTTTTAGCCCTTTTTTCGACCTTTTTGTTTCTCACGTTTTTTTTTTGTTCGGCACCTCAAAAGCTATGAAACATAATGCTCATATATTTTATTTTTGAAACTATTGTGAAACATGTTTTGCATCATCTGTGTAGAAATATGGAAAAAATATTTTTCAAAATTTTCTGAAACTGTAAACCAGTTAAAAATATTTTGCTCAACAACCTAAGCCATATATGATATATTTTGGTTTTCAAATCAAATCACGGAACTCAAAATTAGACTATGATGACATAACAGTAAAAACACACCCTCTCTCACTTTAAAAAATTCTTAATGATTTTCCCAATCATACTGATACGATACTACTGAACTGTCACCAAAGATGGATTCAAATACACGTTTTTTTAATAAGAGCAAACTATATAAGAACATAAGCCTTCGATGGCCAAAATATTAAGAACAAGTTGAGAACATTTTAAGGCATCGCGGTCTCTAGTTCTCTAGCAGTTCTCTATTTCTTAGGAAAATGGACAAAGATACTCAAAACATGGTGAAAATAAGAACATGTTAAGAACATTTTTAGGCTTAAAACTCAAAAAGTTAAGATGGGGTTTCAAAAATTGTAGATGTTCTTATAAAAAACGTGTGCACGTTAATTTTTTATAAGAACGTCAAAAGATTTGTTTGTAATTTTGGGTTCTAAGCCTGAAAATATTTCAAAGATGCTTTCAGTTTAAGCAATTCCTTTGATTATTTAATTTTCTAAAACAATACTTGTTCTAGAGTCCTCGAGGTTCTTATATATGTTGTTCTTATAGAAATTAACGTGTTTATTCTTATCTTTGAGGATCAATTTTTAAGAGTATTTTCACTATACAACTATTTTTCAATTTACTGCAGTCATGTTTTCATTTAATACTCTACATAACTTTGGGTGAGAAGATTGGACTTATGATTATGATTAATTAATTCAATTATTTATAAATACTATTTAGTACATTACATTATACTCATTAGAAACTCAAAAAGAATGCTTCCCTTTTTGTTCCTCAACTATCCATTTACACGTTGTAATATTCAAACCGATAATTAGTTACACACTTTTCATCACAATCATGAAAAAGAACACATTGAAATGATATAAGTAAACATGAGTCTTAAACGTGTTTTACCTTAAAAACTTTTTTCAAACTTTATCCTTCTAAATTAATTATGCAAATATTTGTGTTGTTTATTAGCTAAGTTTCCATTAATAAATATTGATTGCTCGATTTTGGAAAATGAAGAAATTTCTCGAATAGTAATCAAACTACCCAAACCCTTTTGTGCTAAAAGCGTCAGAATCGATTTCCTATTTCCTTAATTTTGTTTGTAACTCCCACAGGTCATAATATCCATTTTCATTGATTATAATTAAATAGTTCTAAAAAACGCACTGTATTTCTAGAGGGTATTTTTTTATAAATTGGCCTTGAAATATCAAGAAAGAGACCTGAATTTTAAAACTAGAAATTGAAAAATTTAAATTATTTTGCTATTTTTCTCTCCCTAGAAATATGCTCTAGAGCATATTTTACTTTGAAATATTCTGGACAAAGATAATGTTTAGAGTTAAATATGCCGCATATATATTTTTTAAATTATTTTTTGAAAATAACAACAAATGTCAGCAGAGAGATATAATGACATGTTTTTCTTATGACTTCACTTTTTTCATCAAAAATGTTCAACTTTTTTTAACATCGTAGAGTGATCTTGGGAAAGGAAAATGTGCCATGATGTTTTTTTTCGCCTTCTTTCTTGTTTTCTTAAAATATGCCCCTTATTCCCTAATGTATCTATCATTGAGTAGAAGACTGACCTAATATCGCAAAATTCCACTGTTTAAGGAGAAAAATTCAACCTTTTTTTCCAAATTAAATTATGTTGAAACCTAGAAACCTCCACAAAAAGCAAGGATTCACAGCCAAAAGGTTTTCTACATAAAGATTGATCATTGTCACAAAGAATTTGATTCTCTTTAATTAAACGTAGGTCATTCTCTCATATGAAAATTTGGGGGGGTGCCGGTAACATTCTTAGTCAATTCTCATGGTGAGAAACAATAAAAACTTTGGGGCGAAGCTTGGGAAAATCTAACTTTTTTTGAAAATGTTTATTGCAAAGGGAATTGTGTATTATTTTTTTCAAATTAATAATCATGAGAAAAATGGTAATATCTTGCACCAGGTCTCAACTTAACACACTATCACAAGAAGAAACTCTTGGTAATAAGTGCCATCTTGAAGCACTCTCATTTCTTTCTTTTTTGTTGTGTGTATTTTTTATCCTCTTTTTTTTCTTTTCTTATCCCATATTTTTTTCATTTCTTTTTTTCCCAGTCTTACTTGTCTGTATTTTTTTTCTTTTATGTTTCCTATCTAATGTTTCTAATTAACATTTGGTATCAATTACGGTTTTCTTCATAGGACCATTATTTTTACTGCTGTTTGAATCTCAGTTTACCGACAAATCTTTCCAAGACAAATTTATGAAAAGAGTCATTATTAACACCTTTTTCAATTTTCCCCCGTTTCCACTGTATTTTTCTATCAGCCCTTAAAGTCATACTCAAGGACACCAGCAAAAAAGCTTAGAAGCTTCCACTCACAAACAAAGTTCCTCATACTTTCTCTATCTGATTGACCACTGGTACCCTGCCTTTAGCTTTACGCAAGACCTTACCATGAAACATGTTTATTCGACCTTAAATAAAAGCTTACACGTTTTTTTTTATAAGAACGTCAAAAATTTTCGAAGCCTTCGGATGTTCTTTGTTTTTTGGATTTGAAGCCTAAAAATGTTCTTAAAATGTTCTTATTTTCAGCATTTTTTGAGCATTTTGATGTAATTTCTTAAGAAATTGCATGTTTTTAAGTATCCAAAGCCTTAGTATGTTCTTAGAATGTTCTTAAATTTTTGGGCCCCGAAGCCTTATGTTCTCTTATATAGTTTGTTCTTATAAAAAAAAACGTGTATGTCAAATGATGAAAATGCTTTTTTGTGTAGAATTGATGCTTACTTACTCGAACTTTAACAGGAAAACTACAGAGAGATTCGAATTATAAAAAGAGTGTTTCTCTTTTACGGGAACTGAGAATTTCTTGTCCCAATTATTGAACTATTCGAATAATAGAAGTTTCCAATTAGCGAGAGTTTCCCGTAGTTTTCCTTTAAGAGGACGCTAGAATAACATACCGTGAATTTTGCCAATCCCACCCACATGATACATCACTTAAGTTCAAGCTATAGGTCAAGGAAAATTTCTATTAGCAACACTTTGTTACTTATGAAACCCAAGACCAAAGTATACCTAAAAAATCTGAAGACTGAAAAAAGCATGGGACTGTACACTAGTAGGCACGACCTTGCAAGATCTGACATATCACAAGATATGCGTTAATTTATAAAACTAACTTTATAAGAACATAAGGATTCAATGGTCAAAATGCTGAACAAGTTAAGAACATTTTACGGTTTTGTAGACTCTGAAATGCTTCTTAGGAAAATGGACAAAAATGGTGAAAATAAAAACATGATGTTGAGAACATTTTAAGGTTTAAAACCCAAAAAGTTAAGAACATCCAAAGGCTTTAAAAATTTTGGATGTTCATTATTAAAAAAAACGTGTATTGCAAGATCCTGTTAAGAATTTTGATAAACGTTCTGTGGTCTTGAAGAAATTGAAAGAAAACTAATGAGAAAAAACTTACCAGTGAGTTAGATTGTAACCAACTTTCAGCCTCAATATCATCTCCGTCTACTTCAAGGTCATCATAATCCGCCTCTGAGACTTGTGCTGTAAAACTTGTCATAATACTCTGTTGTGTTTGCTTTGTTGTTGAATCTGATTGTAATAAGTCTTGTAAATGGTGTATATATTCTATTGCTAATCTTAGAGTTTTGACTTTTGATAATTTCTTATTTTTAGGGTCAGTTGGGACGTGACGTCTAAGTCTCAAAAATCCGTCATTAACCATTTTGACACGTCGACGTTCTCGAGCGTTGCGTCGTGCAACGGCAGCCGGCTCTTTCAATTTAGCTGGAAGACGTGATTGAGCTGTACGTTTTCTACCACGCGACGTCGTCATATCGTTACCGTTTTGGGTTCCGGATGACGTTAAATTTGTTGTAAGATTGTTTTTCTTTTTGCTTGTTTTAGTTGCTTTTGGTGTAGGCTGGGTTACAGGCTTAGTGGCTGGTATAATCTCTTTATTCAAGGCTGGTAAAAGTCCTTCCTTTGTTGATACAGTTAGCAAAGAATTGTAAAGAGGTATGGTAAGTCCAGGTGCTAAAAGAGGAGCCTGTAGACTGAAAGTTGTAAAATTGGTTTGAGCTGCAAATCCGGCTAGACTACCAGCAGTTAAACCTGAGGCGATTAGTGGAAAATTAGCGAATGTAGCTCCACTGAAAGTTTGAGGTGTTTCTGCTGACGCTATGAATGTATTATTGTCTTTTTGTGTGATACCATTAGTGAATACGAACGCCGATGTGGTGAGTGCGGGCGGCGTGGGTGGCGATGGGAGCAGTTGAGTGGTTATTAGGTTTGGCGTGGAGGGTGGGGAAATAGTTGATGGTGTGTGGATAGTCTCTGGTAATAATTGTGTTGGAGACTCTGGTAGCTTGGTTTCTTCTTCACTGTCAAAGGAGGTTGCTGTGGCTGGGATCAGATCTGTGGTGCCCGATAGCGGTGGTGGTGGAGGTGGTGGCGACGCTGCTAGTCTCAATGTGATCCCGTTTCCAAGAGGTGATTTTAATTTGACAGCTTCGTGTATGGCCGGTAAAGTTGCGATATTTGTAAAATGACTAAGTGATGGTAATCCTTTGATAATTGTTTGTGGTGGTATAGTCGTAGTCGGTGGGGCTGTTGATTTTGAAGAAGCTTTTTTCTTCTTTTTAGTGGTAGCGTTGTTATTTGAGTGTTTCCGATTCTTCTGTGTTTTTGTTTTTGGTTGAGTTACTTTAATAGGAAAATCATCTGCCTGCCCTGAAGAAGGGATAAGTTGAAGAAATTGTTGTGTTGATGTAGAAGAGGATGATAGTTGAAGAGATGCAGATGGTTTTACTTTACTTTTCTTCTTGTTCGTCGCTGAAGAAGAAGAGGTTGCAGCTGCATTTTTCAACAATTCTGTCTTGTTATTATTCTTATGTTGTTTCTTCATCACATTATTCAAATTCAAACTTTCTTCGCTTGTTGCAGGTTGTTGTTCGGTTGATGTGGTGTTAGTTTTCTCTTGTAAGATGGATGTTGGTATTGAATTAACAGGTGTAGTGATCAGCTGGCCGGATGCGTTTGTAAGGAAGATAGCGTCCGGTAGAATGGTAGAATCGTAGGATATGGTAGTGGGTAGCAATGTAGCGTTCCCGAAGAATTCAGCTGCGGTACGTACAATATTGTTTTTACCGTATTTCGTTTTAAGTTCATCATGATTATTATTAGTATCAGATTTTCGTTTCGAACTGGCTTTCTTTATATTTTCTACTACAGCCTTCATATTTTTTTTGTGTGTTGTTGTTTTGTTTTTTTTTTGAGAAAATTTTTTCCCAACTTTTTATGTACTTGTCATAAAAAAAATTTTCCCCGTGAGAGAGACGAACTTTTTTTTCTTATTATCTTCTTTTTTCTCTTTTCTTCTTCTATTTTTTTTTCATCGTCAATTTTTTTTCATTATATTTTTGTCTCTATGTTTTGTATTGGTGAAAACTGAAATTCTCAACACCTATTCTTCTCTTTGTGTTTTCAAAACACACTAAAATAGAACAAAAAAAAAGAAATAATTATAGCTCATTTATTATTCTATTGTCTTTTTGTTCAAGAAACCCTCAAGAAGAAGACAATGGGGAACAATAGATCAATAAAAAAAGTAAGTCTATTTTACAGACCAGAATTTGAGATAACAGCAAAACCCCTTAAAGCTATTCACTGTTTTTTAGAAGGGTAATAAATTATCTATATCCCCTTTTTTATCAACCACTCTCTGTTCTGTTTTTCCATTTCTCCCTTTTTTTCTATACACTGTTTTTTCCTATTTTCATTTTATTTCGAACATTTCCATGTTTTCTGTTAACACTGCTAAACCAACCAGAAAGCTGAGCTAATATCAGTCATCTATCCTGTGTTGCTTAGCCATAAATAGCGTATTCTACACTTATTTTTTGCTAAAGGAAATAACGGTAGACTGAAAACTTTTCCACCATCGATTTTTAAACTCGACCCTTTTTCATTTAGGCTCCACTGAAAAATTAAGAAATTTACTTTGGAACGAACACCCCTGTCTCAGTGACCCGGTGAAGTTTTTTTGAAATCCGCAGGGGTAGCTATAGGGCTACATACACTACACAATATATTGTCAGGCAATATATTGATGATATATTGCTGAATGTCGACAATAAATTGAAAAGGTGTCCGCAATATATTGTCAGCTCGATTTGCAATATTCCAACAATAAAGGGGGATTCTTTACAGAAAGAAAATTCCTTTTTATAATAGAGTACCAGTTGTTTACTACGGTTTACTTTTACATTACGGTCCGCAAACTATATTGTCGAATATTGTTCGTCAATATATTGCGTAGTCTAAGTAGCCCTTATGAAAAGGTAAAACTAATTTCACCGGGTTTGAATTTGAGATCTCAAAAACTTACTGGGATGAGAACTTTTAACTCATTTTTAACAAAGGGAAACAAATTCTATTACCTTAAGGGAACTTATTTTAGCGGGAACTAATTTTGGCGAGAACTTATTTTGGCGAGTGAGCAAAATATTTAATTTTTGCGAGAACTAATTTTGGCAAATTTTGTCTAAATTCACCGGTCTATATGACCAAGTCACTGATAAGGGCTACTTAGACTACGCAATATATTGACGAACAATATTCGACAATATAGTTTGCGGACCGTAATGTAAAAGTAAACCGTAGTAAACAACTGGTACTCTATTATAAAAAGGAATTTTCTTTCTGTAAAGAATCCCCCTTTATTGTTGGAATATTGCAAATCGAGCTGACAATATATTGCGGACACCTTTTCAATTTATTGTCGACATTCAGCAATATATCATCAATATATTGCCTGACAATATATTGTGTAGTGTATGTAGCCCTATAGGGGTAGGTGTTTTAGAGAGCATTAATGAGTATAAATCTTGAATGTTGTAGATAATGTCGTTGTCTGAATTCATAATAACCAAGGGAGTTTTTTCGTCGGTAAAGTGATTTCTACTAAGCCAAATAAAAACGATCCTACACCTCATATGTATAGCAAGTAAATTTTTTCCTGGGATTTTTTTATAACACCTAAATTGTCAACTTGGGCATGCGCTGCTCAAATGAGATGATCGAGACGGTATTAACGAGACAAATAAATTAGGCAAAGAAAAGACTTTCTCTGTTCGTTTGATCCTGGACCTTCGCCAGTTTTATACCACATGTATCATCTTACGACATACGTCTGATTAAATCTACACCATGAATAAAAAATCCTCTTTTGTTTCATAAGTGTTTCGTACTATTGTTTTCTTTCGTAATTAGATTTTTCCCCTGCACCAGATGGTTTGATAATTAAATATCTCAAGCTTGTCCTAAAATCTTTGATTGATAAACGAGAAGATTTTTCGCAAGAAACAACTTTCTAATTTTTTTCTATAGGAACAATTTTATAAGAACAGATAAATTTAAACAAAGAGCTAAATTTCAGTATTACACTAGTTGTTCACGTTTTTTCTATAAGAACAACCAAAATTTTTGAAGTCTTCGGATGTTCTTAACTTTTTGGGTTTTAAGCCTAAAACTGTTCTTAAAATGTTTTATTTTCTCAATTTTGTGACCATTTTTACCAATTTTCCTAAAAAATCGGGTGTTTTCGAGTCTGCAAAGCCTTAAAATATTCTTAGCTTGTTCTTAGCATTTTGGCCATCGAAGCCTTATGTTCTTATATAGCCTGTTCTTCAACATATCTCGATTTTGAAAAAAATGTTCTTGATCCTCAAAAATATATCAGTAAAAAATATTATGATTTTCTTAGAAAAGGGAACTGCAAGCCAAAAACTTATACCAAAATTATACTTAAGGTTTATTTACACATTTTTTACGCAGAACACGAGCCTTCTTTTAAACTTTTAAGAAAATCTGGGGACATTTCTCGGGGAATTAGACCAAAATAAGAAGACAATAAGAGGGCATTTTTTAGGCTTAAAACTCAACGCTAAGAACATCCGAAGACCTCAAAAACTTTTTGACCTTTTAATAGAAAAAAATTTTCGTCTCTAATAGACTTAAAACTCAATAAAGTTAAGAACATCCGAATGCTTCAAAAATCTTGGATATTCTTATAAAAAAACGTGCATACTTTAATTTGAAGTGGTGAAGATGATTACAGTTTCGTGGGCTTTTGTGAAGAAAGTAAATCTCAGTCAAATCTACTTTTTTGGTTGAAAAAAAGAATCATAAACATTATCACAGTCTCCTACAAAAGTTGGTTATGCTTTCTTGGATTTTATCATAAATCTATTGAAAACAACTGCGACTAAATTTACAACCGCAATCTGTTAAGACTCTGTTACACTCTCAAAAGGAAGATCACATGAAAATGAGGTCGACAGATTTCTTCCGTTATAGTGCGACTTTCTTCACTTTTCATTCTTCATTCTTCACACTTTTTCTTTTGTATTGTTTCGTTATAAAAAGTTGTAATCATAAGTAATGTCAATATGTCTCCTTATGGTCTGCAATATCTGCTTTTCTCGTAAAATACTTTTCCTTTTTTTTTCCTAGAATTTTGAAAGTGATTAAAACTTATGCTACCGGGTGTCCCAGAAGAAAAATCCTCTTTTTTGAAGTGAATTTTCTCGCGTTCCATGAACTCTTAAAGAATCAATCCATTTACATTGAAAAGAGGACGGATAAAATTACAACTACAATCGGTCACGAAATACTTATGGCACAAAAAGGAAATCCACCGGGGTGTTTTGAAACCACAATCGATTTGCAAGTGCTCTAAAGTAGGTTCGAAGGGTAGAGTTTTAAAAGTTCAAAAATGGTCCAGTAGGGCTTGAAATATAGCCTAGAAATCCCTCCCAGATCGAAATAATCGTTGAAATCAAGTTGAAGGCCTGAAATTGACATTCTCGCTTGAACTTCAATTTTCGAAAAATGGTAAATTAGCCAAAAGTGCCAATATGTTATGGCACTGATTGTAGATAAAAAGTTATGGCCTAAATGCTCAAACATTACTTTTCAAAAAAAGTTTAAATAAGGCGAAAAACTTTCATTATTGAATTCCGGAGGTTCGAATTTGCTTTTACAGCTTAATTTTGTCAGCCTAATTTTCTTCAAAAAACCATTTTTATAGAGTTTAATCATATCGTATTACGGCCCTTTCTTAAATGATAATCAAACGCTCGAACCTCATCTTTTTTATCCATCATTTCTCATTTTAAAGCCTCAAAAATTACCTTCCCTGTGCTTGATAGCTGTTATTGAGGACTAGGAGAAAATTCAAAATTTTTGAACCCTTCGATTGTTCTTAACTAAAGTTTTAAGCCTAAAAATGTTCTTCCCATGTTTGTTTCTATTTTTGCCTATTCTCCTAGGGTTTTTTAAAGTCTAAATGTTCTTACCTTGTTCTTAATATTTTGGCCATCAAAGCCCTATGTTCTTATATATTTTGTTCTTATAAAAAACATGTATCTTAATATTTTAAGTGCCAATGTCGTATATTAGACATGGGCTATGTAGGAGGGCTTCGCCCTCCTGTAATGCCCAGTTTGAGTTAGAAATCATTTTTGGTCTAACTCGAAGGAATTGGACTGGGCTTCATGGTCAAGCAAAAAAACAATAAAAAGTGAGTCTATCCAACGAGATTTTAAGTCAAAAAGTCAAAAAAATGCAAAATTTTGACAAAAATCCTCTTTTTTCAGATTTGACCGTTTTTTGACCATTTTTGGTCAACGAGTGATCCAAGAACCTCCAAATTTGGTCCTGCTTTACTTGGTTCTGTCTTCCAGCGAATTGATTTGAAGTTTTACCACTGGGTACCTTTCTATCATTCAAGCAGGTCCATGCAGCGGGCTTTAAATTCCCTTACCTACCCCCCCCCCCTTAGCTGCCGCCCACCCCACTTTTCCTAAATCCGGCGGCGCCGAAGGCGTCTAAAAAAGAGGAGACTCAGCTATCCAACGAGCTATGAGCGAGCTTCTAACTCCTTCTAGATCCGGAGATATAAGCCTTTAAAGTTTGAACTAGCGATTTTCTTTTAAAAACTTAGAAAAAAAATGACCGTGGCACTTAAAGGGTTAAAAAACCCTCGATGATTTTGAAACAGGCACTCGACGTCCTTGACCCTGTATTTTACCAAATGGGCCCTTTTCAATTTTCAATCCAAATTAATCTTTGTTTGTTTATAGAATCTACTTAGGCCGACCAAACGTCAAGAGTATGTTTTTTTGCAACCGTTTGTTTCAAATGACGTAATCTTTCAAGATGGATGACAGTGCTCAGGGAAAAGGACCACGTGGCAAGAAACAAACGTAAGAATTGAATTTTATCTTTTTAACTTTAACTTGATTTACTTTACAATATCAAAACACTGTACCATACCTTATGGTATGTAGCTGGCACTCTACCTCTAGAAAGTAGACCTACCTTCGTTCGCTGGCATTATACCTCTTAAATATATATCCTCATATTTTTACCCAAAATAATGATAAAATACCCTCTGTATATTGCCAATACATTTCAATCTGCCAATACACTTTAGTATATTTATTACATCCCCATACTGCAATTGCATCGCCGGAATACTCTCATTATATCCTTATATTACTGCTATTACATCTCTGTAATACTGCAAATGCATCACTGCGTGTTCACTGTGATACTGTCATTATATCACTGTTATACAGGCATTATACCTCTGTAATACCGCTATTACATTCCTGTAATACTGCTATTACATCATTGTTATACAGGCATTATACCTCTGTAATACCACCATTACATCTCTGTAATACTGTAAGCAGATTTTACCTTGTCTTAAAGTGAGGGTGGAAGAAATAAAATCAGTTGTCGTCCTTTTGTTTTCATGTTTCAGGTATCTTAAAGACTTCTATTTTAGTTGTAGCATTATCTGGTTCAATTGTTTTGTGATTTTCTTGCGACAGCAGCCTTGATCATTCCAAAGAATCATTATTACTAGAATATCGATTCCGTGGAATGATTGGGGCTGCTGTTGTTGTTGCTGCTAGATTCAGCCTCAAAGCGGTCTATATATTGTTACCTTCTACAGGTAATTCGATAACGGATTCGATTTGATTTTTCGATAACCTGGCTTTCAACAGCGCCAGGCGTCTCAACAGGAACTGTGCTGTCCAAAGCAGCACAGTTCCCGTTGAGACTTCTGGCGATGGTTGTTGTTACATTCTGAAAATCAATGGCAAACCATGTTATAAGCTACAAACAAGTTCATTTAATGGGTATAATTCTGTTCAAATAAACTAAATAAAGGATTTTACCAATTTTCACGGTATAGAAAAAATTAAGAAATACAATGTATCAGAAATCTACTGAATATTTTCAGCCTTTGTTTTTTTAATTCCATCTCGCATCAATTATTATTGAAGAATGTTTCGAAAACTCTGAAGTTCCTTGGGTAAGTCTGTAACTTCTGGTGGCAGGTTGTTTATAATGTTTTATCTTGATACGTTTTTAGATTTCAATCACCACCACCGAGAGACATCTCAATGATTGAGTATGCTAATGAAGCTATACATGATATGTTGAATTATCTAAGGGAAGAAGTCTTCCATTGCATTATTATATTTGAACCATTTACATTCTGAAAATCAATGGAAAACCATGTTATAAGCTACGAACAAGTTCATTTACTGGGTATAATTCTGTTCAGATAAACTAGATAACCAATTTCTTCGGCTTAATTGGGAGATTGCATTCTGGCCGTCCTCAAAAGTGCAAATACAGAAACTCGCTAACGACTTCCTAATTTCCCTCCAATGGCATTGTTTAACCCGGGCAAAGGTTCGATCACTTACCAAGTGAACCGCTGCGAGTGGGAATCGAACCTCAGTCGCCTGTGCAGCAATGTTGTTCTGTTTTGACTGGAAAGTGTTGAGATTGAGAGTTTGTTTTTAAGTCAGACACTGTCAATTATCCATTTTGTTTTAAAGAGGTTTTTTTCAGAAATAATGTGAAATTGACGTCAAATAAAACTATTTCAACACGATTGACGTCAAAATGTAATCTCAATGTATTGTTTAGCCTTAGGAACTACAGTCATGGTAACGCTTGATTTACTAATTTTGACATTGTAGCAACAAGTTATTTTAAAATGGCGGTAATTTTTCGCCCTCGAGCGCGTTCAAAACACCTTATTTAAACAAGTTTAGTCACGCCATCTGGTCAAAGTCAGAAATTTCCAACGATTTAAGACAAGCAGTCAATGACGAGAAACCTTGAAAACTGATTTGTTATTTCAACGATTTGAGACCGGGGGGGTGGGGGTACTTAGGCAAAAAAAAGTCCTGCGAAGGGTCGTAAAAATCAGAAAGTCAAATTTCAGTCCCACTAAGGGTCGGAGAAATCGTAAAATTTCAACTTTTTACCCCCTCAAAGATCAAAATTTGGTCAAAATTGGTCAAATTTGTCCCAATAAGGGTCGTAAAATTCACAAAATTTTCCTTTGATTTTTCCTTTTTAGTCCCGGTAAGAATCCAAGGATCGAAAATCGGGCGGCACCCCCCCCCCCCCCCAGCTTGCAACCCTAGCCCCCCTGGGGATTTGAGACTTCCAATAAAAGTGTAAAGGCTCTGCTCAAATAGACCTGTTACTGCAAATGGGTTTAATAATATTGTATCAAATTTAGGAAATTTTGGTACACAGGCAAAACTAGTAACCCTTAAAGATTTGTCCTTTTTAATTTGACTGTTTTTATGCTTAGTCTCTACACTCCAACTGTAACTTGTGGGAAAAAAATCTCCCTGGTCAACGGATTTTTCTTAAGGTCAGATACCTATCACTAGCCATCAAAGTCTTATGTTCTTATATCTTTTGTTTTTATAAAAAAGGTGTATTTAAAAAAAAGGAATTGGAATCGTGAAAAAACCCTCGCTGATTCTGAAACAGGCACTTGACGTCCTTGACTCTGCATTTTACCAAATAGACCCTTTTCAATCCAAATTAATCTCTGTTTGTTTATAGAATGGAGCTACTCTACTTAGGCCGACCAAACGTCAAGAGCATGTTTTTTTGCGACCTTTTGTTTCAAATGACGTAATCTTTCAAGATGGATGACAGTGCTCAGGGAAAAGACCACGTGACAAGAAACAAACGTAAGAACTTGTTGAATTTTGTCTTTTAACTTTAACTTGATTTAATTTACAATATCAAACACTCTCCTTATGGTATGTAGCTGGCACTCTACCTAAAAAGTAGACCTACCTTCGTTCGCTGGCATTATACCTCTTAAATATATATACCCATATTTTTACCCAAAATAATGACAAAATACCCTCTGTAGTTTTGTCAATACACTTTAGTATATTTATTACACCCCCATACTGCAATTGCATTGCCAGAATACTACCATTACATCACTGT
The DNA here is from genome assembly GCF_902728285.1 of Clytia hemisphaerica. NCBI lineage: Eukaryota > Metazoa > Cnidaria > Hydrozoa > Leptothecata > Clytiidae > Clytia > Clytia hemisphaerica. The sequence continues at coordinate 512,347 of NW_027103417.1, read as the reverse complement.
CATACAGGCATTATACCTCTATAATACCGCCATTACATTCCTGTAATACTGCTATTACATCACTGTAACACTGTCATTAAACCTCTGTAATACCGCCATTTCATTCCTGTAATACTGCTATTACATCACCGTTATACAGGCATTATACCTTTGTAATACAGCCATTACATTCCTGTGATACTGCCATTAAACTGTTATACAGGCATTATACCTCTGTAATACCGCCATTACATTCCTGTGATACTGCTTTTACATCACTGTTATACAGGTATTATACCTTTGTAATACCGCCATTACATTCCTGTGATAATGCTATTACATCACTGTTATACAGACATTACACCTCTGTAATACCGCAATTACATTCCTCTAATAATACATCACTTTAACACTGCCATTAAACCTATGTAATACAGCCATTACATTCCTGTGATACTGCCATTACATTCCTGTGGTACTGCCATTACATCACTGTTATACAGGCTATATCTCTGTAATACAGACATTACATTTATGTACTATTGGCCTTATACCTTTGTAATACCGCCATTACATCTCTGTAATACTGTAAGCAGATTTCACCTCATCTGCTGATCGATCGTCATTACGTATAAACTTTTTGAAGTAATATCGTTGAATGTTCTTACTGTGATAAATATAAGTCAACGCGTTGAAACCACAATAACACGTACTCAATGGGAAAGCCCAGGACATGATGATAGCATCCCTGGAAAATGATATAGGCTCCAGATCCGAAGGCTCCATAATAATCCAACCGAAGTAAAGTGATATGAGAACAAGGGGTAGATTCATGACTACGTATATTGTTTGTAAGGCTACCAGTCTGTTAACTGCCTTTTGATGACTGTCTGTTTGTGTTTTCTGGTCTTTGAATTTCGACTGTTGATTCCTTAGTATGTTGATAAGTGAGATGATTATTATAATACCAATACTAACACAAATGAGTAGGGAGATCCCTAAAGCTAACCAATAGATTTGGAACAGTTCTACGGGAGATGGAATGTAGAAAAAAGCAGCATAGTTAAAAGCACATGCTACTAATGCTATTATGACTTCGAAAACTATGACAACGTAAACAGTCTTTGGTTTGATTCTTCTCAACGGAGCTTTGATGGATATGAAACGTACAATACACATGGTCAACAAGAACTCGAAATCTAATATCAAGCAAAGAGTTAATATTGTGTCACCATAAGATTCCAACTGACAGCTCCCTTTCACCATTAAATCTGTCATTGTTTGGTATAATAGAACAACCCCAGCTGCCATACTAACTCATGTTGCATTCGCCTTGTCTTAAAGATACCAACAATGACAGTCAAATTTGCAGTGATTAAAAATATTGACGCATTGACTATTTAAAAACTTAAATTTTACCAACTTTTTCGTAGAAAGTGCCACGCCTTCTAAAGTTCGAAAATTTACGTATTCTAGAGGGCTCAAGTCTACTTCGGGGCAATTAGCAAAAGCTAAACCTTTATTGGCCGTGGAACTGATTACGTTTAGCTATCAAAGGTAAGATGAGAGCTATACGTAATGAGTTCCACGGCCAATAAAATCGAGAAGGATGAGACCAGCATCAATATGCATAATGCGGTGGGTGTAAAATGGGGACGTTTTTGTGTTGGTGTTCCGCCTTTGGCTGCTCATCAGCTTCTTGACTGTAGAAAAATAAATTGAATTGTTACACAGTGAAGTTTTCATGACATTTGTCATGGCAGATTCGTAACATGGAGGTAGAGTATGTGGCTAATGTGCGCAAAGTTTTGGGTTAGAATCTCAGTCAGATACAAAAAATTCCAAACTGGTTCTTGATGCATCACTATTTGATGTTCAGCAACTAAGGAGATGGGTCAAGGGCAAGTGGAGAATTCCAGGTAGCTGAGGTAAAAGGAGCCTTCAGGTCATCCTCGACTGTTGTCACAAACTTGCTTACTTACAAATTCCTAGCAAAATTGAACGTACCTTTGGGTTATGACATCACTGTTAACGTCCTCATCTATCATAATATTGATATTATCGTCAAGATCTTGGTATGATATATCTTCATATGATATTTGGTCAGTGGTAGCAACTATAGTGCTTTTTGCTGTGATAACAGTGCCAGCGTCATTGTTGACATTGGGCTGTTCCATAAAATTTCCATACAGGGGCATGGACGAACCTTTTCAAGTAAAAACAAATTTCTTGGAAAAGTGTAGATACCCCCTGGAAAAAGACAAAATTTGCAAAAGAACCCTTGGAAAAATTTCTTGTCTTAAAGTGAGGGTGGAAGAACTAAAATCATTTGTCGTCCACTTTTTTTGATGTTTCAGGTATCTTAAAGACTTCTTTTTTAGTTGTAGCATTATCTGGTTCAAATGTTTTGTGATTTTCTTGCGACAGCAGCCTTGATCATTCCAAAGAATCATTATTACTAGAATAAGGATTCTGTGGAATGATTGGGGCTGCTGTTGTTGTTGCTGCTAGATTCAGCCTCAAAGCGGTCTATATATTGTTACCTTCTACAGGTAATTCGATAACGGATTCGATTTGATTTTTCGATAACCTGGCTTTCAACAGCGCCAGGCGTCTCAACAGGAACTGTGCTGTCCAAAGCAGCACAGTTCCCGTTGAGACACCTGGAGATGGTTGTTGTTACATTCTGAAAATCAATGGAGAACCATGTTATAAGCTACGAACAAGTTCATTTACTGGGTATAATTCTGTTCAAATAAACTAAATAAAGGATTTTACCAATTTTAACGGTATAGAAAAAATTTAGAAATACAATGTGTAAGAAATCTACTGAATATTTTCAGCCTTTTAAGTTGTTTTTTTAATTCCATCTCGCATCAATTATTATGGAAGAATGTTTCGAAAACTCTGAAGTTCATTGGGTAAGTCTGTAACTTCTGGTGCAGGTTGTTTATAATGTTTTATCTTGATACGTTTTTAGATTTCAATCACCACCACCGAGAGACATCTCAATGATTGAGTATGCTAATGAAGCTATACATGATATGTTGAATTATCTAAGGTAAGAAGTCTTCCATTGCATTATTATATTTGAACCATTTACATTCTGAAAATCAATGGAAAACCATATTATAAGCTACGAACAAGTTCATTTACTGGGTATAATTCTGTTCAGATAAACTAGATAACCAATTTCTTCGGCTTAATTGGGAGATTGCATTCTGGCCGTCCTCAAAAGTGCAAATACAGAAACTCGCTAACGACTTCCTAATTTCCCTCCAATGGCATTGTTTAACCCGGGCAAAGGTTCGATCACTTACCAAGTGAACCGCTGCGAGTGGGAATCGAACCTCAGTCGCCTGTGCAGCAATGTTGTTCTGTTTTGACTGGAAAGTGTTGAGATTGAGAGTTTGTTTTTAAGTGAGACACTGTCAAGTATCCATTTTGTTTTAAAGAGTTTTTTTCAGAAATAATGTGAAATTGACGTCAAATAAAACTATTTCAACACGTTTGACGTCAAAATGTAATCTCAATGTATTGTTTAGCCTTAGGACCTACAGTCATGGTAACGCTTGATTTACTAATTTTGACATTGTAGCAACAAGTTATTTTAAAATGGCGGTAATTTTCCGCCCTCGCGAGCGCGTTCAAAACACCTTATTTAAACAAGTTTAGTCACGCCATCTGGTCAAAGTCAGAAATTTCCAACGATTTAAGACAAGCAGTCAATGACGAGAAACCTTGAAAACTGATTTGTTATTTCAACGATTTGAGACCGGGGGGGTGGGGGTACTTAGGCAAAAAAAAGTCCCGCGAAGGGTCGTAAAAATCAGAAAGTCAAATTTCAGTCCACTAAGGGTCGGAGAATCGTAAAATTTCAATTTTTACCCTCCAAAGATCAAATTTGGTCAAAATTGGTCAAATTGGTCAAAATTTGTCCCAATAAGGGTCGTAAAATTCACAAAATTTTCCTTTGATTTTTCCTTTTTAGTCCCGGTAAGAATCCAAGGATCGAAAATCGGGCGGCAACCCCCCCCCCCCCGTCAGCTTGCAACCCTAGCCCCCCTGGGGATTTGAGACTTCCAATAAAAGTGTAAAGGCTCTGCTCAAATAGACCTGTTACTGCAAATGGGTTTAATAATATTGTATCAAATTTAGGAAATTTTGGTACACAGGCAAAACTAGTAACCCTTAAAGATTTGTCCTTTTTAAGTTGACTGTTTTTATGCTTAGTCTCTACACTCCAACTGTAACTTGTGGGAAAAGATTATCTCCCTGGTCAACGGATTTTTCTTAAGGTATCTGGTGACTTGCCATCAAAGTCTTATGTTCTTATATCTTTTGTTTTTATAAAAAACGTGTATTAAAAAAAAAGGAATTGGAATCGTGAAAAAACCCTCGCTGATTTTGAAACAGCCACTTGACGTCCTTGACCCTGCATTTTACCAAATGGACCCTTTTCAATCCAAATTAATCTCTGTTTGTTTATAGAATGGAGCTACTCTACTCAGGCCGACCAAACGTCAAGAGCATGTTTTTTTGCGACCGTTTGTTTCAAATGACGTAATCTTTCAAGATGGATGACAGTGCTCAGGGAAAAGACCACGTGACAAGAAAAAAACGTAAGAACTTGTTGTATTTTGTCTTTTAACTTTAACTTGATTTAATTTAAAATATCAAACACTCTCCTTATGGTATGTAGCTGGCACTCTACCTAAAAAGTAGACCTACTTTCGTTCGCTGGCATTATACCTCTTAAATATATATACCCATATTTTTACCGAAAATAATGACAAAATACCGTCTGTAGTTTTGTCAATACATTTCAATCTGCCAATACACTTTAGTATATTTATTACATCCTCATACTGCAATTCCATCGCCAGAATACTACCATTACATCACTGTCATACAGGCATTATACCTCTATAATACCGCCATTACATTCTTGTAATACTGCTATTATATCACTGTTATACAGGTATTATACCTCTGTAATACCGCCATTACATTCCTGTAATACTGCTATTACATCACTGTTATACATGCATTATACCTCTGTAATACCGTCATTACATTCCTGTGATACTGCCATTATATCACTGTTATACCGCCATTACATTCCTGTAATACTGCTATTACATCTCTGTTATACTGTAAGCAGATTTCACCTCATCTGCTGATCGATCGTCATTACGTATAAACTTTTTGAAGTAATATCGTTGAATGTTCTTACTGTGATAAATATAAGTCAACGCGTTGAAACCACAATAACACGTACTCAATGGGAAAGCCCAGGACATGATGATAGCATCCCTGGAAAATGATATAGGCTCCAGATCTGAAGGCTCCATAATAATCCAACCGAAGTAAAGTGATATGAGAACAAGGGGTAGATTCATGACTACGTATATTGTTTGTAAGGCTACCAGTCTGTTAACCGCCTTTTGATGGCTGTCTGTTTGTGTTTTCTGGTCTTTGAATTTCGACTGTTGATTCCTTAGTATGTTGATAAGTGAGATGATTATTATAATACCAATACTAACACAAATGAGTAGGGAGATCCCTAAAGCTAACCAATAGATTTGGAACAGTTCTACGGGAGATGGAATGTAGAAAAAAGCAGCATAGTTAAAAGCACATGCTACTAATGCTATTATGACTTCGAAAACTATGACAACGTAAACAGTCTTTGGTTTGATTCTTCTCAACGGAGCTTTGATGGATATGAAACGTACAATACACATGGTCAACAAGAATTCGAAATCTAATATCAAGCAAAGAGTTAATATTGTATCACCATAAGATTCCAACTGACAGCTCCCTTTCACCATTAAATCTGTCATTGTTTGGTATAATAGAACAACCCCAGCCGCCATACTAACTCCTGACGACATTAGAAACAATTTATGTGGCAAATGTATATGTTGCATTCGCCTTGTCTTAAAGATACCAACAATGACAGTCAAATTTGCAATGATTAAAAATATAGCTATCAGCACATTAAATATCCTCCAGTAACCATGTTGGAGTTCGTATCTTCGTAATATAAAGCTTTGATCTTCTCTGGTAAGATTTGGAAAGAAAGTAAAGACAAGTGCTTGGTAAAAGCAGATCATTTTCTTTATGTACACTAAGATTTATGAACTATGATAACGCTCTACCAGGGTATTGAGCACTCGTTTGAATTTAAAGTCAGTCATACAACTACACCAAAGATTATATATCTGAAAAAAATCTATGCAACGATTTCAGACATTTGTCGTTTATTCCTGGTAAATTCTAGCCCAGTCTCCTTGTGTTTTATTTTTCTGTATGGTTTGCTGGTTTTTCACCCTTACTCTTACTTCGAATACTTCGTCATTTCCATCATGATGATTTGTTGTCATATATGTGTTTGTTGAAAAATTGGTTTCCCCATTTAAAGGGTTATGTTTTTGCATTCGGAACTAAGTTTCTGATTTAATGACTGGATGAATGGATTTAAATATTTTACGATATTTTAAACCACATTTAATACTTATATAATCAATTGAATTTGTTGTTTGGAGCTTGACCAGCCCACTTTTTGCCATAGAATTTTTTTTATAAAAGCCAATAAAATTCTTGTTTTACCCTGACCGCTTTCTCATTTTTCATGATTTTTCTGGCTCGAATGAACGATATTTTAACGTGCTATACTTAGTGTTTAGGAAAGTCAGAAATTTGGTATTTCTAAAATCTTGGCCTCAAATTTCTCTTAACGTTTATGCCAAATTCGTTTTCTTATAAAACTAGTGTTCTCGTACATATTCGTGACCGACAAAACACAGTATTACATAATTTTTGCTTGAAAGCAAGTCACGAAAATACAATCTCACGAATATATGAATCTACCCTAGAATATTAATCTCTTCTAAGTAGATAGAGAACTAGCCTGTTCACCCCTAACGAGGGTGATTTTTACTTTTTTCTGGTACTAAATTGAAAAACAAGTGCTCAAGAGTTCTTTTTTGAAAAAGCGAAAGATACCATTGAATTGAGGCGGGCAAAGTAACGTCACTTATGTAGTTGAAGAAGTTCAAATGCTGAAAATAGAAGATAACGCCATCGTAGAGGCGACCCGGGGGGGGTTGGCGAATGAGGGGTATGTGCGGACGGGACCTCCGAAAACCGACCCTTAGAAAGACTGATTTTTCCGGAAAAGGTGACCCTTAGAGAGACTTTTTACAATGTTTTCTCTCGAAATTAAAAATTTTTCCTAAAGATCGTGAATTTTCCGACCCTTAGAGAGACTAATTTAAAACTTTCAGATTTTCCCAACCCTTAGAGAGACTTTGAAAGTTGAAAAACCCGAACATACCCAGGACCCATTTTTGCCTAAGTACCCCCGCCCCCTGGGAGAGGCGATAATGCGTTTCTTTTCCTGTAAGGAAGAGTTTTGTAAAAGCTAGTAGACAACATAAGGGACTTTTTTAAGGTTGGTTCTAGCTGAATTACAGGCTACACAAAACCACAATTGTCAAAGTTTTTCCAATAAAACGTCATGATATTTGCTGAAAGGCAATTTTTTGAGCAGCGATTGTGTTCATTTCGTTTTTGATTGTCACTAACCCTTTTGAAATCTAGAAATGATATTCTGGGCTTGATTCTTATCCTCTACATATCTGAGAATTTTGAGAATAGTTTTTCAATGTTGGTTGCATCTTAGACAAGTGAATTGAGGTGGAAGCGTGAATCATGACGTAATATATCTTGACATGGCAAGGAAAATACACCGTGGCAATTAATAGACCTTTTCATAAATTACGTCACGAACATCGCTTGCCTCGTATTCAAACAGTAATTATGTTAGTTTTGATAAAATCCGCTGGGAGTTAATACAATAGCAATAATTTCAAACCGAGGCAAGTGATGTTGGTGACGTAATTTATGAAAAGGTCTATTGAGGAGAAACCTTGTGTTATGCTCTGAAGCAGGAGGTAAAGTACTACTCCGTTTCAAGCCCCCCCCCCTGCTCACTAAAAGGATCACCCCCGGTGAAAAGGCGCCATAAATTTGATAAAACTGTTTATAAAACATCACAGGGGAACATTTAAGCAGGAATAGAGTCGGCTAATTGCGACCGACGGGTAATTGCGAACACTTTTTCAATTTTCAAATGGGAGAAAACTACCAAACTTTTTTTTAACTTTCATAAAGACAAACTACCCTAGTGTATTTCCACAGAATCTCATTCACAGAAATCTTTTTATCTTCGAGAAATGTAACAAAGTTTGCGTCATGTTGAAAAAATGCAAATAATGCATAGCCCCCCCCCCCCTGCCCCCCAGTTGCTACGGCACTGAGATTTAATAGTTTGTATTAATTACTACAAAAAATTACTATAGAATAATCTTTAAAACTTTAGTACACACATGATATTGTACTTATCAAGTATTTATCCCAGATTTTTTGTTGTCAATAATGACCCATTTGACATGTCATTTCCTGTCAGACATATTTGAACATCTCATAAACTCGTAACCAACCAATAATCGTTCACGAGTCTTCCCAGAATAAGTCAAATTTTAGAGCACGTAACCAGACGAAATTGAATTTCAGTACGCCCTTTTCATGTTTCTTCTTCATAATAATTTCACTGAGAGAGAGGGTTGTTTTATGGAGCACCTTTAAGCCGACCAGCATACATTCCATCTTGTGTCTTTGTTTTGGTTGTGTTCCAAATTGGTTGTTCTATACATTTCTTCGGCTTGTATTTCCAATAATCTGCGAAATTTTGCCAATCGAACGATGTATTTGTTAAGCAACTTCTCGAGAACTGGTCTATCGATTTTATGTCTTTTTGCAGTGTCATTGGACCTTTTGTATTTCCGAAATGTATAATATTCTCTGGGCTTGATCCGTGTATTGCAAGATAATCTCCACAAATTTTACTACGATTTCTCAAATTCGGTAGTTGTTCAACGACTGGATGATGGTGTATACGTGAATCATGACGTAATATGTGACCCATATCGAGTTCTTCAATCCACAATGCTATCATTTGGTCTGCATAGGGGTGACACCATAATTTGTTTGGGTTTTGGTTTAGAAAATCTCTTATAATATCATAAGAGAACATCATAAACATTTCCTCTGGACGTGTTATTGCTGGTATGCAATGTACCCAACCCCAATGAAATCGTTGTAACGGCACAGGAGGTAATTGCGTGAGAAATTCGGACAAACAGAAGAATATATCATCATCCATTCGAATGACGTAATCAAAATGGTAGTTGTTAACAGCGGTATCCGAATTCGACTCCACCAGAGAGAGGCTGGAATAAAATGTCGCCATGGTACTTTCGTTCACGTTGTAATTGTAAATGGAATTTAGACTGGTTGTTGACTGCGTCAGTGACGAAGAAACAGGCTAGTGTGATCTAAAAGTGAAGAAGATATGAACTACTGAGCTCTTGAGCTTTTTATCGGATTTGTGAAATATTTAGTTCCATAATGACTTTTTATGAAAGGAAGCAACCAGTTGTTACCATCCGTGTCACCAAATTTCCAAATTAATTATTATTGGCTAAAAGAGCACGGCGTAGTGGTGTGGAGGGTTCATATCATCAAAAGAGCAGGGATACACAATAAGGACTGGCTAAGTAAAATGAGGATTGTTTATCAATTACCCTTTTTGTATTAACACATTCTTTCCACCACGTCTTTCTAATAGCATCTCTTCGTTCGACACGACCAGGGCCTGAGCTCACCAACAAAAACAAATCCACGCGTCTCAAAACCGCATCAACATGTTCCACATTAAAACGTCTGTATATTGGATTGGATTTAGTCATGTTACGAATCTCATGAGTTAAGGAGGTTAAAGGATTTTTTAGAGTCATTTTGGACTCATTCATGATATTAATTTCTATAGAGATACTTGATATGGATTGTGTTTTAAAAATTGTTGAAACTGTGATTAAAATCATGGCACCACATACCAGAAATCTGGCAATCCTACAAAGGATGTAGCAATTTGTAACCGTTCGAACCACTTTATTTCCACGTAAAAGAGACATTGCATGTATAATAGCGTGGAATGAAATTCCCAAACTGTTTCAGAATACCCAGCAGCAAAATTTCTCAGCGCTTTTTAACCATCAAAGTTTGTCAAACGCAAAATTTCATCAATATCAATATTGTAACACCTTCTCTGGCCCTTGGTTATTATCTGTTAAAATTCAATATAAGCCAAAGCTTTATCGAGAATTATGATATTCCGATCGTGATTATTATCTGCTGAAATTACACGTTTTTTTATAAGAACATAAGGTTTCGATGGCCAAAATATTAAGAACAAAGTTCAGAACATTTTAAGGCTTTGCAGGCTCTGAAACACCTGATTTTCATAGGGAAATTGACAAAATACTCAAAAAATGGCGAAAATAAGAATATATGAAGAAAATTTTTAGGCTTAAAACTAAAAAAGTTAAGAGCATCCCAAGGTTTCAAAATTTTTGGATGTTCTTATAAAAAAACGTGTACATATGTAAAGATCAAACTTGCAATGATTGTTTGTTATCAATTATACTCAAGGATACGGTAGTAAATAAAACTCCACAAGTGTAAAGATCATGCATCAAAGTTTTATAGTTTAATTCAGTGAAACAGTGTTAGAAGCCAAAGTAAAGCAATAGAAGTTATTTACACGCACACGAAGAGAGAAATTATTATGAAAGATCAAAGTCTTAGAGTGTAAAAATTATACACAAAGTATATCGAAGTCAGTAGTTGATTCTCAAGTCAGTTGGTTCCTGACACAAATCTGAAATCAGCGAGGTTCAAATACTGTAACATAAAAAAGGGCATATCATGATTTTTGAACCAGTAGAAAAAATTTATTTTTTATCTCGATGTTCTTCATCAATTTCGATTAATTTTTTTTCTCGATCAATTAGATAATTCTTCTTGAGAATATCTTTCCAACGGTGTTTAATTTTTTTAACACAGCATATATGTATGGCTGCTAAGAAACTGTTAAAAAATAAATTGTCCACATAATTTTCAGACAGACTTTGATAAAGCTTGTTCCATGTCCCTCCTAGACCCATAGCGCTTACACTAGACATTTCCCGAAATTGATCATGACAGGAGAATGCTAAATAGACGATATCGGCTTTCCGAATTCTCCCCGAATGATTACCCATGATGTATTGCGCAAAAAAATTCAGTAAGTCAATATTGTCCGTGAATTTTTTTGTGCAATGCATCATGGGTAATCATTCGGGGAGAATTCGGAAAGCTGATATCGTCTATTGTTGTATGAAGAATACGAGTTACGGAGACTTGTTTGGCTTTCTATTATAAGAGTTTATGCCACTTTACAGGGTGTCCCGAAAAAAAAGTATCGAGTCGTACCACTTCCATTGGAAGAAGTTTTTGTGTGTGTTTCACTAGAGTTGCAATGTTTATCAAAGTTTCTCTCTCTGGTCATGAGACATCTTTTTTTTTAAATAACTTTTGTAACAAAAAAAAACAATTCTCAATAGCTTTAACCCTTTGACTCCGCTGTCGACCGCTGTTTTTGACTCTACAGCGCGCAGTGGTTTTTCATAAAAAGTCACCTTTTACGCAAACCGGTATAACTTTTAAACAAAACAACTTCAGCTAAAAAGTTATATATCTTTGAAAAGGAAAATTTATCTGCTTTCTTCTGAGCCATAACATAACTCCTATACTGCATTTTATCTCAGTCAAAGTTTCAAAAGGTTCAACACTACATTTTACGACACCGAAAAAAAGTGCAAAATATGGGCCAATGAAAATCTATTTTTTCAAAAGCTATTTTAGTGAAAAACAAATAAAAAACTTACAGAACAGCAGTAGAAGACATTGATGTGTTGAAGGATAAAAAAATTCTGCACTAAAACTGCCAAAATACTTGAAGAAATCTCAAATCCTTACCTCTAACTTTCATAACAGTCATTTCACCGCCTCCATCTTGAATTTGAACGTTTTTCAAATGTTTGTTTTGATTGCGCACTTCATCCTAACCCTTTGAAACCTATACTTTCCGGAATGGAAATTTATCGCTCTTTTCAAATATCATAACCATTTGATTCTCACAACAACAGAAAACTAAATATCATTGCTTAAATGACCATACATATAAAAGACGCGTATACGCGTCCCTCGTATATAGGCGCGGACGCACATGTGCGTCCCGCGTGGGCTAAGGGTTAACGTCATGAAAATTGTAAAGAAAGTTAATTCTTTTTAATCATAATGACTGTTGTAAAAACAATTATTTTGTTGGTATATATGTAATGTTCGAACTCGATACTTTTTTCCGGACACCCTGTATGTAAGCTTTTTTTATAAGAATAGTGTACTTTGGATGAAGGTCAAGTATTCTTAAGAAATTGCCAAAATTGAGGGTGAAATATTCTTAACGTATTCTTACTTTTTTAGACTGGACTTTTTTACAAACATGAGAAATGATCAATTTGAGAGTTTTGGACTTTTGAGTGAACATTTGGGTTAAAATTACATTTCTTCCTCAAAGCTTCAATTTATCTCTAACAACGGAAGCACAAAGGAAGCAGTTTTTTCTGTTAACCAAATACAAAATGACTGTATTCTTATCAAATTCTGTGAAATTCACCCTAGAGTGTATTGTTAGGGTATCCTTACGATTTGACCAATTTTCACCCTAATATTCTTTCTAGAAGATATTCTTATAAAAAATAGTGTGTATCGTAAGGTGGAGTGGCCGACTGGCGATGCTAGAAGACTGAGCTTTCTACAATCCCTTACATGCGGTATGATACTTTTTAAGGCTAGCCATGTGTTGGCACACCCGCATACAAATATTATAACTCTATCATATGTATTCAATATTACCATGTCAGTCCCCTGACAGTTGAATCGGGATAAATTATTGAAATTTCGTCGTTTGAATTATATGAATCGGATTTCGTTGAAAATTGAATGAAAGAAAAGAAAATGGCTGATTCAACAAAGAATACTGGGGGTTTGGTTTTCTCTTTTTAGTTTGAGGGTTTGAGTCTGGAAGGATTTGCAGTATTTTTTTACATTGAGTAAAACCTTTTTTTTGTTGGAGAGTTTTATCTCCACAAAGTTACCAAATGGTAGAGATATCAGTACTCTGTCGTTTTGTGGTATTTCTCGTGGTAGTACAATGCCTCATACTATTCATTGTTTCTACAATATTCCAAAATCATGTCATTTCAACATTTCAAAAACATGTTTCAACGATCCAATCTTGGACTTTGAGGAGTGACAAAATTTCTGACATTAGAACTGTTATTACTGAGACAGATTTAGCGTTCATGACAGGAGAGATTCGTAATATGACTAAATCCAATCCAATATACAGACGTTTTAATGTGGAACATGTTGATGCGGTTTTGAGACGTGTCAATTTGTTTTTGTTGGTGAGCTCAGGCCCTGGTCGTGTCCAACGTAGAGATGCTATTAGAAAGACGTGGTGGAAAGAATGTTTCAGCAGCGAAAAGGTATTAAGTAGTGTCAAAGCGACGAGAAAGTTTAGGATAGGGTTACGCTGAAGTGTTGTTTTTCAAGTACATTCAGAGGAATCTATGCACTCGTAGAAAACCTATCTCTCTTTTTTAGTTATTTTTGTTAGGGGGGGATTGAAAAAATTTCTAATTTCTTAGGAACTACCAAGACCAATGATTCTTTTTTCTCTCTTTTTAGATCACACTAGCCTGTTTCTTCATCACTGACGCCGGCAACAACCAGTCTAAATTCCATTTACAATTGCAACGTGAACGAAAACACCATGGCGACATTTTATTCCAGCCTCTTTCTGGTGGAGTCGAATTCGGATACCGGTTTATTTACCACATGCTTTACGCTATTAACAACTACTATTTTGATTACGTCATTCGAATGGATGATGATGTATTCTTCTGTTTGTCCGAATTTCTCACGCAATTACCTCCTGTGCCGTTACAACGATTTCACTGGGGTTGGATACATTGTGAAAAATTCTTAACACGACCTGAGGAGAGTGTTATCATGTTTTCTTATGACGTCATAAAAGACTTTCTAAACCAAAAACCAAACAAATTATGGTGTCATCCATTTGCAGACCAAATGATTGCCATGTGGCTTGAAGCACTCGATATGGGTCATATATTACGTCATGATTACCGGATACACCATCATCCAGTTGTTCAAGAAATGCCAACTTTAAAAGATCGTCGTTACGTTTGTAGAGATTACTTAGCGATACACGGGTCAAGTCCTAAAGATGTTTTAAATTTTTGGAAAACCAAAAGTGATTTAGGCCCCAAAGACTTATACTCGATTGATCGATTAACAAGAAGTTGTCCTTCGACATTCTCTTTTGATTGGAACAGTTTGGGAATTTGGCAATACAGACCCAAAAAATGTATAACAAAACCGGTTTGGAATACTAGAAAACATCAGACTAAAGATGGAATGTATGTCGGACGTCTTGGGTCTTCATTCAATAAAGCTCAGAAAAAGAATAATAAACCTTTAAAAAAAGTTTATATCAAAGCCGTTTAAGCCTCTCGTACGGGGTCATCCATATAGTACGTACGCAAAGATTTTCCAAATATCTGTACGCAGAGTACAATAAAAATGACGTCATTTAAACAATAGACGTACGCTTTCGCTAAACCCTCTCTCCCCTTTACTGCCCGTACCATACGGCCCCTAGAAACCTTAAAGATTTGTTTAAATTTGTTTAAAATTGTGTTGATCGGAGAAGATGAATCTCGGATTTTCAGACATGTGAAAAAAAATCACTACAGTATATGGCCCCCAAAACGGAGACAGCCCCCAAAACGGAGACAGCCCCCAAAACGGAGGTTTTCATTAAAATGAAGATTCTGACTTGTAGATTTATCAGAATTAAACGATTTTTGTTTATTTTGAAAGAATGATGGTTATACTAAAAATGAGCATGTTTTTGATGGTTTGAGACGGATTCAAAATAACATATTTGCGTCTAAAGGAAATATTTCAACACTAAAATTAGATAACAATTGCATATAACTCACTCTAGCTCCTTGGATATTGAAAATAAGTTATGAAAACGGGGTATAGGAAACTTTCTACACCTAATGCCGTTCAGAAAATGCAAATACATCTGTGACTTTAGAGGCTGGGTAAAAGATATAGCATCTTGAAGGTCAACCAGTATTTTGGAGCCCTAGAATCAGCATTGACAAAACCGAAAATTCTAAATGTGAGAAAAAGCAAAAAATCTTGGAATTCTATTCCTATCACCTTGAGTTAATAGTTTATAACAAAAAATTAACATTATATATAAAAATTTTCGCTGAGATAGCAAAAACGGCAAATTCTGTCATTTTTTTGCAAAATATAGGAGAAAAATATCTTTAAAGCTTAATATTTTCAGTTTTAGCTAAGCTTTTTTTCTAAAATTTTCACAGCTTATTCCATACATGAATGGAACTATTTTCAAAAGAGATTTGTTTCAAAAACTTAATTAAGACGTCGTTAAATCAAAATTGTCAATTTGAAAATTTCTAATTTTTCAGTTTGGACTTTGCAATATCGAAAATCTTGAAATATTTCATAAAAATCATAACTTTTACATCCATCGGGTCGTAAATTTAAGGGAAAACACAAATATGTTCATAGTTTTCCCCGCTATTACCACTGGGCCTAATAATTTGATTTTGACTACACCTCCGTTTTGGGGGCCCCAAACCTGCATTTTGACAAACAGGGGTATACTGTAAAAATTTTATCAAATAAATTTATGCCCAAAACCCTCTAAATCATATTTCAAAACTATGGTCAAAATTTTGTATTCATATCTTAAAGATATCTCGAGAAATCGCTAAAATTTCAAACCTCCGTTTTGGGGGCCATTAGAAAAAAGCTACCTATCTTTAAGCGATTGAAAGATATTGTTGAAATTGAAAATTTTGAAAAAGAACTTCCAGGAAATAAAGTAGAGATGTTAAAGGTTTTCATGCAGCAAAAAGTTTTGTAACATCTCTTTTCCTCTAGATTTGAGAGAAATTTCAAATTTGATCGCCGTTTTGGGGGCCACACACTGTATGATCAAAGTGTACTTCTAATATGAAATAGTTTTTTGTGAAATCTAGGTTTTAGTATGTGATGTAAAAGTGCATGGGTATAAACGATATGTTTTAAAAATAAAAGAAGAAATTCGTTTACATTCGTTCATTTATTCAATCATTCGTAATATCACCACTTGAATCTTCCATTTCTTTGGTTTGAGTTTGAGCCGCTGCGTTTATAGACGATCCTATCGGCTACACAATAAGACTACTTTGTTTGTTTGTTTGTTTGTTTGTTTGTTTGTTTGTTTGTTTGTTTGTTTGTTTGTTTGTAATTGTTATTTATCGTTGACATAAAAACAAATACAGTTGACACTCTCTAATTCGACGTTCTACTATTCGATAGGCTCCCTTATTCGATGAAATTTAAAGTCCCCGTCAACAAGAAACTCTCATAAACGACGCTCCCTTACTCGATAAGTTCCCTTATTCGATGAAAATCCAATTCCCCTCGAAGATCGAATTAGAGAGCGTCGACTGTAGCTACTAGGCTAATACAAGTCAACCTATTTACAACTTATATAGTTCTTAAATAAAGCCGACACCATCAATGTACACTTTACATATTCTACATGGACATAACGTTGGTTTCCAATGCTTGTAATTCTATCTTTAAATTCCTTAAGGTCATTAAGATGTCGAAATTCTTGGGGAACTAATTCCCATATTTTTGGGCCTTGATAAGATAGAGACTCCTCACCATGGAACACTGTTCTGATGTTTCTAGGTTTGAAAAACATTTGATGTCGTGTGTTCGTAGACTTTTTATTATGAACAAATATTCCCTCATTTAGCTTTGAAATGTTTGATTTGCATTTGAATAGCTCTGTTGCCCGAAGCTGAATATTACGATGGTGGAAAGCTACTGAATTTTCTTTCTCTAGAAGTTCTTCAGGGAAGACTAGTCTTAAGCATCGTTCATGCAGATGGTTTATCTTATTTTCTAGGCGGCGGTTATGAAACATCCAAACTAACGGACAATAGTTAAACTGACTTTTGAAAAATGCATTCATTAGTTTTTGTCGTTTAGCTTGATTCATATGAGGGACTATTCTCGCTAGAGCACTTATTTTTTGACTTGCCTTTTTACAGCATCGATGTAATTTTCGAATGTGAGATGGTTGTCAAAAGTCATTCCTAATATCTTAGATGTGTTGCTATTTGAAACCCACTGATCTTGAATTGCTATACTTAATTCGTTATCGATGTTGTTAGTGTGACGAAGGGAAGTTAGGCGATTGGGGTCTCCCTTTAGGTATTGAGGGGACCTCTCAGATCACTTAACTGTTCCTTCGATCAGGGTATCCCTTATTGGGGATAAGTCTATGGACACGTAGTAAAGGTACGCTAATAGATTTCAATCAACATCAATTCTGTTTCTTCAATTAAGCAATAAATATCAAATAAGCGTAACATAAATAACATCAAATAACTTAGTAACTCTGGCATGTAATTAACGATAGTTCTCTTTCAAGTCCTTCTCCTTCAAGTTCTCCTTTTCAAGTCCTTTTCCTTCGACTTCCCCTTTTCAAGTCCCTGATTTCTTTCCTTTTCTCACTCATAATCTCTCGCCCTATTCAGAGGTCTGAGCTCGAGGGCCTGAGCCCCACTCTATTGATGTCTATTCATTTTTCAGTTCATTAACATCGTGTTGGCTCAGTCCCAACCTCCTTTGCATTATTCATTATCGTTTACTATTCATCATCATCAACCTCACATCTCCGACGTTCGACAAGTGACGTCCTCGTCACTTTAAAAAATTTTTGTCAATTTGTTGATAGTTAATGATCTACCAACGTAAGATAGTTTTTCAGTCTCTTTATTATTTCTTTCAATGCGCATTGTAAAAATTCATAAGTTTTTCATAGTTCGGTAATTCATAATAATTCATTCATAATACTGCAGTTTAAACAATTCATAATACTATAATTCATATCTACCATATGCATGTTTCAATCGGAAATCACGCCCTTAAGCCGGCCGAACGTGATTTCTTCGAAAATAGTCTCTGGATCCAGGTTATAATTTCAGCTGTTCGCTATAAACAGCATTTCATTCTTCATTATGCTGAATGTGTATTTCAATTATCCATTCTTTAATTTTGAATTCAAAAGTTATTTTTGATACGTAGTGCACTACCGTTAAATTTACCATTTCAATTGTCGGATTGTGATGATTTTGATAAGACGCCATTCTTGCGCGTCCGTGAGTGTTGACTATTCAACGTTGGTTGAGTCTTCATCCGTTCACTTGGGATGATAAGTTCGTTTTGTTTGAGTGAGCTTCATTTGCTTCTTGAGTTTTTAATCGTTCGTTTGGACTCGATTTTATAATTTATCAATCGTTTTTCAAAATGTTCTACCTTTTTTTTGTTGCGCTGTCGTTCCCTACCATCAAGAGGAAACGAACTCCCCGGCAGTTATTCTTCACCGAAGAGATATCCCATCGATCGTGGATCGCGGCCACGGAGGACAAGGCTAGCTGGATGGATGAGGGGATGATTTATTCGACGCTGCGACTGGCCACGGGAACGAATTCTTTAGTTACTGGTGGATTGGCGTTGCGGTTGCAGGAGATGCGCAGTGTCCTCTCCGGTATCAATCTTCCGCGGCCGGTCGTCGAGACAATAATAGGTTTCACCTTGATTCTGGAATTCCCCGATTCCTACGAGCCTTTCCGTGCGCCGTGCTTCCCCACGGAGCCCGAGGTTGTGCGACCGTCATCATTTTGGCCAGTGCTTCCTTGGGATGGGTTGCCACCTCGGAAATCCTATAATAAGGAAGACAACATCGAACGTAAGTGGAAAAATTCTATATTAATTTACAATCAAATATTAAATATTAAAACGTCCTAAAGTTCTCTGATACCAGATCATTGAACCAAATAAATAAAATACTACAAAAAAAATTTTAATCGAAAAATTCTAATCAAATTTTATATACAAATCTTCATTTTATGATTCACTAATAACATTCTTGTTACAGTTCCTGATGGTTTCTTTTCATTACTTTTCAGGGAATAAACTGAAGAACAACCCCGTAAGTCCGTCCGAGCGTTGGGCTCAGATTAAAGCTGAGCAAGAAGAGCCCGATTGGGATGACGAATTGAATTGTTTGGAATTGTCGGATTCAGCCGAAGTGATTGAGTAGCTCGGTAAGTTTTCCTTTGTTTGCAATACTTCCGGCCATTGCTCATGTACGGGAGCTCCTCGTTGCAGTGGTGGAGGCGGTTTCTCATATCTCCACACCGTAAACGCTCCGAATTTTTCTTTCCTCAATCCCATTCGTCGAAGATAATCAGCTCTGTATTCTTCTGTTGTCAAACGTATTAAGATATCTAGTCGGCGGTCTTCTTCCCTGATACTGCTTGCTTCTTTGGGTGATCTTCTTCTAAGTCTTGTCAAGATTATCTCACTGTGCATCCTTCCAAAATACGAAAGAATAAGTTGGGGTTTTGTGTTTATTATATCCCTTTGCAGTTCGATACAGGGCGCTATCTTCAGCTGTATAAGTTGAAAGCGAATTCTTGTGATGGTGTAGTTCAACCATCTTTCCTTCTTTCTTGATTGATCGCTCATCATGAGGTCGACTAGTATTTTCTTTAACAGCATGGCCTGTTGCTTCTGTGACATAATTTTATCCATTTTGATTTCTAGATTTACTCGTCCTGTCGCCAGAAGTGCTTGAAAGCTGAGCGTGGACAATCGCAGCACCATCTTGCCAACCATCAGAATGTTGAACCGTGAAATATAATGATTTTTTGTTTCTTTTATATACTTCACAAAAATTTCGTTTGTTATTTCCTTTCCTCCACCGCTTCCTTTGTTTCGTCACAATACATATAGTACAAACTTTTGCGGTACTTCGGTTACCATGATTGCAACTCTTTTAAAATTAATGAGTCTTTACCATAGTGATATAAGTGCGGTTTAGTTTGTAGTTTGAAACACAATTTCGAACATCAAAACATTAAGGTTATTTACATCTATTTACATTTTCTTCGTTGCTTCTTTTATTCAATGGAGTATCCGCAAACGGCATTTTGCATTGAGCCTCTGGAACTCTTCCGTTGCGTTAACCCTTTGTCCGCTACCTACAATTATTCCCAATACCATTCTCGTGTCTGTCTTCTTCAGGAAAGGGTATAGTATTTTGGGCAGCGGGAATTCAAGCACAACCACGTGCTTGGTCCATTTTGATAATACTTTTCCGGTTTTGATCATGAGGGTAGTTGGGACTTCTACAAAGTTTCGTGTGAGATTTCCGTCAATTTCCTTTCCTTCGTGTACATTTTGTTTCATAAAGGTCAACCCGTAAACGGTACCCAAGGCCGTAATCGCTATCGCAGCTAAAATTCCCAGGCCAATCCAGCATTTTGATACTCCTTCTCGATTGCTACTTTTCTGGAAAATTGTTTTCTTGTTGCCGCTTGTAATGGTCTTCTCCTGAAAATTGATGATGGCTTTCTCAGCACTTAAGATGTCTGTCCCAATTATCGCTTCTTCTTCGATACCGGGGACTACCAGGAAGTTTTGATTC
The DNA here is from genome assembly GCF_902728285.1 of Clytia hemisphaerica. Taxonomy (NCBI): domain Eukaryota; kingdom Metazoa; phylum Cnidaria; class Hydrozoa; order Leptothecata; family Clytiidae; genus Clytia; species Clytia hemisphaerica. Next base: position 491,733 of record NW_027103417.1, on the reverse strand, counting down.
TTTAGTGATTTCGGATCTACAATGCTCGTTGGAATGATTACACTTCCTGTGGTTTCTATTTCTTCTCCAGTTATGGAATTCAACGTTGTGTCGGTAACGTGTGTTAGAAATGGTGCTATTTCTGCAGCGTCCCAGATATCTTTGTTTAGAAGTGAGTGTGTTGATCCAGTGTCGATTAGTGCCATGTATGGTTTTGTCTCACCTTCTATTGACAGGTAAACTCTGGTTGTGATTCCATGTTTCTTTTCTTCATCTCCTTTTGATTGGCTTGACACCGCAAGTACGTGTCCTCGCCTTGCTCTGTTTTTATGAGAGTGTCCACGTTTCTTGTTATGATGCACGTACGTGAATACATCTCTCTGTGACGGTTCTTCTTCGTTTGCACTTCCGTCTTCCTGTCTGTTGACAGTCTCCGTCATCAATCGTCTCGCGTGGTGATGTCTGTGATGGGAGCGTCTCTCGCGATGTCTTCTTTGATTGTCCTCATGATGGAGTCGTTTTGGTTCGCCTGCTTTGCTTTCTTCGGGTGTAAATTTCTGTTTGACATTTCTTTTAAAGATCTTTATTAACGAATCTCTGTTTAAGTACGCAAATCCTGCAATGAGGAATAGAATAATAATCCACTTGATTGTACCACTGACTCCTCCAAATACATTGAACAGGTTTCCGATCCCTTTTCCGGCAGATTCAACAGCGTCGCCAGTTGATGTGATGATGTTGCTAGCCGCTGAACCTAGGGAAGTGACTATCTTCTCATCTAGATTACCTACTCCTGTTAACACTCCTTGTATGCCACTTCCTAGTGCTCCAATGATTTGACTAGTCCCACTTGCAGCACCTTCAAGGATTCCTCCTAAACCGACTCCAATGCCAGTTAATAAGTCTCCATTCCCATGTTGCATTTGAAGTTGCTTCACCTCTTCCATTGCGTCATGTATCTCTGAGAATATATTCAGCATAGAGTAGGGTGCCAAATGTTGTGGTGGTTTTCGTATCATCCTCGGATCCCATCCTCTTATCTTAGGTAGTTTCACGAAGTTCCTTCCTTTGAATTGTTTCTTTGGGATCACCTTGGTTATGTTTCCTTCCTTGTCAATTACGTCGTATGATCCTTCCTCGTTTCGGAGATAAGTGACTGGTGGTCTTTCAGAGCAATTGATCTTGTGGGACTTTTCAACTACGTGGCGGTCAATTAGTCGCAAGAATTTTATCTTTTCGTGATAAGGTGCTTTCACTGGAATGTCATGATAGCACGAATTTCCTATTCTGCGGCTTGTTATTAACCGGTAATTCGAGATCTTCAAACATCTGTGAACTTGCATTGCCTCACCAATGAGGTGTACCATCACCCCTCGTTCCTGGTGAATCCATCGCGCGGCTGTTGTTGGAAATACTTCAATCATCCATTGTTGAATTCTCGTGACTTCTTGCTGTATGAAGCACGTCCTTTCCCATTCCGCTATGATATCTTGTTTCTGGTTGATCAAGGTTCGCATGATGTGGGCTTGTAGTATGGGACCAAGTACATCTGATGACATTCGTTTCGCGTAGTCCGTGACAATATTTTTCAGTGCTTCGAACATGTTTTCTTTCATGATAGGGTCTTTTAGTAGCAGACCGTTATCCAATAGCAACGTCGAGTCGGTTTCACCGTACGTGTTCTGTATTGATCCTCCAATCCTGAGGGATGGTATAACGATGTTGTCCTCCATCTGGTTGATCTCGTGTTTCCCGAGAGAATGCCAATCCTGGGCGGGATGATGCGGATCATTCCATACCAACGCAGCTTTCGTAGCGTCTTTCATGTGACAAACCCCATAGGTTTGCCCTTTTGGTATCTTACTGGGACATCTTGTTTGCGTCAAATGTTGTTCGATGTATTTTGATCTTCCAACCACTTGTGCTGGGAATGATCGGATCGTCAGTTCTTTGATTTCCAACGTGACTTTTCTCCAATATCTGCAAGTTGCGGTTTTTCCATTCGGGTGAGTGCTGACCAATCGGCTCCCACTTCTTCTTTCCAGGGGGTTTCCATTGAAGCTGCGGCTGTTGTACGCTTGGATGCATGCCGCTGGGCTAATGAATGTCTCTTCGGATTCTTCAGATTCCTTTTTTGATGCCCTTTTTCTGCTCCATGCTACGACAGGTTTCCAATCACAAATTGAGGTGGTCTCATATAGAGAGCAATAGTGTATTTGGAAGTGCGTTATGTTGGGGGAATATTTGAATACTTCCATTTCTTTGGTGATCAATTTCGAATCTTTGTTCATTGAATGGGTACAATCTGGAATTGTTGGAAATTCGTATACTCCCATCGGTGTCGTTGCTGTGCAGTCGTACAGGTTACCTAGTCTGGATCCGAATACTATGGGCAGTATTGCCAATAACATGATTATTGACCATCTCATGTAGGGTCTCGGTCCTCTAATTCGATTCCTTGTAACTGCTATTGCATTCATTTGCGTTTGAGATTCGAGGTATTGCTCGACCAAAATTCTGTCTAGATGCTCTTCTGGTTCCCATGTATTCTCCTCTTCGGGAAAATCCTGCCATTTGATTAAGAAGTATCTCTTGCTTCTTTTCATCTTCATTTTCAGTATTCTCTCGACCATATACATCTTTTCTTCCTCTTGTTCTCCTTTCTCGTCATCGTTTGGATCGAGAGATTGGCTAATTCTTCCGTTTGCACCATCTTGGTCCGGATTTTGACTACTGTTTCCTTGTTCGTGTTCTTCGGTTCCACCGTTTTGGTTCTCTTGATTGGAACTGTTTTCACTTGAGTCGTCTTTCTCCTCTTCTGGTTCCCCTCCTATGTCTTCTGAGCCTTCAATATCCTCGGATTCGTCACTGCTTTTATCTTCATCTTCCATCACTCGGAAGTTAGGATCTTTGAATGATTTCAATCTATTCACGTGAACTGCTGTTGGCTTTCTTTTGTTGAGCGGATCAGATAATTCGTAGTTTACCTCCGACAACTTCTTTGTGATTCTGAATGGTCCAATCCATTTCGCCATCAATTTTGGACTCAGTCCCTTCTGTCTGGCCTTGTTGTGTAACCATACTTCGTCTCCTACTTTGAACTCTTTACCTTTCACGTTCTGGTCGTAGTAATGCTTGTTCTTGCGTTGAGCTTTCTTCAGATTTTCGTTGGCTATCCTTTGCGCCATCTGCACTTGACCGACTATTCGAGCTCGATGATCCTCCACTTGAGGTGATAGCTTCTTACCCGGATTGAACTGTAAGTCAGATGGTAAGGTTGCTTCTCTCCCAAACATCAGGTAGTATGGGGACTCCTTTCTCGATTCATTGACGCTCGTTCGGTAAGCGAAAAGCACTGATGGCAGATATTGATCCCAGTCGTTTTGTCTGGAGGCTACAAAGTGTGAGATTCCTTTTACCAACGTTCCATTGAGGCGCTCTACGATACCATTGGATTGGGGGTGGTAAGGAGTGGTCTTTATTTGTTTAATGTTCAGCATATTACAGACTTCTGCCATCAGGTTCGAAAGAAAATTCTTTCCTTGATCTGTCACGAAATGCCTCGGTACTCCGAATCTAAATATGATGTGGTGAAGCAGCAGCTCTGCTATTACGTTTGCCTCGGTTGATGCCACTGCAAACGCTTCGGGCCAGGCTGTCAAGCGCTCGATAAATACGACTACGTACCTGTTACCGGCATCCGTTCTTGGAAATGGTCCGACAACGTCGCAATGAAGGGCTTCAAAAACTTCTCCTGTCGCGATTGGATACAAAGGTGCATTCTTTTTGGTTGTTCCTTTGTCTTGTTGGCAAATAATACATGTGTTCACCCAAGTCTGGATATCTGTCAGCATATTGGGCCAGTAATATCGTCTGCGGATTTTATCTGCTGTCTTTGCAAATCCAAAATGGGCAGAGGCCGGTTCATCATGGTTGAGTTGCAGAATTTGTGCACGATACTTCTTTGGGATAACCAGTTGTTTCCATGTCCCTTCTGTTGTTGCAATCTTTGGACTAAATACGTGATATAACACGCCATCATCAATGAGGTAGTTATCGATATCGCGAAGAATTTCCTTCTTTTCTTTTGAGTCCTCGGGTAGAACTTTGTCTGCGAGGTATTCCATTTTTCCTAGTAGCTGTGGGTCGGCCTTTTGATGCCTGATTATCGATTCCTTATCAAAGGGGCTCTCTGTGATTGCCGAGAACTTCTGTTTCTCTCCTTTCTGTTCATCTATAATGCATGGAGATGAATTATTCAAATTTCTCTCGTCGAGCTCGAGTTTGCTTCTCTCCTTGAATGCTTCTGATTCATATTTCATGACGTTTGATTCATCTTCTCCTTCCACCGTTGTATTTGGGGTGAAAAATACCTCTTCCTTTTCTATTTTTGATTCTGGTTGTTCCGTTTTTTTCCTATTTTTGGTAGACTTCTTTTCTTGAATAGGATCTTTTGCTGCTTCAGCTTGAAGTTGTTCCCATGGGATTCTTGATAGAGCGTCTGCATTTCCGTTTGCCTTTCCGGGGCGGTATTCAATAACGAAATCATAGGCTTGTAGGTAAAGAACCCATCGAATCATCTTATTGAATCGGTCCCGTGTCTTCAGCATGTATTCTAAGGGCTGGTGATCGGTCAGGATAGTAAATTGATCGTTTGCCAGGTAATTATGCAAGTTTTTCACCGCTGCTACTATGGCTAGACCTTCTTTCTCGATTACTGGATAATTCTTTTCCGCTGGCTTTAACGCTCTTCCTCCGTAGTGCACAGCTCTATCCATTCCATCATGCTTCTGACTAAGAGTCCATCCGATTCCAGTGTTGGATGCATCTGTTTGAAGATAAAACCTTTTTGTAAAATCTGGCATAGCGACAACCGGATCAGACGTTAGGATGTCTTTTAAGTGTTGGAAGGCTTTCTCGCATTCGTGTGTCCATTCATACTTGACTCCTAGTTTGGTGAGATGAAACAGTGGTGCCGATAAGTCTGCGAATTTCGGCACAAAGCGGCGATAGTAACTACATAGGCCTAAAAAGCTTTTCATCTGCTTCGCATTCTTCGGTCGAGGGAATTCTTTCACCTTCTTGGTATTTTCTTCATTTGGTCTCACCCCATCATGAGTTACGATATGGCCAAGGAACGCAATCTCCGTCTCTGCTAGGTCGCATTTTCCAGGGTTAGCTTTGAGGTTTGCGTTGGCGAGTTTATCAAATGCACGTTGTAGATGTTCGACGTGCTCCTCGAAGGTTGCACTAAAAATGATGATGTCATCCAGGTAAGCCAATACAAAGTGCCATAATTCGTCTGCCATCACTGCCTCTACGAGTCTTTGAAAAGTCGCACTTCCGTTTCTAACTCCCATAGGCATCACCAAACACTCAAAAAGACCACGATGACAACAAAAAGCGGTCTTCGGGATGGAGGATTCTTCCATTGGGACTTGCCAGTATCCTGCTTTCAAGTCGATCTTCGTGAAGTATTTTGCACCTTGGAGGTGATCCAATAAGTCATCCACTCGGGGTAGGGGGTGACTGTCTGGCGTCGTAACTTTATTTACTGCTCGATAATCGAAGCATACTCTTACTCCTCCTGAAGGTTTTGGCACAACAATTAATCCTGACGCCCAGGGACTGACACTCTTGCGGATCAATCCTCGTTCCAGCATTTGATCCAGCTCTTTATCAATCACTTCTCGCTGCTTCGGCGTCACTCGATACGGTCTTTGTCTAACAGCAGCCGCATCACCTGTGTGAATAATATGCTTAACCATCGGCGTGATCCCTATTTCCTGGATAGTAGAAGCGAACGTGTCTTCGTATCGGTTCATCAATTTCTGAAGTCTTTGCTTTTGCTCCGGGTTGAGTTCGGGATTTATCTTCACTTTGGAAGCTCTGGACGTGTTGTCATCTCCTTGTCCTCGATCTCCCATTTCTTGTTCTTTATTGCCCATTCCTCTCTGTGTTGCGTCCTCGTCCAATGTGTCTTCCTCCTCTTCATCACCATCCATCTGAATCATCGGCGCAATTGTCTTGATTTTTGACATCGTACCCAGCAACGATCCTTCTGGTATGACCACTGGATCTCGGTTGGTACTTATCACTCTCAATGTGATGATCCCGCTTTCTCCTCTGAGAATGGCTGGCTGGATCGAAATCGACGTCTTTACTTTCAGCTCTTCTGATTGCTCAAAAATGTAATCATCGCCCGTCGGGAAGTGGTGTCTGAATTGCCAAATTGTTTCTGACCAAGCCGGTATAGTCTTCTTCTTTCTCGAAAATACTTCAATTTCTTGAGGTTTGCTGGTTAACATTCGTATTGGCAGGGGCTCGTATTTGTTGTTACCTCCCGCCTTTTCGGGCCCATTGATCTCCAATGTCAGGTTCCGGTCTTTGTAGTTGATTGTGCCGTTGTTTTCATCAAGGAAGTCGTGTCCTAACACCACATTATAGCTTAAACCATTAATGACATACATCTTTGTTAGGTAAAGTTCCTTTTCAATTTCCAAGGGTAAAGAGATGCTTCCGAGTATTTCTAGTGTTCCTTGGTTGGCTGTGACCAGATTCGGAAGATCCTGCGATGAAAGTTTCATCGGTACATACTGTTTGATATCTTTCCATAGGTCGTTGCTCATAGCGCTGATCGCTGCACCACTGTCAATTAAGAATTGGCATGATCGTCCCAAGAGCTTTCCCCAAATGCGGACTGACGTCGCTGTGCCACTTGCAAACGTAACTGTCACCTGTGACTTTGATGTCTTTTCACCGCATGGTGGCTCTTCTCGACAACCGTCTTTCTTTTTGTCTGAATTCTTCTCTTCTGGTTGAGCAGGACCTCCTGTCTGGAATGAATTTGTCCTTTCTGTTCCCCGAACTACGTTGAGGACCGACTGTGGTGTACTAATATCTTCTTCGTTCCTCCTCTCCGACATGTCTTTTGGGATGAAAGGTTCGTCTAACGGTACCTCTTTCCATGGAGCCATGATTCGTTTCATTCCATTGTCGTCGTTTATTAATATCTCCGCAAATGAGTTATGCAGGGATCCCTCAGTGGAACAGGAGTTGGAGCAGAGCCCAGGGATTGTGTCTCTTTCATAACTTCTGGAAGGTTCGTGGGGACCACTAAGGTTTGGAGGTGTACCAATGTCCATTAGAGCTGTTTCAGGGGGTAGGTACTCAACGAGTTGGGATGTAATGTGGGGACCACTAAGGTTAGGAAGGGAGTCATCGCTATCAGAAGTTAGACCGGGAAGGGAATCATTATTATTTCCTGGGGTCATATGGGTTTCCTCTATGCAGACAGCAATTTCATTAACGTCGAGGTTTGGTAATACGTCGACTTCCCGAAGAGTTTGGAATTCTTTCAGCATGTCTACGCTGGGCTCCTCGTCACTAAACATAGGGATTTCCTCACTACCATAGTTAATTGCGTCCTCAGGAGAGATAGGTGCATTTAGATCGGGAATGGCTGCTTGGTTGAAATTCATTGGTGGCGGCGCATCCATCTGGTGATCTCGATCGGCTGCTTGCAGCTGCCCCATCAAGTTGAATGAATCTCTCTTCCTAGGGTATGTGATACTCTTACCATTTGCCTCATTTCTCAGGTATTGGACTTGTTGGCGCTGCTGATGGTGCTGTTGCTGAGGTGTTGGACCTGTTATTGCTGGCGTTCGGGTTGCCATGTAACGGCGCCCGTCAGTGATCGGGATCCTTGGGTCTCGACCTCCACTATCCTGTCTGTACATAAGGGCGTTGCTGTTGTTGTTGTTATTATTGTTGTTGTTGTTGTTGTTGTTCCCGGTATAATTATGGTTGCCATATCGTCCGCCTCGATAGTCGGTATACTGTTGATAATCGTACCTCCGATCATACTGTCTTGGTCCTCCTCCTTGAATTTCTTGGCAATATTTGCTTATGTGACCAACTCTCCTACACTGGTTGCAAATTGGCTGCCCATCCACCGTTCTCTCATATTTGGTTTTGAAGCCAATTCTCCTATCTTGAGGGGGTCTGTTTCGTCGTCGCTTGAGGTCCTTGATTTCATTCTTCATTCGTTCGATCTCCCTCATTGCGTCTGTTGTTGATGCAAAGTTTGGATGGCCAAATGTGTTGATTGGCTGAGGTACCACCATTTGTAGCTTCTGTTCGAGCAGTTCGGAGATTTTATCGTCCAAGTCTCTTCCGTCATCGGGGTAGTCATCAAACGATACTCGTTTTCGTGGTGCATTGGCAGATTGGACGGTACATACTTTGTCAGCTGTGCCTGCTGTTAATTTGTCGATTTTCTCAGTCAATTCTTTGATTAGCTTGGCAGAATCGCCTTTATCCTTTGGTTTGATTGCGTTTTCCAGTCTAACGTAGGCCACTGCATCGCTGAAGGTCTTAAATCTTTGTAGTGTTACTGACGTTCGCAAGTCGTCCTTCAGTCCGGCGATGAGGGCATCCAGCTTCTGCTCTCCGTTGTAATCCAGTTGATACGTTAGATCTTCAACACGGTCTATATATGCGTCTAGAGTCGAGCATCCTTCTTGCTTCAAGTTGGCCAATTCCGCTTTCTTTGACATTCTCGTGTCAGGCGACGAGAAATAGTCCAGCATCGCATCCTTTATCCGTTGGTACGATGTTTTCACGTCGTCTGACAGTGCACTGTAAAAGTGCTTGGCGTGACCTTGCAAACCGTAACCCGTTAGTGCATCTAGGCGTTCTTGGTAGTTCCATTTGCCAAGGGTCGCAATGTTCTCGAACTTTTGTAGGTACGTCTTGATGTTCTCGTTGCTCGTCCCGTTGAATTGAGGTATTTTGTCCAAGGTCACTTGGAGGCCATTCATCTTGAAAACGTGGGTTACTGCTCTTCCATTTCCACTTGGGGCAACGCTGTCGTTCGAGCTGGTTGCGTATGGCTCTTCGTAAATGTGTTCGTCACTCGAAGAAGAGGTGTCGAGGATGTCTCGATGTGCTCGACGCAGCGGAGCTGGCAGTCTTGGCGTTGTTCTGTCGATTGGCACCGGCGTGTTATTGAGTCTTCTCCTCACGTTCGCCATCTTGCTTTTCTTTCACCGCTCCTCTTCTCGTTCTTCAGATTTATCGGTTGAATAAAAGTATTACCTGCAGTTGTTGTACTTTCCTGATTTCTATTTATGCATTCAACTTCTGTTTGATGGCACTTCAATGAAAAGTTTGTTTCTTCTTCAACCGCCGTAAATCTTTTAATTATGCAAGTGTTCGTATCTTGTTTGACTTGAATCAAATGTAATCAAAGATGCTTGATTAACAGTTCTTTCCAACTTTCCTTCAGGTCCTTGAATAATTGATGCCAAGCGAGGATTTAATGTTTATATTTCTCTCCTCGATCAATTCTAAATATTTGATTTTGTGTAAAATTCTCGTTTTGATAGTTTTTGATATTCCCTGATGTAAAATTTCTTGTGTCCTTTTTCAAAATAACGTGTCCTTATTAATCGTGAAATCAACCAAACTACCAATCAACAATAGTTCAGTTTCTGTGGTGTAATTAAGTAGTACTCTACTACAATCTCTTACTGTTCTCGTTTCTTGGTGTAATGTAGCTCTCTCCTTTTGGACCTTTGATTCTTGCGAAGCGAGTTCTTCTGGTTCACCTCCAGTGTGACGAAGGGAAGTTAGGCGATTGGGGTCTCCCTTTAGGTATTGAGGGGACCTCTCAGATCACTTAACTGTTCCTTCGATCAGGGTATCCCTTATTGGGGATAAGTCTATGGACACGTAGTAAAGGTACGCTAATAGATTTCAATCAACATCAATTCTGTTTCTTCAATTAAGCAATAAATATCAAATGAGCGTAACGTAAATAACATCAAATAACTTAGTAACTCTGGCATGTAATTAACGATAGTCTCTGTTCAAGTCCTTCTCCTTCAAGTTCTCCTTTTTCAAGTCCTTTTCCTTCGACTTCCCCTTTTCAAGTCCCTGATTTCTTTCCTTTTCTCACTCATAATCTCTCGCCCTATTCAGAGGTCTGAGCTCGAGGGCCTGAGCCCCACTCTATTGATGTCTATTCATTTTTCAGTTCATTAACATCGTGTTGGCTCAGTCCCAACCTCCTTTGCATTATTCATTATCGTTTACTATTCATCATCATCAACCTCACATTAGCAATGAATTCGGTTTTCTCGGCATTTCCTTTCATTTGATTATGTGATAACCATTCAAATATAATGGAGGCAGATGTATTTAGTTCTTCCTCAACTTCTTCCCATGAGTCTGCTACTGAAAAATGTGTTGTATCATCAGCATAATTTAGAACCGCATCATTTAGAAAATAGAAAAGATCTCTTAGGTATATGTTGAAAAGTAATGGCCCAAGGATGGATCCTTGTGGAACCCCTACTGAAATGGGTTTTGCATTACAATGGCCGTTTTGGCCTCAAAGTTTAGATTTTCATTTTCTAAGGTTCGGGAAAGGATACCTTGGAAAAAAGTATCTTTGTTGAAGTTTTAAGAGGCGGGATGAATTTTAAAACGGCGGTTAGGCAGGGGCGGAGTAAGCAGTGGCGGAGGTGTGTACAGTTGCAAACTCTACCGCTGATTTTTTCCCGTAAACAGCTCTGACCCGCGTTTACTGACCCTCTAACGGACGATAGCATCGTCTACTGCGCTTAGATATGCCAGAAGTCAATAACTGATTCAGCCCATGCTAATATAGCGTTTAAGCTGATTCCTTATCTCATTGGTCCATTCTCAGTAGTCTTATCTTGGTTCTCCCCAGTCCTCTCAGCACCCCTCAATTTGCTTAAGTTTTAAACTCGGGATGTCTTTTGAAAATGGTAGCGTAGCCAAAAGAGGCGCAAATTAAGGTCAATTAGTTCACTCCACAATGATGCTACTTATTGGAAAATTCAAGTTAGATATGTTTTAGGCTGCACACATCCCCTCTGATAAGTTTTGATATTATATATATATATATAGTGAAGATATGTAATATCTGTCATTTTAGAAAAAGAAAAGTATTGATATATAAATAACTCAAACTGATAAAAAGGAAAAAAAGTTAAGAATATTTTTGTTAATTGTGTATATTTACGATTTTTTTGGTATTTTTTATTTTTTAATCATTCCGAAACAGAGGGTAATTTAGCAAAAAGTTAAAGGGAATTTAAATAGTGGTATGTGAAAGAAAAACCTAATCCAAATGAAGATAGAAGTAAATGGTGGAGAAACAATGAATTGCAAAAAACCTTTTTGATAAACACACTTCCGTAAGTTCATCAAAATACATACAAAATGGGGACAAATACAAAAGCAAACACATCAAATAAATTAAAAAAAAAAAAAAAAAAAAAGATACATAAACAAAACAAAACCCGAAGTCCCAGACTTGTGACTGGCATAGTGACTTTCCACGTGTTTAAGGGCCCACACTCAGTCGCCTTCGGAAAACATAGTAAAAAGGAACTGACCAGCAGCTTCCAAATAAATAACAGACAACAAACAGACACTACAACAAAATACAGTGTAAAAGGGCAGAAAGACACACTGTACCAACTATCCCACGTACACTACAGGTGAAACAAACATTTGTAACAAACACAATCTTACATAAAAATAGAAAAAATCACACAAAAACTGAAAAGAATAGTATCGTAAGTTGGTCGAGAACCCGGTTCGGCGTGCCGCGACGGGAGGACTGCACAGGGCAAAGAAAAGTAGGAAATGAATACCTCCGATGCTAATGCTAATTCTTTAGACAGAAAAGAAAAAAAAAAAAAAAAAAAAAAAAAAAAAAAAAAAAAAAACAAAAACAAAACAAGAAAAAACAAACAAACAAACACACATACAATACACAAGAAACAATTTCAATTTCACAATTTGAAAATATGTAAAAATTCTTCGACGGTTTTCCCATACTTCATAAAACAGTCAGGAAAAACTAATTTGGGGATGCATGCAGCCTAGATATGTTTGACATGTATTGACCAAAATATAAACATAATAAGCCAGCTATTGGTAGTTTGGTAAAGCCTTCATATCTAATTTCTCCCATTTTTGAAAATGTGATTGAGAAAATTTCAATTCAATCATTTGTAGTGAAGATATACAATTTTTTTTATAAGCAACTCCAGTTTTCTGGTCAGGGCTGGGATTCCTTATTATTCTAGCTCATTTTCTGAAAAATTTGCTTTGACTAAGTCTAATATTATTACGAAATTATTATTGGGTCAAGGGCTGTCGTTTGTCATGCTCAGACTATCTGAAAAGCTTTTACTTTACGAGATAGTGGAAAAATGGCTAATTTCAGGGCTCGAGCCTTTAGCAACCTGGTTGCTATAAAAAATGTGTATCTATTTTTAATAATTTTTATGGAAATTGTGGCAGCAGCATGACAGGTAGAGCATCCAGCTAACTGTGTGCAAGGCTGTGTTTTCGATCTCCAAAGATTCCCGAAATGGTACTTGACGCCTCTATGCTTGATGCTCAGCAACTAAAAAAACTGATCAAAGGTAAGTGGATAAATACATGGAAAGGAGTGATACTACCCTTGCCGACCGACGGGGGTGCTCCGCTGAGGTTCGAAAAATGGACCCTACGTGTGACTCGTTTTTTCAAATATTTTGCCGAAATTTGAGAAAAAAGTAACCCTGAATGGAACTGAAATTCCAAAATGTTCTCAAATTTTCTAGCTATTCCCCCAAATTTTCCAAAAAAGGCAGTAGTACCCCCCCCCTCCCCGAGTGATACCTTTCCCTCACCTTTTTATACAGCTAAAAAAAGAGTAAGCCTTCAGGTCGCCCTTGTTAGTGTTCGCATATTTGATAAATTTATTTCAATACTCATAAGAATATGGTAATGACGAGACCTCATGGGAATTCTACGTTTCAACCTCCAATTATCTTTTAACTACTTGTCTCTAAGGAACAGCTTTGTGAACGTTTTTCAACCTTACTAATTCCTTTGGGAAATCAAAATCTTTTTAAAAACAAAAGAATTATTTAGAAAGTTTTCTTTACAGCTTATCACTAGATCAACGTTATGCTTTATCTATTTGTAAAACATTTATAGAATGTTTTTATAAAATATACGAAATTTGGTGTTGAAATAAATATGTTATTTTCGTTTGGGGTACGAATAGACGATATCGGCTTTACATGAAAACTCAGATTTGACCCCCGAGAATTCCCCACAATGCTTTGTGCGGAAAAATTTCACCGTGAAACTTTTTTCCGCGCAAAGCATTGTGGGCAATTTTCGGAGGTCAAATCTAAGTTTTCACATTAAGCCGATATCGTCTATTAGAAAATAACTATGAACGGAAAAAGTTGCGAGTGTTTAAATAAAATCAATTTCTGAATTTTGAATTAACGAAAATATTCAAATGAACGATATGAAAACACAAACTCAGTAATTTTCATTATATCGATCTTTTCCCTATAATAAATACATTCTGCTTTTTCAGCCCAACCCATCTATGCGTCTTTCAAAAATTAATTTTAAGATTCGTTTTTTAGACATTAGCAAAAATAGGGGCTGAAATTTAAATTTTTACTCAGCTCTGACTGTTTATGAATCTATGAATTAGAATGGCTTGTTATTATCATAATTCAATCCATACTTTGTTCAACCTAACTTCCAATGAATCGAACGCAATAAATAAGAAATGGAACGACCAGCGAATCTACATCAAGATATTTTACTTTATGAACACTTGCCTTATCCTGACATCAAACTTGTTAGTAATTTGGGGTATTTTGAAGGCTAACAAAACTTTACGACTTCCTCAAAAAATGTTTTTGATTTCATCGTGTTGCGGGTTGGCTACAGGTTTAACTCAACTTTACTATGCAATGTCCGAATTTCTACCTCGAAAGTGTCTACACGAAGTTATCGGAGATGCTATTTTGATGACTTTCCTAAATTACGATTTCATGTTACTAGCTACGATTGGAATCTTTCGATTTATCTCAATCACATCACCTTTAACAAGAATCAGCGGAAAATTAGTCTTCATTATACTTCTATTTGAATTTTTAATCGCATCCGTGATGGCTACTTTTGGAAACTACTCATTTTCCTCAATATCTTCACCTATCGAGATTTTCCAAATTTATTGGTTTTCTTTTGGAAGTTTTTATTCAATATGTATTACCATTGGGTCAGCTCTTTTTGTCGTTTTGATTTTTACATTACGTAGACAACACCAAAAATTCAAAAACCAGAGATCAGTTGGTAGGCATGGAAAAGCAGTTAAAAGAATATGCTTGATTCATTTTGTATATATAATCACCAATTTACCGTTAGCTGGTTTTTGTTTCTATCATGGTTTCGGCATTCTAGATCCATTGCATCTGAATTTGAAATCTGTGGTAAATGAAACCATCCTAGCTTGTTGGCTGTTTCCTCTAAGCAGTTGTAACTGTGCAGTGAACTCCATGATTTACATGTATCTCTCAAAAGACATCAAAAAGTACTACCTGAATAAAATTGGTTTGAAACGTCAGTGAGGCTTGCCACAACATTTCAGAAGAGAAATTTCTTTCTTCAGTCATCAATTTATTGGTGTTCCTCATAATATGAGTATTAAGGATACGAACATTTGAAATTTCGAAATCTGATGGTTATGTTTGAAAAGATGGGCACTAACACCCTCATCTCATTAATCCTTTCATTTAACCTTCTGGCTGTCAGTTGGGGATAAAATTCTTACTCTTGGGTCGGAGAGGAAAGCAATATTCGAGACAGGGGCATAACATAACACATAGAGATGCAATGTATAACATTTTTCAGATAGTTTGTTTTTTCTTTAGAAATTTGACTCCATCCTTCCTTTCCCTCCAAAAAGCCTTTTCGTGCCAAAAGAATAATAAGCTTAACTTGGATTTCTCTTAGATTGCCCTTGAAAACGGCTTCAAATATTACACAAGTTAGTTTGTACTTATTTTTTCTCGTGTGAATTTTTTTAAATGAGGAAAAAAATTTGTGTCTTGGTTTTTAGTTGGTTGTTTTTTACTCTCATTTCCTTAGGCTATACATCTTTTCGACCGTAGCCACCAATTACCGCGCGGGCATTTTTTGTCCGCTTTATCCCACTAAAACCGTCCCAGTCCTTTTTTCGCATCAATAGACAATAGAAAAATGCGTCAAAAAAGGATTGGGATGGTTTTAGTGGGATAAAGCGGACAAAAAAGTGCCCGCACAACAACGGTCGAAACGGTGTATTTGAAATTTCTTAGAAATTGGGCACCTTTACTTAAGTCTGTATCAATAGAAAAGCAGTAAAAGAGAGCACTTTTCATAATTAAGACAAAAGTTTTTCGCTGTATTTTTTGACTGAATAAAATACTTTGGAATTTTAAACTTTGGGAATTCTTTCACATGAAAATAGTGATCCTATCACGATTCATATTATGCACGATCAAGCACGAAATTACTTTTTCGTTTTGCATTTTTTATCTTCATTTTCTAAATTCTTTTCGAATTTTTTTCTATTTGATAATATTTCACTCCTGATTATCTTTTCAACAAGCGCAGATTATATTGAGACAGACTTTTATCCTTTGAGGATTAATTCTGAAAATCTATGGAACTGATTTCAGTTATTTTGTAGTCAAATAATGTCCTGAATTCTGCTTTGGAAAATTGATATAAGATGTACAATCTTCATGTAAAAATAAGACAGTGATATTGCTTGTGATACAGTCCTAAAAAAATATCATATTTTCATTTTCCTAGTATCCTAGTAAAGTGTCTTTCTTTCCATTAATTTAGCTAATGATTTCTAAATTTTCAGCTGGTTCTAAATTAAATGATAGGGGTACTACAATCCCCCCATTTCATAACTTTTTATTTCCAACCACGCCTTTAACAGTTAGCACTCAGACGATAAAAATAAAAATTATTTGGCTTAGAATTATATTGTAAAATGAAATATACGTTAATTAGAAAAAGGGAATCCAAAGAAAGTAATTTTCACATGGAAATGACAATACACGTTTTTTTATAAGAATACACTTTATAAGAATAATGATGACAATGGCCAAAAGTTAAGAATATCGTAAGAATATCACCATCATCGAATTAGACAACAAAATCTAAGAATGCCATTTACAGAGCAATTTTAACTGTAAATTGTCAGTTTTTCCCCAGTAAGGCTTCAGGTGTGTATTTATTAAAAAGTTAAGAATATCCATGATGAGATGGAAAAAAACCATTCTTATAAAAAAAGCGTGTATTATTCAATTTAAAGTTTTCTTCTAGATCATATTTTTGATGAATTTATTTCACGCTAAGTATATTATTTTCATCGATATTCGATTTTTGGTAAACTTCTCATATGATATAGCCAGTACAGTACACCGAACACCACCTTTCCGTCCAAGAATATTCACCACTAAAATTAGAAAATTGTTTGATGCTGGCTACAAGGGACGTATTTATTTCTAGAAGTTTCAGGATATCTTCCATTTCATTTTTATAGGGCAGGTGAAGCAAGGGAGAACAGATCAATTACAATTCACTATCAGTTGGAATCAAAACAAAAAATTAATGTTATTCACCGTTGGAAACCGAGAAAATATCCGAAACTGGGGACAATACTGGAATCAATCTTCAACAATTGATAAATACGACTTTGTGATGCAGGGGTGACGCCTATACTTCATTTTTTTCTCGAATATCAAGGATACAGTGGTGGCTATGTTAATGCTGTGCTTCTGTTTATGAATCATTGTTTTATCAAACATTTCAAGCATCAGAAGCTCGAAAACCAAACTTAAAGCAAATGCAACATCAACAGCACGATTTCAAATAACAGTTTACTTGAAACCAACAGACACGAGCAAAAGAAGAACAATTTCCTCGTTATTACTATTCATTCACCATCACAAATACAATGCGCTGTCTAAGTGACAAACTGATGCACGCTTTCTTCAATATCTCAACACAAGAGCCACATGATGAACATCTAGCGCTTGTAGCGCATCGAAAATCATGGACACATCAACAAAATTTACAGCGACCATTTCGAATCATAATTTCAGTCTTTCTTTTAATCACGAATTCGTTAATTATTATTGGGATACGAAAAACGAGCAGCGTGATTTCTATGCCAAGACGTTTGTTTATCTATTCGTCCTGTGTTGGAATCTGCACCAGTGCGATATCGCCAGTCAACTCCTGTATCGGGCTGTTCACAAAACATTGTTTAAACGAATCTATCACTGACTCAATCTTAATATTCCTATTAACATTCGATTTTTCCATTCTACTCGTAATTGGTATAGTGCGCTATATGTGTTTAAGTGTTCCGTTAAAAAAACCGAATCCGCGCTTCATATATACCATGTTGGTTGTTGGGCTTGGTATCTCCTTAGCAACCGGAGCTACATTTTTTTATCTGTATCATGGAACTTTCTCGTCCTTCTATTATCGCATACACTGGCTTTCTTTAGGGATATTTCTATCTTTATGCATGTTATGTTGTGTAATGCTCATGGCTATACTATGGTATACCCTACGTTACAAAATACAATCGTTTCCCGAAAATCAAGCGCATTTAAATCGGAACCGAAAAGCAGTAAAACGGTTATTGCTGCTAAATTTTCTGTATGTTTGTTTTAACGTACCAATGTGTAATATGTGTTTTAGCCTCGGTAGCTTGACGAATTATCCAACCCAAAGTGAATTATCGAGAAAATTGTTAACTTTTAGTGCGTTTTATTCGATTTGTATTGCGTACAGTGGTTTTAATTCGTTGGTGTATATCATATGGGACGATAAGATATTAGCATTTATCAAGAAACAGCTGACTGTTTGTTGTAGGAAATGTTTTACGAGAAATTCCGTTCAAACGCCACCAGAAAATGGGTAGCATGTACATCTTGTACCCAACACCAACAAAACTTCAGTTTTGCTGATTGATGGATTAGAATATGAGTTGCACATTTTATAAGTTTGCGTACAGTACAATGCATGAACGAAAATTCCAGTCCATTGGTTAGATCGGCTGCAATGACATGTAATGACACTGGTTATACGGCTAGTTCGAAACACGGGTCACGGGTCACGGGTTACGGGGCACGGGGTACGGGTCACGGGGCATGGGGCACGGGGCATACAATTTACAGACCGGAAAAAATATAACGATATCATGACGTATAATTCATAACACGTGTACTACATAACACATAATACTACTAGTATAGTATGTCTGAAACAATTATATACGAATAGTATTATCATGAAAATTTTTAAATAATATGTCACCCACAAATTTTGACAAAATGATATTGAATGACAAAAATATTGTCAAAATCATGAAATATAAGGCCTCTGAACCAATTTACAGCAAAATGTTTTTTCATACTCAATAGGATGCTAATCATGTGACTGGATATAGATTGACATGTTTTAAAACGATTAGATGCTGCAAGATAGTGGTTTTAGAGATATGAGTATAATTACGTCATTTTTATTAAAAATTCATAATGGTAGGTGAAAAATATTGACACATTTATAAAATACTATAATTTCTACGTTATTATCCATTAAAATTATATTCATACTCAAGGTGATGGAGGGGATATAATGAGATATGATTTAACAATAGCCGTACTATCATTTTCTTGAGAAAGCTCGCTTTTCAGGCGATGGGAATTGTAATATGTATATTACTTACGTATAACATATAACATGCATATAACACTAAAAGTGTATTATTGATAATATAAGCTTATTATATGTATGTAATATGTTGCGGTGTTTTCTGGTCTGCATTATACACGATGCAAACTTCGAAAGCACGTGGAAAGCACGTGGTTAGGTTTTAGCGTTTTAAATAGTCATACGTGGATAAAATACCTCAAAATTGATTTTTTCGATAATTTTTAGTGTTTTTAAAACATTTTCTGTTTGAATTACTTTGATCTGAGCTGCCCCGTCACCCCGTGACCCGTAACCCGTGCCCCGTGACCCGGACCCGTGACCCGTGTTTCGAACTAGCCGCTGGTTATACAGACTTAGAACATTAGTCAAAAAATGTTTTAAAATGATTTATTTCTAAGACAGAAAAAATATTTTTAGATACAATTTTTCTCAGAAATATTAAAGAATTAATCTGATTGCAAGACCATCAACGGCTTTTAAAGTATGTGGACACTTTTGAGACAGACTTTAAAATCCGTAGGTCATGCAATCAGGCAATCTTTGAAATACAATTATTGGAAATATCTTTCCAACGGTGTATAACTTTCTAACATAGCATGAATGGGTGCTGAGAAAATGTCAAAAAACTTAAGTGTCTACAAACTTTTGAGACAGACTTTAAAACTATTGAACAATAAATGCATTGTTGTGGGGATAAGAATCCCAATGGGGATAGAAATTCTATTGTTCTATGAGATTCCAGGGTATTCCCCACCGGGGACGAAATTTGTGCTAAATTTTCCAGCTGTTCTGTGAAACAGGGGTGTTTTGTAAAATAAAAATTACTCATTTACTTCAATTTTTCGATGGTCGACAACTATATCAGAGTTGAAAAAGTTTGATGTCGGTATTTCTTAATATCTTCAGATTAATTTGTAAACAAAATATAAACAAAATATATAAAATTTATAGAATTTCCACATTGAATTCATTAAAGAATGATACAAAACTTTCAAACAAAAATTTCTTTCATTTATTTTATTTTTCAATAATTCATTCAAGTATAAATAAATCAAGGTAAGATTTGGCGAAAATGAAATATCAATAATTTAATTTTCAGTCAGTGTTCTGAAGTATGAAATTGTAATTTTAGTCAATTCATAAAATTTTGAAATATGAGTTAACCTCAAAGTGTAAGAATTGATAAGGAGAAAAATTATAATGTAAAGTAAAAGTTCAGGAAGATAGGAATTACCACTACACACATTAAAGTTGAACTACGATTTTTAAAATGAAGTGTACAATAGTGGATGGACAATTAGTCAACTTGTTTCATATACATAATGATACTTTTGGACATAGAGATAATCAAAAGCTCTGGAAACAGCAAAGAGGATTTTTATTTACATTTTATTTATTCCTCTGTATATTTCTCATCATATCAAACATTATTGTCATTTACGGATTTTACAAAACAAGAAGAAACTTTCCAATCCCTCAAAAGTTGTTTTTACATTCGTCAGTTTGTGGATTATTGTTTGGTATGACTCTACCTATCTATGCTTACTTTAAGATTTTTAACAACGACAACTGCATGGCTGAATTTATCGTTGTTACCATACTGGAAATTCTGGCGCTAGCAGATTCAATTTTTCTAATCACACTAGCATTCACTCGGCTCATTTCCGTAAAATACCCTTTAACACAGATCAAAACAAAGATTATGAATATCATAATTCTTTTTGAGATTACAATCTCAATTATTGTACCAGCTGCAGAACTTTGTGTCGTTTACTATGGAGGTGTCAATACAGATGAGGCTTTTTGGTTAGCCACTGGTTGCAATAGTGGCTTTATTATTATAGTGGGGTCTATATTAACAATTATTCTTGTAATCACCTTATTTCAAAGATCAAGGAAAGTCAATTCTGGGAACATTGTTGACCAAGAACGGAAATGGAAACCTATCAAAAGAGTGACTTTACTACAAATCACTTACATTGTATGCTTTTTACCTACATGTGTATTTTGTTTTTATATTGCTACCAATTTGAGTACAAGAGATATTGAAAGTGACTCAAATGAATATCTTAAATATTTGATTATCTCAGATTGGATTTTTGGTATTGGTATGGTTTTCTTTGGATTAAATTCTTTGATTTATATTGTAAATTGTCGGAGAATTCGAGAGTACTATCATAATATTTTCTTTGCACCTAAACCTATTCGACACCAGTTCGAATTTCCAGGAACCTACCGCTCACAGTCGGAAGTTTAAAGCACTTCAAGATATCAACTCTACAAAGCAGCAAATATCGGGCAAAAATCAAAATCAAGGTTACACTGCCGATATTTATTTGGACGACATTCAGACCGAAGACTAAAATTGTAAATAGAATTTAACTAATGTATTTATTTTGACATCAATTTCTAGGAAATCTTAAACAGTAAAAAAAAAATTGCACCAAAAACGTAAAAAAATGACAAAAAAAACTCCTAAAATGACCCTATTTATACTTATACTGGTTATATACAAAATTGAAAAATTGTAGCTATAATAATATAGTAATAATGTTAAAGATGACCAATCGAGAAAAGTTTAGTCGAATTTAAGTCCTTTCGATGATAAGTCTTTCTTTGCTTCTACGATTTGCTAAAAAATGAAAGAAAAAGGAATATGGTCTTGAGTATCTAATAAACGTTGGTAAAATATAGCGTATCCTGAAAATAGCGGAACAGAACCTATATATACCAAATGCCGTACACGTACACAAATGTACCGTACACGTTTTTCACATAAGACTTCGATGGAAAAAATGTTAAGAACAAGTTAAGAACATTTTAACGCTTTGCAGACTCTAAAACAGTCAATTTCTTAGGAAAATGGAAAAAAATACATAAAAGATGGGGAAAATAAGAACACGTTAAGAACATTTTTAGGCTTGAAACTCAAAAAGTTACAAACATCCGAAGGCTTCAAAAATGTTAGATGTTCTAATAAAAAAAAAACTTGTAGTTGGAAAAAGTCGAAAATTAACAAACGGAGGGGGAGGCATTTATCACATTTACCAAAACCAAAACGAAAATGTTTCAAACAAAGTCCATGGGGAAAAAATAAATTCAAAATATTAACAAGATGAAACAGTATGCTGGACGGTGAAAAAGAATGCGGCTATTATATTTTGATTTTTCCCGACATGTTTCAGACTCGGTCCGTAGCGTCCTCAAGGGAATCAGTATTAAGAAATTTCAAGATGAAGCAATATTAAGAATTCTGACCAAAAATTCATTCAAAATTGATCACTTGAAATTTAAAAGGGTTCATATTCAATTTCTAACCTTTTTGAGTTCTTCTGCCGCTTTTTCACAATCATTGAAAGTTGCAACTCGATATAAAATCACAAACACTGAATAGATCTAAAAGAGGTAGAGAAAAACATTTACAGATAATTCAATTATGTCTTCACGTTACATCTAAGATTTTTTAGAATAAAAATTGTTAGCACTTGTACTTTATTAAAGAATATACATCACGATTTAATATACGCTGAGATTGATTCAGTGAAATTATAGTTTCAAAGTTAAAGCGTTAAATGGATCAAATTAATTTTCGCGTGCACTTCTTTCGCAAATTGAGAATCTAAAATTTTCGCGCGTGGATTAAAGTTCGCAAATTAGCCTCTATTTTACCTAATTTCCTTTCATTTTCCTAGGGGTTTTTGACAAATACTCAGATTTTAAATATTTCGCGAGGAACTAAATTTCACGAAAATCGCGAAAATTAATCCACGTAAAGTTTTTTGAAAATTACTTACACCAAATAATCCAACAAGGATAATTGGAGACTGAAAAGAGAAAAAATGAATTGATTAGAAAATGTTCTATTTGAACTATACTATACTGCATGGAATGTGCATGGAAAAAGCGGAACAAAACAAAACTTATACAAATCAAAATCCTCGTCATTTACATGAAAATTTATGACCTAATTACTTAATATTTCCATTTAAAAACTAATTTTGATTACCCTGGGAATTTAATATATATTGATAAACAAAATCAATTTTATGCAATCGGACTTACTATTCTAAGCTCCGATGAGTATCGAGTTTTCAGAAATTTGACATAAAAAAAATCTATTCCACTTTTTTCTAGACTGACACACTGAACGGGCCTTGTGCAGAAATAATTAAACTTATTATATTACTTTAGATACCCAAAAGTCATTATTGCAGCAGATTCAAGAAAAATAAAAATATTTAAAAAAAAATCATAATACTTACAATAGCTACAACAAATTTTCCATTTTCAGTAAGACTTAATGGTAATGTTTCTGTGAGAGCTGTGACATAGAAAATTCCATAGATTGATAACAAAAATAACCATTGCATTAACTTAGTCATTTTTATTTATTTTTCTCTGAAGAAAAAAAAAGAAGCATACTTATTAAATCCTTTAAACGTGACCAAAGCAAAGTCTATCTTCTAAGAGAGATTGTACACAAAATTTTAAAGGAAACTTCCTTGGTATATATCTTATTGATTAAATTTTGAGACAGAAATACCTCTTTTTAAGAGCCCTCCCCCCTCCCAAGCAACACCCCTAATCACATCAGCACATCTTATTTTTTGCTGTCGCCATGCAGGAGAAAAACCCTAGTCTGGAAGGTTTCTTTCTAAAGCTGTTGAATTCCAGAAACAAACTAATTTTGAATTGCCGCCGCGTGAACTTCGCCACGTGAACAAGTTCACACTAAAACAACACGACTTGAAAGACTGACATCAATTGTTGTCAAAAGAAGCCAGTACATTGTTGTTTGTAAACATTTAAAACGAACTCTAGTTTTTTAAAATTTTATTTTCAACTGATGATTGTCTCCACAGCGTGAAACTATTAGTATTGAAATAAAACACGTTAACTTCATTCGATAATAGCATATATTTTTTATATATTATTTTGCCAAAAAAAGATACAGTGAGGGCCTGACCAATCAAAGCAGCAAAATTTCAAAACAAATGAATTACGCAGCTCAGCTCACAGCTCTACTCTACCATTTTTGTTTTGATTTAACTTTGTATTTTTTAAGGACCAGCCAGATCATTCATTTGAGGGCTATGCATGTTAGCCTCCACTGATGCAAGTTACCCAACTTCACGATACATTTTACAGCCTGCAAATTTTGTAAATCAGGTTTGTTTTGATTTAACTTTGTATTTTAATGACCAGCCAGGTCATGGATTTGCGGGCTATGCATGTTAGCCTCCACTGATGCAAGTTACCCGATTTCACGGTATATCTCCTAATCATAAAAGTGATGTCATGCATAATTATGTTTATACCATTGATCATCGTTTAATTTGATTCGGTGGATCTCTATCATCAAAAGTTAAAAGCTGAAAACCCACTCTTCCTAACCCCTCACAGGTAAAAACGCGTTTATTTACCTCCCAAACAATTTTATACACAACTGTGGATGGTGGAGCGCACATTTTCTAGGGCCATTTCTGTGGGAAGTTTAAATTAAGGTGTAGTACTTCAGCTCTGCTGCCATAATATAACCTGTTTCATCATACATAAAGGAAATAGAATTGTATTATTATTTTTGAGGTATTATTGCTTTTGAGTATATTATTATTATTTAGGGGCGACGTCCATATTCAAAGTCGCCATGCGAAACGGGAAAAGACCGTTAATGGGTAGGTATATCAGAATGTTGAGAGTTAGCTTTGACATTGATGACCAAAATGAAATTTCACTAAAAATTCCAAGGAAAAAATCAAAGACCGCTTACGGTAGCTCTCACTTCTTCGCTTTTTCCTTTAGCACGCTATCCAAAATCCTTTCCTGAGCAATATTTAGGGGTGATTTCAGAGTATAACATTCTTGCCTTGGGAGTTTTAAAGTTTTAAAAACAAATACCGTTTAAAAATTGTGATGGAATTCGGCCGTTGTAAACCTCCGAAAATGGCGACCTTTATAGCCGGCGGTTTGTTTTGATTTTAGCGGGAATGGAAACTTTGGTAAACTTTTGGTCAAATCATGAAAGACCGTTATAAAGGAGGTGGGTAGGTATGTTTTGAAAGTAAACGGTCTTTTCCCGTTACGCGTGGCAACTTTGACAGTCTGGGAAATCCTCTCAATTGCACGCTTATGTTCCGAGGGCGTAAGCGCGCAATTGCATGGTTATAATTTACGCCCGCTCCCCGCCCCGGTTGAAATTGCTTAGGGATTTCAAGGGGTTCAGAATTCTCTAATTCGGGCGAAGGCATGGTTTAACGGGCAATCCATTTTTACGGAATCTTCTTCTACTGTACTGTATACTACCTACAAAGACAAAGAGTCAGAGTTGGATTTTTTTAGCTAGGGACCCTAACTAGGCACTTTTAGGAGGGTAAAAAAAGAAGTGGCGAAAAGTGAAAAGCAATAAAATATAGATAGTTAACAACAACAATTCCTCTGAAATCCAGTTCTGATCTTGGTAAAACAAAGATAAAAAGATAAGTTCAAATGTTCAAAATAAGCAGAGATACCTTTGCTTCTTCTCGAAAAGAGTCTGCCTCGAATTTCATATACCAATCTGACTGTCTGATCCCACTCAATTTCAAGTAGAAATTCCACCACGTTCAAATTTGTTTTGTGTACCATGATTCAGTTTTTATCAGAGGTTTAGAAAAGGAGAAAATTTGAAAAGCGGTCATCGTTTCCAAGAGACCGGTTTCCGCGGAAGAAAAAATTTATCAAGGGAATTTCCCATAAGACAGATTTTAAAAAGCTGAGAAAGATTCTTAAAAATCAACTTCGAGCAAAATCGAAAATCTTATTTCTTCGGTGAATTTTTCCCAGCTTTTCTCCACTCGAATTCAACATGGCGGGGAAATGTGGGCATGATCATCGCCATGAAACCAAACCAGACGAACTTGGAAATCTCTACACTCTTTTCACTAAGATTGATTTGGAAAGAGTACAATGCTTGAATGAATGCTCAGAGGGATCGGGAAGAGTGGTTTTCAAACCATGGGACAAGAGACTAGATACAACACAGGTATTTCTTTAGTTTTTGAAATAAAATAATTTGAACTTTGAAAAAAAAATTTTTTATACAAGTTGTCCGATATGTACATATCTTTGTTCTATGCTTACTTTCCAACATTTACTATTTATACTGTAAACACACAAAGTGCAATATATTGATCGCACGTAAGCGCATCAAAACACCAGCTTTTCACTATAGAGAAAGTGTCTACTTTGCTTCTATTGTTTCATTTTCAAAACAAAGTTAAAACGCATGCGTATATTTTTATTTCATAAACTGTTAGTCGTTATTCATATTATACGCAAAACACAAAGAGAATGAATACACGTACCGACAACTGCTCTAACTTGGGACTATCTGACAAAAAACATTGGACAGCAATTCGGCCACCATTTCACTGAACCTCCAAAGTCATTTGATTTGAGTTAATGAACGACGTATTAAAAAATACACAATATTTCTCTTTTGCACCGAGTAGGCTTTTAAATTGAAATATGAAAGTTGTTCCGTAGTGGAACACACACGCAAATGTCCGGAACGAAGAAGACCAAATTAGTGGCAAAACGATGGAGCATTTGACGTCACTCGCACCGCAACTTACACACTTGTTATTTGTTAATCCCATCTAGCGATAGACAGCGGGCGTTCTCTAATTCCCCAATCGGCGTCATCCGGTCATTTTGAATGAAAACAAAAAATGGCGCGCTCAGTCAGGACCTCATTTCACTTTATCGATATTACGTAAACAGCAGTGTGCGCTAAATAATCTTGGTTTCGCTTTCGATTTCAAGCAAAGGTCTTAGCAACAGGGCGCGCGGACATAGCAACAGGGCTGGGTAGAAAATCTGAACATAGAATTCAAAAAAAATACCGATCATCGTATAGAGCACTTAAAAATACCCCCTTTCTATGTTTAGTTTGTTCTACCTTGGATTGTAACTGAAAATATCTTCAAAAAACCTTTGTCCGCTATCAGCCCGCGCGGTAATCTTTGCCCACTTCAATTCTTAGATAATGAATAAGAGAGGTGTGCTTAGCTAGGCCGTGCTCGCGGGCGATAAATTTATGTTTACTTATCTTGTATACTTTAGTGGTATTTATCCAATGAAAAGGATGTTGACAAAATATGCACGGCGCTGACAAAATATGCACGGCGCTGACAAAATATGCACGGCATTGATTATGACATCATTAAATATGTCAATGTCGATTCAACGCCCGTTAAAGAAAATAATTCGTAGATAGTTCTTTTTATCTTGAAATTTAGAAATACGAACAAAAAAAGAATCAAATTTAATATTTGTTTCCTATCTAGATTATATTAGCATTACAGAATACGGTAAATTTTCACGAAAAATATTTCGCGATGGTGGTACGCCCAATCGCGCCCACTGGAAAGTTCCAATTTTTAATTATCAGGAAATCGGGGAAACCGGTTCACCACGTGGATAAAATACGTACGGAATGAAACCTGACAGAAGGTTTTCAACCAGATTTATTGTGACATGTTATGACAGAAAGTATGATTGATAAACTTGGTGGAGTTATCAAAACAAATTTGTTGTCAAAGAGATTTAACAGTAAGTGAAAATACAGGCCAGATATCCAGTCCCATGTTTCAGCCAATGGTCTCAAGTTAGAGCAGTTGACGGTAGGTAGGGGGTGGTACAATCACTTTCGGTCGGGTGGGGTTGTGGATGGTAAAATTAGTCGTTCTTTTTTAATGTTGTGAAGTAGGCACTTTCTCCCCCCTCTTTTTTGAGTTTTGTCTCGTTTACCCAAACACTTTGCAAAGTGATGCAAACCAACAGTTCCCAAAAAGTGACAAAGCCTGGTATAACTTTCCTGGAAACACAGGCAAAAATGGGTTTGTTTACCTCCAGAGACCAAACGGTGAAGAGCACCAAAATAATTCGCATGCATCTTTTTTGCCAATTACGGACAGTTAGTGGAAGTACTTTGATTTTTGAAGCATCTTTATGTCACATAGAACAAAAGAAAATAGCAAATGAACAAAAGAATTACCCTTAGCCACCATTTCGCAACCATGGGGAAACGCAATTTTACGGAAATGGGTATCCTCATATCAAATAAAGCATCTTCCGAAAATTTTATTCTTACCCATAAATGCCAGTTTGCAGAGTATGCAAGGCTGCACTCGAGGAAAAATTCAGAAATACCAAGTTCCGCACTGGAAGAGCACAACTGATAAACTTTGGTCCAAACAACGTGCACCTATACCTTGGAATTTGGCCCAAAATGACAAAAAATTGCTAAAATTAGCTGCACTTGAGGAGAAAATAGCGGAACTCTGCCCTTGGGGTTA
This sequence comes from Clytia hemisphaerica, assembly GCF_902728285.1. NCBI lineage: Eukaryota > Metazoa > Cnidaria > Hydrozoa > Leptothecata > Clytiidae > Clytia > Clytia hemisphaerica. The sequence continues at coordinate 463,789 of NW_027103417.1, read as the reverse complement.
AAAGCCTGTCTTCACTTGCACCTAAAAATCTCAAATTTTGCACATGCACTCGACTTTTTCCGAGATTTTGAGCAAACACACTGCAAACTGGCATAAATGCAAAAATAAAAAATGAAGAAGGTTTCGTTTTCTGATCGTCTTTTTAATCTGCCATGAAATGTTATAAAATTCCTTATAGAAAGACACATTCTCCTGCAGAGAGGCTTCAAAAAGATGATGTAGAAAAAAGTTGTTAAAAAGTATGTCATTTTATCTTAACAATATTTAAGTTTTATGACTTGTTCTCGCTCGTTTGGTAGTAAAAAGAACATGCTTAAAATGAGGTACTTCCACTAATTGCTGGGAAAGGCGTATATAAAAAAAGAATTTTGAGCAAATTTGTGCCAAAAAGTGCCTAAAAATAGCTAGGGTTTTATTGGACTTTGTGTGAGATTGCTTCAATAGTTTTTCAGATTTTTTGCATAAAGATAGAAGGCAAAGGTCTTTCAGGAAAATTTTTTTAGCCGTAGACTTCAGATTTTCTTATTTGGGGAAATTCCCTTTTATCATTTTTAGGGAAAATTAGCATTTCTCGTGATTGCCTTGGTATTTTTTTCTGATTTTTTGCACAATGATGTAAAATGGTAATGTTCAAAATCTGATGGAGCCCGTTGAAAAAATAATATTATGGGCAAATTTGGGCCAAAAATGCCTAAAAATGGAGTTTTCTTGACTTTGTGTGAAATTGCTTCATTAGTTTTGTGGCGTTACAGGAATTGACGCTGTTTGTAACTTTGTTTGTAATCTTTGATTGATATTTTTGTTGATGTGATGTGTTCAAACTGTAGAAATAAATAACAAAGGTCTATGAGTGTTGTGTTTATAAAAAATAAGTCTAAGTTCAAAAATGAAAATGTCTGAATTCAATGAAAAAGTATAAGTCTGATTGAAAAATGAAAAAGTATAAGTCTGATTGAAAAATGAAAATAAAGGCTTGAATGAAATACTGAACCTATGAATCATGTCAAGGCAAGGCCCTAATCTAGCAGTGTGAACTGAAAGAACAAAACAAAATGGCTGCCTAAAAGCAAAAACAAGATGGCTGCCAAAGAACAAGAACAAGAAATGAAACCTACCAGGTAGCCAATATAAAAATGCTGTGAATGAATTGACTATTGATTGACTTGAGTTGAACATTGACACATTGAATTGAAATTTACTTTAAGGTTAGAGCCTTATGAATTATGATGCCATTATGGTCAGTCAGCATGACATGACACAAAATGGTAGCTCTGAGGTGTGACTGAAGTGAGGCCTTAAATAGACTGAGTTCACACTGTGACATGATACTGAAAATGAGGCCATGGAAACCAGGTGTGCCTAACATACTAAAATAAAATAAATGAATAAATATAGCCTAGTCTAGCTAGCCTAGCCTAATGGCACAATGAGATAAGTTACAGTGAGTATATAATAAATAAACACTATTTCCAAGGTGCAACAAATTTTTTGTTTCATGATTTATAAATTAAATTTTGTACTTTTTATTTTTGTTTTAGAAATATATTTTGATAAAAGTCACTTTACATTCCCCACCAAAAAGGGAAAAATTTAATTGACAAATTTCATGTCCACATTCTTAGCCATTTCGCCAAGCTCGACCATAAAATCACATTCATCAATAGGGTGAATAATAACAAGACCACGTACTGAACGATTCGTTTCTCGCATGATATCCTCGTTTTCGTTTCTGTATTGAATAACTGCTTTTCTCGGAAGCATGTCATCACCGAACTCCAGGCTTTTGATGATTCCATAGGTATATTGATTTGTTAACGTTGACTCTCGTTTGGTGAAAATTACAACATCACCGATATTGATTTTATCACTGTTGAACCATTTTGACTGTTTCATAAGTTTGGGCACATGAACTAGCAACCAAACTTCGAACCATGAGTTGTAGATTTTTTGATTTTCCTTCATTATTCTGGTTGGATTGTCGCAGAAAATGGTGTTGTCAGGGCATCGTTCGTTATTACGACCCAACAAGAGACGATTCGGGGTGATCAAATCTAGACATTCGAAATCTCCTGTAATGTCACCGATGGCAATAGGAAGATTATTGATTTGATTTGCGATACTTGAGCTGAGTGTTTCCCATTGTAGTATAGATAGGCGATGATTTTGAAGGCTCTTCTCAATTGATTGATTGAACTCCTTGATTTTACGTTCAACCTTTCCGTGCATGTTGTGTCCTTGAACAGGGCATGCATCAAAATCAATGTGTAGGTTCTGCATCAACTTGGATCTCAGGTCATGGAGATTGATACGCATCTCCTTGCATCCCTTCAGAAGTTGACTACCCTCATCGCACAATAGGCATTTTGGATAGCCATGGTCGCATGAAAATCTCGTGAATGCTTGTATGAAAGAGGTGGTTGAATAATCGTCCATGACTTTTATTTTGATTGCAGATGTAGCACAACAGCAAAATACTATAAGCCATATTTTGACGGTAGTACGTTTGTGACTTGGTGAAAATGACTGATACGGTCCAGACAGATCTAACTGTGTGTAGTAAAATGAGGGAGCAATGGTTAGATTGAAGGATGATACTGGTCCCATTGCCATCTCCACAGTGCGTTTAGCGAGGTATCGACATCTATGGCAATTTCTCTTGATGTGTTTGATGAGCAATCTCCCTTCGATGACATGAACTTTCTTCAGAACATACCGATGGGTTGTTTCGATGCCGGAATGCTTGACGGTGGAATGATTCCAGTGGATATCCATTGAGATGCTATACGCAATTGGTGAATATCTATCCAGCAATGGTACACAAAATGAATCGGTTGATAGATCCTTCATAATATCTGTGAATGCGCCAACAATCGATACACCTTTGCTTGGAAGAATTCTGCCTGTGTAGATTAAGATCCCATTTTTGTCGGTTGAAATCTTCTCATACTTTGATTTGGAAGTGAAATGACGTACTTCATCTGATCCCTTTCTGTAGTAGTACATCTCAGCATCTGTGATTTCTTCATTGGTCAGAATAATGCTGTTCTTCTGTGATGATACATTCTGTGATGATACAATCTCTGATTTGTCTCGAGCTCGCTTGACAAAATTTCTTACAAAACGGATAACGTAAGCCATGATTCTGATAACAACTGTAAATTTGTGTTTCATTGGATCCAGAAGGTACATGGAATATTCATACCGTTTCTTCATTTCATTGAGAATGCTTTCGGATGTGAAGGAGACATAATGGAATGACTTCTCCTTTTGAACTTCTGATTGTTGCTGGGCTGTTAGCTTCAACTGGTCAGCAGATTGTGTTGGAAATTGAGATGATGGCAACCGCATCCATGGTAATCCATTGATCCAATTTGAAGATTGGTCAACATCCTTGATTTGAGCTCCTGGTCTTGTACCAAGATCAGCAATGTTGTCGTTCGATTGAATGTAGGCCCACTGGTCCTTTGATGAAAAACGATTGATTTCAATGACACGGTTCCGGACCCATTCCTTCAATGGCTTTTGATCGTTACTGATCCAATGTAATGCGATTTGACTGTCTGTAAACTTCTTGGATGATACAACAAGTCCTTTGAATGATCTTTTGACGATTTCACTTGTGTATGCATTCAATAACGCAGCATACAACTCAGCTCTTGGTAATGATGTCTTTTGAACAGTTCTTGTGCGTGAGAAGACAAGTTGACAGGAATGAGAGCCATCTTTGAGACCGAATCGTGCATAGATACTAACACATACCAAGCTTTGACTTGCATCCCCAAAATCCAGAGTTTCGATTTGCATATCGACAGCATCCTTGGGTACGATTGATCGTTTGAAGCGGATGGATCCAATTTCTTGCATTGTTTCAAAATGATTGAGCCATACTTGTCGCAGCTCGTTGGGCAGGACATCATCCCATTGAAGTTGTCGTAGGTTTAGTTGTTGGAGGTCTAACTTCATTGCAGCCACAAGAGGTGCGATCTTGCCAGTGAGGTCGTAGATCTCTGCAACCTTTGAGATACATTGACGGCGTGTGAGTTTTTCAGGAATGATATTCAATCGATCTTGATTCTTCTTGCCTCTTGTCTTTTTGGAGAAGTTCAGTTCAGAAATGTTAAGTGATACCTCATCTGTCTTTGGATACCATTTCAATCCTCCAACGATAATTGATTCACCATCATCAGTGAGGTCTGGTAGCGGATCTTCGCCAGTGAAAGTGACTCCTTTGAGACGGAAGCCTCCATGACCGATGACATATTCAAATTCATCTGCACGCTGATGGGCGATCTTGATTGATTCTTCTCCTGTTAGACAATCATCGACATAAACATCTTCATTGACGATGCGATAAACTTCAGGATATTGATCTTGAAATAAGTAGGCAATCTGACGAAGTCCTCGCTCCGCTTGATTTCCGCTGGATCTGATTCCATAGATTAGTGTTTTGATCACTTTTTCCATTGGTGTCTTTGATGAGTCAAGTTCTTGGTGCCAAATATAACGCTGATAGCACCAATGGTCTGGGTTGAGGTGGATGGTGTTGTACATCTTGCATACATCGGTATGTATGCCAATTTTATGAGTTGACCAGCGTAGAAGTACTTCTTGCAGCTTGTTTAGATTGTTGCTTCCTTTGGCAAGGCAGTCGTTTAAGCTGTAACCAGATGCAGTAGGGAAGGAAGCATCGAATACAATACGACATGGTGTGCTGAGCGAAGTTGATTTCCAAACTGCACGCCATGGGATGAAGTTTTGAATTGAGTTTGCGTGAAGTGATTGACGGATGTCTTCTGATAAGTTGCTGACATAATCCACAAAGCCCATGCTCTGTAGCTTTGCTTCAGACTTCAGGATATCTTCCTTGTCTTTAGAGTTGCGGTCAAGTTTCCTCAGCTGCTGGTAGTAGATCTTCTGTGCGATTGATTTGTTTGGGGTGAGCTTGACATCAGCCTCTTCGATGAATGGCAGTTTTGCTGTGATGGTCTGATTGTTGGTATCAATTGTGATGGAAGAATTGATGATTTCTTGTTCTATCTCCTCCCTGATGCTGATTGCTTCTTGATGGCTTGATTGCTTGCAGTCCTTGCAGCTTCTACAATTGACACAACGATAGGTTATTTCTGAGCCAACTGATTCTGATGTGTCAAAATGCTTTCCTGGATGAGAAGGCAGGACAGATAATGATACGTCAGGATCAAAATTTGAACCAGAGTTGTACAATCGGAGTTGGCTGGTGAAGAATGCTGAAGCTCCTGGTTTGTCAGCAAAGAAACACCGATGGATGCTGGTAAAGATAGGATGCGGACCTCCTATCACTCCTCTACCACCGTTGACGTTCTTGAATGGAGATTCGTAAATTGCTAAGCCAGAATGAAGTTGATGTATCATCTTAGGGTGATAACGTAAATAACGCATACCGATCATGAGGTGCACTTCTCCTCCAACTACTGATGATGGGATGGGAAGTGTCTTTGAATCTCGACCAGAGGTTTGATATGATCTTTGGATGTCTTGAAATGGTTCATCGAGTGTGTAGTGTGGGAAGACAGCAGTGATTTCTTCCATACATGTGCCAGACATTGATGCCATTTGACCATTGTGCATGGGTATCTTGACATTGTACGTACCATAGGTCGAGTGAGTTGTGGTGTTACCAACACCACTGATTTCGATGGATCGAGATGATTCTTGAATAGCCAGCGGTCCGAGAGATTTCACTGCAGAGTGCTTGACAATGAAATCAAAGCAGCCATTGTCGAAGAAGATTGTATATTGACGATTGTTGATCAGGATTGATTGAAATAAGAAGATACCTTGAGGAACGTCAACATCATTTATTGGGTTTGATTTGAAGCAGGCATTCATGAATGACAGGCTGATCTCCTTGGCAAATGTTGGTAGCCGCAGACTTCTAGTGCAACGTTCCTTGTACTTCTGCAAAACATCTTTGTTGGCTTGAGTGTCCTTATGTTCTTCGCATACAAGAACATGTCTTCTTGGGATGTCATTGTCGTGGGATTGATGTGGACAAACAAAATCGTGTTGGCAGCGTCCCTCTTTGTGTTTGCCAGTTGATATGTCAGCCCCTGGATAGAGGCATTGGAAGCAGTAGCCTTTCCCTTTGAGTAGTGAAAGACGTTTGGCTGGTGTCAGTTCCACGAATTGCTTGCAGGTGTGGTACTGGATGAGTCGTGTTCCTTTTGGTCCAGATGTTGATATGTGATCTGTTGATCCATCGGCTGAGTTGCAGATGGTGCATGTTGTGATTGATGGTGATGGCGGGTTGGAATTGTATCCTCCTCGTCGATTTGTTTTGGATGAATCTTGCTTAGACTTTGATTGGTCTGATGGTGGTCTTTTTGACGAGGATTCTGATGGACCCATGATGATCACCTTTTGTTGTTGTAGCTTCAGTTCTTTCTCTAGGAATTCGACCAATCTCTTCCATATGACGTGAGGTGAGGTGCTTTCATCCATTGTTGATAACCATCTTGATAGGCGAGAATCTCCGAGTAGTGCGTAGATGCGTTGAATACCGTCCCCATAGTAGAGGTATTCCTGGATGTTGTGAGTATCTGCGATGAGAATGAGATCTTTGATGAGGTTGATGACTTTGCTCAATGCGAACGCAATATTGTCTGCGCCCTTGATCTTTGAAATATTGTCGATGGTGTTGAGTTGATTCAACTTCCTAGTCAGTAGATGTTTAACGTCTCCGTAGGCAAATTGAAGTTGTCCCCAGATACTCTCGATATCGGTAAGACTTTTGACCATGCTCAGAGCAGGGTCTTTGAGATAGTTGTTTTTGAGCAAGTCAGGTAGCAAATGTCGAGGTGTAGATCTCTCATGAAGCTTAACAAAGTTTGATTTGAACGTATAAAAATCGATACTGGAATCACTTGAGCCGGAAAATTTTTCGAGGCGAATGTTCAGTTTTGATTCAGTAAAAGACTTGACTTTGTAGACGTCACGGTCTTTCACAAGTTTGAGAAGTTGAGTGGTGTAGCTTGACTTGGATTTCAGCAATGAATCGTATTGTTCACCAAGGTCCTTAATTTCAGTTACGTCCTTGGTTTCTGAGACTGGTGTTTGAAGAATAGATTCATACCTCTCTGCAGCTTTGTCGACTTTCTCAGCTTTTGATGATAGTTCAGCTTTTAACTGGATAAGTTCATTGTCAGTTAAATCATTAAAGGTAATATCAAAATCCTTTTTAAGTTCATTTATAGTTCTTTTCAACTCACTGATTGCAAAACGTCTGGATTGCTCCTTGAAATTGGTGACGTCCAGAGTGGGTTGAATTGATTTGATATCTGGTTTGAGGTTCTTTGAATCCTTGAAGTATTCCTTGATTGCAAGTAGGGTGGCATTAATCTCATGTAATAATTCAGGGTTGCTTTTGGCTTTCTTCAAGATCCCATCAAGACGGTATAATTTATTTCGTAGGGCTTGAAGTCGCTGGATGGTGACTGAGATGTGATCTGCATTTTCGGCAATGATGGGATTTTCATCGATCAGGTCAAGTGCTTCATGCATTAAAACGTGTGCATCTAGTTCTGTATCTTCTATGGAACGAGACGATTGATTAATTGATTGAGAACTTGTGTTTGGGTTAGACGACTCATCGGGTTGAGACATTTCGTCGTTTGAAGTTGGCGTCAAATAGACTCTTTGACCGGTTGAGTTGAGTTGTGAGTAGTCAATGCGCTTGATAGTGCGTCTTGACCGGTTGGTTGACATGTAAATCGTTGAAACGTTGGTAACTGTTCAATGCGTTCTGTTTGAATGTGGCGTTACAGGAATTGACGCTGTTTGTAACTTTGTTTGTAATCTTTGATTGATTTTTGATGTGATGTGTTCAAACTGTAGAAATAAATAACAAAGGTCTATGAGTGTTGTGTTTATAAAAATAAGTCTAAGTTCAAAAATGAAAATGTCTGAATTCAATGAAAAAGTATAAGTCTGATTGAAAAATGAAAAAGTATAAGTCTGATTGAAAAATGAAAATAAAGGCTTGAATGAAATACTGAACCTATGAATCATGTCAAGGCAAGGCCCTAATCTATCAGTGTGAACTGAAAGAACAAAACAAAATGGCTGCCTAAAAGCAAAAACAAGATGGCTGCCAAAGAACAAGAACAAGAAATGAAACCTACCAGGTAGCCAATATAAAAATGCTGTGAATGAATTGACTATTGATTGACTTGAGTTGAACATTGACACATTGAATTGAAATTTACTTTAAGGTTAGAGCCTTATGAATTATGATGCCATTATGGTCAGTCAGCATGACATGACACAAAATGGTAGCTCTGAGGTGTGACTGAAGTGAGGCCTTAAATAGACTGAGTTCACACTGTGACATGATACTGAAAATGAGGCCATGGAAACCAGGTGTGCCTAACATACTAAAATAAAATAAATGAATAAATATAGCCTAGTCTAGCTAGCCTAGCCTAATGGCACAATGAGATAAGTTACAGTGAGTATATAATAAATAAACACTATTTCCAAGGTGCAACAAATTTTTTGTTTCATGATTTATAAATTAAATTTTGTACTTTTTATTTTTGTTTTAGAAATATATTTTGATAAAAGTCACTTTACAAGTTTTTTCTGATTTTTTAAATAATTATGCAAATTGGTAATCCTTACAGATCCTTAAAATGTGAGAATTCAAGATTTTCAAAAGAAAAAAGTTTTAACATTTAAGCAAATTTGGGCCAATTTTGGATTTGTGGAAGTTGTTTCATTCAAGTTTATCTTTCAACGTGAAACAAGTTGCATCATGTTTTCAAGCTTACACATCTCTATGCTATGCTGTTATCTTTTCTTTTTTATTTTTAAAGCATTTTGATTTTGACTCAGCATGTTTCCAACTAGCTATATCTAGTAGGTCCATTCAGCATGGTCAGTGTTGCAAATAAGGAAATTTCATTTGGCCGGTAATTTTTTGAGCATAGAGAATGATTTGAGCATTTAGAAAATTTTGTCTAAAATAACCTTTAGATTGGCTAAAAACCTATTTTAATTCAAAATCTATTACCTTATTAATTTGAAGAGCTATTAAGCATTTATCTAAGCCTCTAGTCTTCAAATTTTAACCGGACAATATGAAAAAACTGAGCTTCAGAATGGCAAATGGTAGAAACTACGAAATGACCGGTATTTACCGGTCACCAGGCATTATTTGCAGCACTGATGATGCTTGTTTCTGTAAAAAGGAAAATTATTTTTTGTTCCCTCTCATCAGTTCTAATAAGTTTGTTTTTAGTTATTCCCGTCAAAGCTCATGTGATATTCTTTATCGCAATTACCCGCTTCAATTGAATTTTCACTATGCACCCTTAAAAGTAATTGAGTTTTAGAAAAACAATAACAGACAGTGTTATTTATTTGGCGACGAATTGCCCTTTAAAGTCGGATAACAGTATCTTTTTTCAAAAGAAGTGATTGTTAAATTGCATTCTTGTTGTCCTTTCAATGATTTGTTTTGTTCAACTTTGATGGGGAATATTGTAAACCTTGGATTTTTCCAATAGCAGTTATCTAGGGCATCAGAATTTAGAAAGCGTAGTCAAATTTAAAACCTCTCATTGGACTTTTCCAGAAAAAAACCGTATACCCCCTGTTGAGGAGGCCCATTTCCGTTCCAAAGGGGTAAGGTTTGATATGTGGCAGAATTCCATAGGGAGATACAAAAATAACTGGAATTCCATGGGTGTACCTTTTTAAATCCTTCTAAAATTCAAAATTCCAGAGGGGTTTAAAAAAGCCCATTGTGAGAAATTTTATCCCATTTGTAGACGCAAGTAATTATACCGTTAGTAATTTGTTATTCAATGAACTGTCATGTCTGAGTAAAATCATTAATTATTATAAATGAAAAAGGTTTTACAACTAATGATAATAACAGTAATAGCACGATGAGTTATTTTTTCTTATTTGGCGCGTCTTCAAAAAGAGCAATTAATCGTTAATTGCATCCTGTAGAGAGCAATTAATCGTTAATCACACTCTTCAATACCGCGCCAATGTTGATTTTAATGTGTTTTTTTATCGAACGTTTATAATTAATTTTGTGAGAAAGAAAATCCATAAACAACAATAAAAGAAAAACATAAAGAGAAGAGAAAAATATAAAACTTTCAGTGTAATTTACATTTCTAACGGGGAAAAGTAGTGAAACACATTGTGCGATTAGCTCGTAATCACATGATAACGAGTGCAATTTGAAAATAATTGCAATAGTGATTTTTTTGTTGTTAATTTTCCGAGCCCAAAAGGACGAGGAAAATTCGAACCAAAAAAATCACGAGTGCAATTTTCGAATTGTACGAGTTATTATGTAATAATATACTAATTATTGGTAAGTCATAGGGATACTGTTAATTTTACTTTTGATTTAATTCCCATATTAGTACTTTCACAATGCAGGATATGATCATCTTATCTTTAGAGTTTAGAATTAAATTTATATATAGAGATACTGATAACTTTGTATTATTTTTATTTGAACCAATCATAACATACAATAAATACATGGCATTATTTTTTACTTTTAGCTTGTTGAGAGTGACTGTGATGAGGAACTACTTTTCAATATTCCGTAAGTTTTTATTTCTGTAAGTGCTTCATTTATGAATTTCAAAAAAGCATAATGTTCAAATTCAAATTATTTGTCAAATTGATTCTTTGACGTAACAAATTGTCTTTTATCTTTCAATCTAATTTGTTGTATCAAAAAAAATTTTTCCAATCTTGTTTACATTTTTAAATTTTATGAATAGTTTTACAGGATCAGTGAAGCTGAAAGGAATCATTGTCGTGGGTGGCGAAGATTCCTATCATCCATCAAAAATGAGAATTTTCAAAAACAGACCAAACATGACTTTTGATGATGCTAGTGGAAAAGCGGACCAAGAATTTGACATGCAACCTGATCATAAAGGTGTTTTGGAATATATACCAACTATTGCAAGGTTTGCTAATGTAGAACATTTGAGCATTCACTTTCCTACTAATTTTGGCGAAGAGACATCAAAAGTTTATTATATAGGATTAAAAGGAGACTTCATGAAAGCACATAAACATGGTGTAACAATATGTAATTACGAGGCTAAAGCAAATCCAGCTGATCACAAATCTGCTGATTATAACCCAGCCTCTCATTCTGTAAATTAGGGATTTATTTATTACATCTGGATTTTTTGTTTTGTACTTACAGTAAATGCTTTATTACAGTCTTCAGCTGTGTTGTGATGCCCAGCTTTGGGGCATATTCCTTGTTTGGAAAATTTATTTATATTTTGAAATTTTTTATATTGGGTGACCCGCACTCTATTAGAGTGTATAAAGGTTTGATATCTAGCAAGTCGATATGATATCTGATGTATTCTTTTTGGACCTACCGGGAGGTCCTTTAATTTGACCGTTGTCCGTTCGTCTGTTACAAGCTTTTCTCGGGATTGGCTCATTAGTTTTTTTTTATTTTTTGCACAATGATACAAAATAGCAATGCCTTAAAAGTGACGGAGCCCGATTTTTGAAAAAAAAATGTTGGGGGCAAATTTGGGCTGATTTGGGCCAAAAACTACCTAAAATAAGGTTTTTTGGACTTTGTGCAAAATTGCTTCATTAGTTTTTCCTGATTTTTGGCAGAAAGATGGAGAGCAAGATTCTCTAAAAAGTGACTGAAGCAGTTTTTTTCGGGAAATTTTTTTTGGCCGTAAAAATCTGTTGTTCTTATTTGGGGAAATTCCCTTATGTCATTTTTAGGGAAAAAGAGCGTTTCTGGCGATTGGATCGATATTTTTTTCTGATTTTTTGTACTTTGATGTAATGTGGTAATATTTAAAATCTGATGAAGTCCGATTTTCAAAAAATAATTTTTTTGGCGCAAATTTGGGCCAAAATGTGCCTAAAAATGGGGTTTTCTGGTGTGAAATTGCTTCATTAGTTTTTTCAAATTTTTTTGGACAAAGATAAAAGGCAAGTATCTCTAAAACGTAACTCAAGCTGTTTTTTCCGGAAATAATTTTTTGGCTGTAAAAATCGGATTTTCTTATTTGGGGAAACTCCCTTTTGTCCTATTTAGGGAAAATGAGCATTTCTCGAGATTGGCTTGGTGTTTTTTTCTTATTTTTTGCATAGTGCTATAAATGGTAATATTTAATTTCTGATGGAGCTTGATTTTCGAAAAAATAATTTTTTGAGCAAATTTGGGCAGAAAAGTGCCTATATTCAAGCTGCTCATTACACTTTCTTACTCTCTTGCTATTTGTCCTATTGTTATCTGATTTTGATCACCAGGTAGGTCCGTTCAGCATGTTGCTTGTTTAAATTTGAACCATAGTTAAAAGCATCAAGTCAAAATTCATTTTTCGATTCTGTAGGGCAAAAAATGATAATTTTATTTTTTCCTTCAGGTTAGAAAAATGAGTATTGTAGATTCAGAAACCAAAAATTATCTTTCAAATGTTGTATCTGCATTCTCTCCTGGTATACGTTATGCTTGTGCATATGGATCAGGTGTATTCAAACAAAGTGGGCACCAGTCTATCAAAGATAATATGATTGATTTCATATTTGTTGTAAATGATGCATTTTCATGGCACCAACAAACCCTGAAAAAATACCCTGACCATTATTCCATAGTCAAACGCCTTGGACCAAAAGGGCTTTCTGATTATCAAAGAAGTTTTGGAGCTGGTGTATTTTTTAATACATGTGTTGAATTTGATGATCGCTTAATTAAGTATGGTATCATTGATATGGAAATGTTTGTTGATGATTTACTGGAATGGAAAGACCTGTATATAGCTGGTAGGCTTCACAAACCAGTTTACACTTTGAAAGGTTTGGATAACCCTCTTATTGAAAAACCGTTTTCAGCAAATCTTAAATCAGCTGTTTTGACCTCCATATTCTTATTGGATGAGAAATGTTCAATGGAAGAGTTATTCATCAAGATTGCCAGTCTCTCCTACACGGGTGATCCAAGGATGATTGTGGGAGAAGATAAAGGAAAAGTGAGAAACATTGTGACCCCTAACATAGAAAAATTTCATACTCTCTACGACCCTATTTTGAAAAATATATCTAATATTAATGTGAACAATTCTTCTATCATACAAGATATGGACCCACTTCAAAGATTTGAGCTTTTACAAGAACTTCCTAAGAATTTGAATACATTAGTTCTTAGAAACTTGAATCTAAATAACAAAGCAAAGGACTTTCAGAAACGATTTATTGATTTGTCAAATGAGAAAATCAAAGAATCATTTGCCAAAGCTGTTAGTGATATTGTCAGAAGTTCAAGTACAACACAGACTATCAAAAACTCAACTACGGCCGGTGTCCAAAAATCACTTTATTACGGTGGCCAGAAAATGAAAAAGATGTTCAAAGGATTGATTAGAAAATGATTGTTGATGATATAATTTTAAGGAGAATGCTTTAAACAAAGATTTTGTAATTATTTTGTTATATAAATTAGAATAATTTTGAATGCTTTTTTTACACTTACGTCAGCTGGTAATGGACCAAGCTCTTCAAAATTCCTTATTTATTCATTGAATATTTCGATATGTTTTTACTTTAACTTTTCTACACAATCTAAAAAACTTGCATACAAGACTCAATTTTAATATTAGACTCGGTTATATTGGAAATTATACTTTGATGATGGAAATGTTCCAAAATATATGAGATTGAGAAAATTGAGTAATTAGGTATTTGATTAAGAGTTTGATAGGTGTGCCTCATTTTCTACAATATTTTACATTTTACAGAAGAAGAAAGGCAAACTTGGCTTATATCTTTTTAAATCTTTCAATGGCTCAAAAGTTCAGCTTTTAAAGTCAAAATTGATTCCAAAGTACATCAAAGAGGGGGTGTCAAATTGAGCATTTCTAACATTTTACACTAATTACATTTTTTAGATTTACTGATCTTTTACTTTCCATCTAATACCTATATAATTCAGCCTGGATCATTAATTTTACCATAGAAGTCCTTGAAATAATGAAAACAACAGTTTTTAATAAAAATGAAATAAAATTTAATTCACATCACAGGTACACAGCTATACATCAAACTTTTGAAGTTTTTTTGAGTCACTCAGAAGGCAAAATAACAAAGCTAAAAATTCTAATCTTATCTTAAAATCTAATACTTTGCATTTGAATTTCAAACACTTTAAAGTCGAATACCTGTCAATTTTATTTAGAAAATACAAATTGATATAATTAATTGAAATTAACGCAGATTTGGAATAATTAGGAAAAAATGGTGAATGTTGATATTTGTGGTATTGATGTCGATTTTCCATTTGAACCCTACGATTGTCAAAAGAAATACATGGAAAAAGTCATTCAATGCTTACAAAAGGTAATTCATTTTCACTTGTATCCAATAAGGTATGTAAGTCTCGAGTTACATAATTATAGAAGTAAACGTTTTATTTGCGTAAAGGATTGCCTCTACAGATTTGAATGTTCGCCTATAATGACGAAAATTGCGTAACTTACCCAAACATGAAAATCCTTTTTCCTTTCAATATAGTGCAATAAAACATGTTTTAGGATAAGTGAACATTCTCAGGTAGCATTATGCATATTAGAGTTATCTACCCAAACATTTATATTTTCAAATTATTGGTACACCTTTTTCCCATGATATTACTGATTTATAATTGAATAAGTTTTAATATGTTGGATAGGAATCTTATAAAAATATGGTCCTTGATAAATTGTTGTACTATAAATACTGGGCCTGGTAACAAGCCTTTACAAATTTTATTAATTGTGTTTTGTATATAGACCTTTTCATAAATTACATCACGAACATCACTTACCTCGTATTCAAACAATTTCCAAGGTGATCAAATCCCTTGAGACATTAAATGATTTTTATATGAATAGAAAGTAGTTGCAATAAAATTTGATGGCAATAAGGCAATAATTTCAAAACGAGGCAAGTGATGTTTGTGACGTAATTTATGAAAAGGTCTATATGTATTACATAGGGGTTCAATGGTGTTTTGGAGTCACCCACTGGTACTGGAAAAACACTTTGTTTACTATGTGCCACACTTGCCTGGAGAGAAACTTATGCTGCAAGGTTGCAATTGGAGAGAGTTGGGACCATTAAAAACAAAGCTTTTGAACAGGAATTAGGATCACTGTTGAATGATGCAGCTGGAGGATTGAATCCTGAAGGATCATGGACGAGAGGTTTTTTAATTTTGTTTGTATTTTAGCTGATGGCCTGGTGTTAGTGCAGAATATTTGGCTACTTCTTCTTGTAAAGTTATTATTTTCCTTGCATTTTAATAGATTTACAATCAAAGCAGAACGGAACTTAATGCAAATTACTTTTTTTGAATCTTTTCATACTTTTGTTTTCTAACTTTACAGGCTTTGCAGATATTCCAAAGATCATTTATGCATCACGCACTCACTCACAGATTTCACAAGCTGTTTCTGAACTCAAAAATACAAGATATACGTATGATAATCCAGAAATAGTCTGTACCCCCTATATTGAGGAGGTGTGACCCCCAAAATAGAACTTCTCAAGAAAGGGTGTACAAATTACTTCTGGAATAACCCAATAAACTATTTCATATCTTTCGAACAGTGAAGTTTAAAAAATTTGGCTCTTAGTTCTATTTAAACAGCATTACTTTCGAGGAAAAATGTAATATTTCAAAATAATATCTCGTTGGAATAATTATGATTTAAACCTTAAATATTTTTCAAAAAATGTAAAAATCCACAGGTTTTACACTATAAAGGCAGGAAAATCCATCATAATTAATTTTCTTTATGTTGGTTTATATTATAGCCTAGCACGATTGAAGTTGAATTAAAAAAAATTGTAATATACTTTACTTTTAAATGTAACCAATTTTGTTACCCTAGACCAAAGATTTGTGTACTTGGGTCACGTGATCAGATGTGCATCAATTCTGAAGTGATGAAAGAAGAAAACCACAATGGAAAAGTAAGACTCTGTAGAGGTAAAGCATTAGGCTAGATTATCCAAGCTCTTCAGTCAAAGAATCCATAGAAGTTTCAAACACCTCACCAAAAAGTCGAAAGAATTCTAGCATTTGACTAAAAATTGACCAGTTTGTCAGGCACATAATCATATAACCATGTCACTCTTTCAGCCCCCAAAAAGGAAGATTTGAAAATTGAAATTAAGGGTGAGGTTCTCTCTCTTTTACCCTCTTTTAGTCACTTTCCATTATAATTGATGTAGTCAAAAACTTATTTTATTTCAAAAATATTCTGATGTCCGTTTTACAATATGAAATTTTTGGTCACTTTTAAGGTACACATGTGCAGGTCAAAAGTTTCAAACAAAACATGTTTTTACTATAACAATATTGAAGGTGAGGATTCAGAAATTTTAATTTATTTTCCAGCCAATTTATTGTTATACCCAGAAACACACTGTTATGAGTCAATATTCTCAGGTGTCTAATAAAAAAGGCGGGTTGATTGGGATGAACAAGGGAAAACTCTTCAAATTTTGATTAAGGAGGGGGGGCCTAAATGTCAGGGGACTTGAAATTGTCCTTCTAGATACCCTCTTAAAACCTCCAATTTGCTTTATTTTTGTCCTAGCGCGCTTGATAAATTTTATCCATTTTGTAATTTGTTTATAGGGGCGTACGCACACACTAAGGGGGGGGAGGGGTAAAAGGAAAATGTGCGAACGCAGAGAAAAAATTTTCATAGCCCTCTTTAGCTTTTTTTTTGTTGACTTTTACGCTTCTTATACGCATCAAGGAAAAGAAAAAGTTTCTTAATAAACATTGGGTTTCATATGTGAAGTAAAGGTCCGAACAAAACAATTTGAATTCGAAATTTTCTTCAACCGAGGGGGAGGGTTTGAATGAAAAAATACGTACTTAGGGGGTATAGTTATTTGCGTACAGGGGGGAGGGGGTACTCGGTTTTCGACATTTTACTATATGGACGGCCCCATATATTATATGGTATGCAAAAGTTCTCATCCAACTATATTATCTTCTCTCTTTAGCTTCCAAAACTGTCATTCCAAACGAAATTATGGATATAGAAGATTTGGTTAACCTGGGCAATGAAAAACGGTTTGTCTCCCATAACTTAATCATTTCTTTTCTTAAAGGGACATAAAAGTACTGACGAAATTTGTAAACAAACCGTATGCAGCGGGATACAAAATCAAAACAAATATGGCTGATTTTGATTGTTTCAATTGTTTTACAAGTTTGTTTTGTACACATGATTTTAATTGTTCTCTTTAATGACACCTTGAATCGCGCAATGTTTAAATTTTGCTACTTTTATGTCCCTTTAACATGTTAATGCATAGTTGTACAGAATGTAGTCCAAAATGATAAAAATAATTTCCTCGCAATTTATATACATAACAGTAATTTATCTTCTTTTGATTTTTCATTCAGATTTTGTCCATATTACATGTCACGAGAATTGAGGAAAGAAGCAGATCTCATTTTCATGCCTTATAACTACGTCTTAGATTTCAAGGTTAAAATATCTACATTGTCTTTTTATTTTATTTTCTGCTCTCGTCATCATCCACGGAAAAAGTGGTGCTGACAATCCCTTTCTAGTGGATCCTTTTTTTTTGAAGAAACCTAGTTCTAGTTCTTTGAAGGTTTTGAAAAGTAGAGATAATCAAAAATTGAAACATGAACCTGCATGAACATATTTACACATTGTATACCTTCATGCATATGATAAATGTTTTGTTTCCATTCTTTACTTAGGCAAGATCAGCGCACAGTATTGACCTCACAAATACCATCATCTTGTTAGACGAAGCACATAATGTCGTACGTTGTTTTTATTTTTGACAATTCTCAAGTTATAACCCTAATAATGCTTTTAATAGAAGACCTGGTCTCATAGTTCGTTCCCCCTTTTCGCACCCCCTTTCGCCCCCCCTTTCTTAAGAGGGGGGGGGGGGGTGACACCTTCCGAAAAGTTTAAGAAGGGGGGCACAGAAATTTTCATGAAAAAGGAGGGGATAGCAAGGAAAGGGTGGATAGTTTAAGAAGGGGGGCATACATGTATGTTGTAGATTATTTTCAAGCACAGGTTATGAAATTTGGTCTTCATGAAAGGAAGTTTTCTATTAGAGTAGTCTGAGTCAAAAAGAAGAAAGAAGTTTATTATTTCGCTTTCTCTCTAAGATATTTCACCATATATTTGTTAGTTATATTTGTCCAAAATCCTTGGGGGATAGGCATTTTTAAAGGTTAGGGGGGTGCCAAGAAAGGGGGGGGGGTCATTTAAGAAGGGGGATCTGACCCCTTTCCACACTATGGGCCTGGATTCAAGCCTCTAAATCGGTGTATAGTCAGAGATTTATTATTTTAAAATGGATATAATTTTTAACCCATTAGTTCACTAATGCTGACAAATTACTCAAAATCATAAGATTCACTTTTGATAATCTTTCATCCCATAGGAAGGTGTGTGTGAGTCGAATGCTTCTTTTGATCTGACATCATTTGATTTGGCGAGTTGTATCGAAGATTGCCAACAATGTGTTGAATTACTAATGCAAGCTGAAGAAGATAACACAGTGTTAGATGAAGGTACCATGAAGGGGTTGAAGGGAACATTGATGAAAACTTCCCAATAATTCTCATATTTCATCCATTTTGCGCCACTCCCCAATGAGCGCCTTCCAAAGAGCGCCCGAGCACTTATTTCGGAAACACTGTAATGATTTCCCTGCTGAATGTATCTTTTAATAAAATGCTTATGTCATGAATGAGCCCTTCCTTTTGTCTCAAAACGATTACCAAGGTAACTGCCTCTTTATAGCTTCCCCATCATTTTTTAATGGGTATAGAATGCACCTCTTAGAAAATCCCTCTAAGAATTGTAAACTTTCTTTTCGCTTTGTAGTGTTAATTTTCAATTCTTTTTGTAGCATCGGTAACTGATTTGACAGCCGAAGATGCTTCACATATGAAATGTAAGTTGTTTTTTTTACCAACAAATTCCCATAAACATTTTTATTTTGCCAACACTTGATTTAAATTGATTTAAAGAGAGCGCATTTTTTTTGCATCGTACCCATCTGCATTTCCTGATTAAATATTGTGGCAGATACCCCCCCCCTAATATCAATGTTGACAGGTCTGAAGCATGCCACCGGACCCACAAAATCCTCTCATCAACAAGTTTTTAGGGGGGATTTTCTAAGAAATGGTCAGAATTTTAATCACAGATTGTAGATGAATAGAGAACTCACTTTCCTCATTTGTTGGATATTGAGATCGCTTTTTGTTTTTTTTTAACGAAGGTATATAATACGATCAACGTTTACGGTATATAGTTTTTGGTGACTTCAGCAAGAGTTTTTTTAATTCTTGTGTGTTTTATTTTCAAAATTTCAGCAATATTTTTGAAAATCGAAACAATGATATTGAATGTTCCTCTGAAAGATGGCAGTGCCACTAAAAGTGCAACGTAAGCATTGTTTTTTTATTGAACAGGTTGTTTTCCACATTTTTGCATCTGATTGATTTAATGTCCGAAAGCAATACATAATCTATTCAAAGAAAGTGTCTTGTACAAATTCTTAAAATGGTTAGGTAGAAGTAGTTCTTTCACTCCAACTTTTGCAAGGTTTTCAGACCCACATGTCACTATAGAATAATGAGGTTCTTAACTTTTTAGATTTCTCTTTGATGAGCTGAGCAAACTGAAAGTCAACGAACAATCTAAAGACCAGATTCTGGATTCGCTTGACAAAATCACTGGTGTATTAACAGGAACAAGTATAGTTCAAACAATGTTAAGCATAAAGTTATCTATGTGTTTAAAAGTGTTAAAACATCTCTTTTAACCCTTTGTCCATCATCATTCCCTAAACGACGAAAATTTTTGAGTAGTAAATACTTATATGACCAAATTTTTTTTGCTGTTACTAGCTACTTTTATTTGACAAATCAGCCCTCAAGGACAAATCTCAGTCAAATTGAACGAGCCAATCGGTCAATATGTGATTTTATCAAAAGTTTCATTCTGGTCAGTGAAATATTTTACAAATCATCTCCAATTACCCATAATTTCAAGGCCATGGCATACTTGTCAGTCTATGAGATTATCCTAGTAAGTAAAGGAAGATGATCAGGATTGAGAATTCATATCTCGTCATCACTTTCAACCTTTCCCATCTACTATTTTTAGAATCGAAAGCTTTTAAAGGGAAGAATTATGCGTTGGATAAGTTTGGAACTGTTCTAAGGGTAAATTGTAAACCTTTCTCATTATAGCCTGTCAATATCAATTTTTACTACCCCTCTGGTTAATTGATAAGAAAAGGTTTATACGTTTCCATTTGTTCTATTTTATTACTAATCAAGTATGAAATGAAACTCGTTAACGATCGTGAAGGTAGATTATAATGCTCCTAACCTCTTCCTTGTTGTTGAGTTGAAAGCCCCGAAGGGACTAGGGAAATGAAACCACTTATTTCTTACGCGTGAGCCGTGTAGTTTGCACACAAACGCCAGATTGAAAGTAAAATCTATCGCAATATTTCAAAAAATGACGCCTGAAAGGACTAGGGCCTTTAAACTCGATGTTCTTTTGTCGTCTTGTTCTTTTCTATCGTCTTGGTTGTCAAGTAAGTCTAGACTGAGTACCATTTCACTACCCGACTACCACAAAGGATTACTGCCACTGACCTTTATATATCCCTAGACCAAGCTATATCTGCCATCTTTGATTGAAGTTTTTTTTGAAATGGTACCTGTAAAGAAGCCATTGCACTGTTAAGAATTAACGTATAACGGCGCTACATCATCAAAAGTTTTCGAGGGAAAGTAGATCTAGCGCTCTCGATGCATTTACACCGTTATTGAGTAGTGCTGCCATTGAGAAACTTGGTCCAGGGTATAAAAAGGTCAGTGATTACTGCTCAATTTTTCATTTCTGTTTTTCTGTTTAGACGATGTTTTCTCGCTCTACTGATGCAGATATCTCGAAATCTAACAACGATCTATCCACGACCAGAAAATTTTATAAGGTACGACGACATTATGCAACGTAATACATTGAAATAAATAAAATTACAAAATGCTCAAGAAATATTACAATAAATTCGAGTGAAATATCTTGAAATAATGATTTAACAGACAAACGCTACATGCTGTTTCATGCTAACCCAATCGTCAGTAAATGCACTGTATTGCAGTGTACCTTCCTACCAATATGCATTCCCTTTAAAAGGTCTTATATCAGGTAGTATATGCTTGAGTTGTTATCTGATATTCCTATGGCTGATTAGCGGCCGCCCACGCTAAAGCTCTAAAGGAGCGGACCAATATACCATCGGATACCATCATCCCCAGTCGGGTTCAACTACCCTTGCGCGTAAACCACCACCAAAACAATAGAATATATTTCCAAACCCCTTCAAAATTTTCGATATTATGATAAAAACTTTAAATAAATCATCTTAAATTGCAAAAAATTGGTCAATTCGTCATGGTTTTCTGTTTTGTTTTGTTCCAAAAAGGACCTGGATCTAGTGGTATGTATTTGCTGCGTGCTCAGGCAAAGTTAAAAAATAAAGTCTGCCATATTACACCGAACCATATATCAGTCCCGTCCAGGTTATCGAAGTGGTCCCCAGGCTAGGTCCTTCTTTGATATTTGATATTAAAACTATTATGAAGCACTTGCTTGATTGTTAAATGGATGAACTCGATTCCGTTGAACTCTCAAACACAAGTTGTAATAATACCGACGAATATCCTTACTTTGGATCATGTATAGACAAGAGTTTAATCCATTATAAAACTCAGAAAGCATATAGAAGAATAGCGCAACAATCTCTGCTCGAACTGACTCTTCTTTTTGTATTTGCGTGGAAAGTTTTGATTGGTCGTTTTCGGGCAGGTGTGCCGTCATTGTGAATAAAAAGAGAGTCATTGGTAGTTTACAAACAATGTATGCTATCTGGATGGAAAGGGCTCTTAGAACGGGCTTCTTGACTCTATGATAGTCGACCTGATTTGAGTTATTAATAGCGTTGTTGGCAATGTTATTATTATTTGCTGTGGACATCCTTTGTCTGGCCATCAAACCGACTATTAAAAGCGACGCTAAAATGGTGAGAATGCCGAGTGGTGCCAGTGTCATGAAACCATGTATGACCCAATAGATTGTAGAGTTCTCATTTAAGAATAAAGATATTGCAGGTACTGCCAAGCAGGCTATTGTGAGTTGAACGCCCACAATTTTGTTGATTGCTTCATGGGTGATTTGGTAGAAAGGGCGTTTCACGCCGATAAGACGTGCCACTGAAAAGGTGATTAAGAATTTAGTTTCGGACACCATGACAGTGTTGTAGATAATCTCAACGATGGATTCAATGAAACATTGGTTCTGCACCAGGACACTTGTGAAGAAGAAAGCAGGAACGGTGATCCCTGTCAGCAAGCCACATATTGAGTTACACACGAAGATCTTTTGAGGAACTTTGATAGGACGATTTGTTTTGATGATACCAACGATGGCAGCTGCATTTGAAAGGAGAAGAAATATGCCAATTAGGATGTGCAATGTTGACATGTACACTATATGAGGCTTCCATAGCATTTGAATGTCGCGTGAAATTGTATCATTCTGGTCTTTGAATTTGTTTGTTATCATGCCTTCATCAAATGAACACTTCATGTTTATCTTATCAAACCGAAAGGCTGAAATAAAGTAATCAGCTGTAAGAAAGTGCTTTCTTATACCAATACCAATACTAAAAGAGTTGGTATTTTTAGTGCCTTCTGTTGTTTCTTTTATTCGCTTTATCTCCTCATTTAACACTTATCATTTTTTCCACGTAGCCTAAAATGCAGCTTTTCTAGTTTCCTTTTGTTATTTCGTATTGTTTTGCCTAGAAACGCCTGCAAGATGTTGTTTCCGTTGTCTATTGTAGAGAAAAGAAAATGTCAGAGCCATTTATCAAAAATATTATGATATTTTAAGACTTATTAAGGGCGAAGCAATGAGAATACCCCGGTTAAAGATTAAAAAAAAAGGCTAATGTAGTCCATCTACTCCATAGAGATGTGAGAACCTTGTTTCTAGAACGCAGTGAACGGAGAGATGAAATGATAAGTGCGACCTTACGCAGCTGGTGTTTTTGAAGAAACACAACCTTGAAAGAAGCGTCAATGTGTTTTGTCAGCTCAAAAGCCTCTCAATAAAACTATTCCAATAAAAACGAATCAGGCGGCAAAATTCTTTTCAGAATCTATATTTAACGTGTAAATGTGTAAATGTACTTTCAATGGTAATAAGTATAATAAGCATTCTGTTTTTATGTACTTTCAATGGTAATACGAATAATAAGCATTCTGTTTTTTTTACAGAAGGTCCTTTATACTTATATATAGGTTTTCATATAGGATTTTATAAAACAATTATTTTGGAATATATTTATACAATTCGTCAGCACCCCATGTTGTGAAGACAGACTGAAAATTGTCTGTTATTCTGACCCATCGGTGAGGAATGATAGTCGACCTTTGATGTTCCGCATCCCCAGTCGGGTTCAACTACCCTTGCGCGTTAACCTAAAAATATTTTGGTTGGACAGGCCAATCCCCGAAAACGAGGGCTTGGTTACCAGACTGCAAAATCCTTGACACGGTATTACGAAATTCCGTAATCTAAACCTTCCTGAACCTTCCAGATGTTGAATATTTTCCCGACCTTCAGAGTATTAGCGTGTCGGATGAAAATTTCACCATCTGGGTGCCAGATACCGTGAATTGAGGGAAAGTAAAAAATGTATATTTTCGCCATTTTAGGTTCATATACAGGTTGAAAAGAAGAAAGAGGAGAAATCAAAACAAAAAACAGTAAATGTTTGGACGAGCAGTAAATATACTACTGGATCAGATTGTAAGCGGACAGCATTTGTACAATTCATCCTACGATTTATTTTTTGGACCTTCCTCCGGGTGCCCCGGTGGAGGTCCTATGAATTAACCTCTCTCTGTTCGTTCGTTCGTCCGTCCGTTCGTCTGTTACCAGCTTTTCTCGAGATTGGCTCATTACACGCTTTTTTTTTATAAGAATAGCGTACTTTGGTTGAGGGTAAGCATTATTCTTATTTTTCTATTGTTCTAAACAATAGGCCTATTGTTTTAAACCCGAAATCTCACCCTGATATTCTTATAGAAGTTATTCTTATAAAAGAAAAAGCGTGTAGTTTTTTCTGATTTTTTGCACAAAGATGCAAAATAGCAATGGCCAAAATGTGACGGAGCCCGATTTTCGAAAAATCATTTCCGGCCGAAAATGCCGGAAATATGTCGGAAAAACCGGTTTTTTGGAATTTTCTCAAGATTTCATCATTAGTTTTTTCTGATTTTTTGCACAAAGATGCGTATTAGCAATGCCCAAAACTTGGCCGAGTCCGATTTTTGAGAAAAAATCTTTTCCGGTCGAAAATGCCGGAAATATGCCGGGAATCGCCGTATTTGCAGATTTTCATCGGACTTTTTCCTTATATTTCGTTGTTTTTCACACAAAAACATTATTAATAGCAATGTCCACGATCAAGCATGATTCAATTGTCAATAGTTTTTCTGATTTTTTGCAGAAAGATGCTTATTTGCAATGCTCAAAACATGGCCGAGTTCGATTTTTGAGAAAAATTTTTTTCCGGTTGAAAATTCCGGAAATCGCCGTTTTTGCAGATTTTCGTTGGATTTTTTCCTTATATTTCTATAATGTTTTTCACACAAAAACATTATTGATAACAATGCTCACCATCAAGCATGATTCAATTGTCAATAAAACTGATTTTTGCGACCAGAACTTTCTATTTATTTTTTCCCTACAACCCTTCCCTCTCCCCCTACCATCAATCAATGATGAATTTCTTGTGTTATGCATTTTCGCTAAACGCTATGTTTTCTGACTGATTTTTTTTCATTTTTCTCCTTGCATTGCTATCTAACTTTCATCATCAGGTAGGTCCATTCAGCATCTAGCTTGTTTGCGTTTAATTATTTATGTCGGTTCAGTGTTACTTGAAAATCGAAAATGGAGGGGGGGTCATACAATTAGTACCAGACATCATGATGACTAACTGCAAAATTGAAAATTTGAGAGTACACACACCACTCCTTAGCAGTTAGTACCCAAAAGTATAAAGTGCATTTGGCTATTTACAGGTTGACACCACCCCTATTTGCATTTAGTGCCCCGCAGTACTAAGTGCATTTGACTACTGGTAGGTTGACACTGGTTGACACCACCCCTATTTGCACTTAGTACCCCGCAGTACTAATTGCATTTGGCTATTCACAGGTTGACACCCCCCCCCCCTATTCTGCCCTGTTTAGTGGATTTGAGTGGCTGCCACGCAAGTTAATCACTATTTGAAACCTGTTAGTACCCTAGACACTAACCTTTCTAATTTTTTTCTATTTGATTTTATAACAAATACAAAGCCCAACATGTAAATTAAAAGTCTGCTCAACATATTAGGTCTAAATAAAGCCCAAGAAATAAAAGCGAATTTAAAATAAAATTTTTTGCATCGTTTGACAAACGACTGGGTACAAAGCTTGAGAAGACGTTGCAATGCTGCGAAACTAAAAACAATAAGCTGCTGACGAGCGTAACATAACGAAAATCATGATGAATTAAAGAGTTAACCTGATTTTGTAGCCTCTTAAAAGCTTATTGACTTGGAGAAGACCAGCTTTTTTAGCAGTTAGTACCCTAATAGTAACATTTGACTGACTTGAAACCATCCCTCATAGCAGTTAGTACCCTAAAAGTAACATTTACCAGTAAAACTTAAATACATTAGACACTGCTTTATGCACTAATAGTCTATAAACATTTGAACCATTGTCATTGTTATTATTGCGGAATCTGTTTAAAACTAATCACGGGAATATGTAAACACGGGTTCTGGCAGTACATGGAAAAGTGAGCAGCGGTAGAGTTTGAGACAAACACTGTTAACGCTTCAAACAATGCCTATTTCACCTATTCCAGGCTCAACCATTTTTTTAGAATTATCTAGCCCGAGGTCCACTTAAGGCTTTTTAATAGACTGGACTCAGCGTCATCAATAAGGAAAGCTCAGCCAGAAGTGGGCGCTTCATATATTATTCTCTTTTAGCAAGTGATAGATCGCGTCTAATAGGAGATATATTTTCGTTTTATTTTGTCTTTTTTTTCTAGCGGCTCGCACATTAAGTTATTGGTGTTTCAACCCTGGGTTAACAATGCGAGATTTGATGGATCAAGGAGTAAGATCGTTGATTTTGACCAGTGGTACACTTTCCCCAATTCCTTCCTTCAAATACGAACTTCAAGTGTAAGTAACAGAAGTTAGTTTTTTTATGATATATTAAAGGAGCTTGCTGCCAAAGGCATTTTAAAGACAGCTCATGGGATAATTTGTGGGCAATTTTCTGAAAGTTTTTCAAAATACTATAGCTCAAAGAATACTTTTAATTTTCATGATGAAAAGAGTCGTCTTTTATGTCTTTTAATATGATATATTAAGGAAGCGTGCTTCTGCTGCTGATAAGCCAAATAAACAAAAGAATCACTCAACATTTGTGCTCGTGCGGCACGAGAAGAGTTGAAAAAACTGATGTTTGAGCATATGCTTGGAGATTAAAAATTGTGTTTTAAATACTTTTTTAATACTCAAATCAAAATTCATTCTCTTGACCCTGAGTGAGGTCATTTTCGAAATATACCGGGTGACCCAGAAAAAAGTATAACGGTTTGATGGTCCAAAATAATGTGAACTTTCGATGAATTCTTTTGTCATTGTAAAGAGGAAAGGCAAACTTAAAATTCTGGGTCATCGGGAAGAATCTATAGGAGCCCTTCTTAAAGAACAAATATTTTTTTTACTTTTGATGACGTACATAAACGAGAGGCTAGAACGTCATATCAATAAAATTTGAGAGTGTCGCTCGAGGCGCACCAGGGGGCCGTCCACATAGTACGTACGCACTAAGGGGGGAGGGGGTCTTCTTAAAAGCGTATGCTTGCGTACAGGGGGAGGGGGAGGAGGAGGGGAGGGGTCAAAGGAAAATGTACGTACGCAGAGAAAAAATTTTCATAGCCCTTTTTTGCTTGTTTTTTGTCGACTTTTACGCTTCTTATACGCATCAAAGAAAAGAAAAAGTTTCTTAATAAACCCAAAAAAAGTTAAGAATATCCATGATGAAATGAAAAAAAATTCTTATAAAAAAAGCGTTTAATTCTTATATCTTATATATGTTTAATATCTTAGCCCTTTCAACGTTGAACTTGAAAATGACCATGTCATAAAACAACATCAAGTGTTTGTTGGTATAATTCCTCAAGGACCAGACGGAAAGAAACTTAACTCTTCATACAAATTTCGTTCAACGCCAGAATATCAATTGAGTCTTGGCAATACGGTTGTCAACTTATCGCGCATTATACCGCATGGATTGTTGGTGTTTTTCCCATCCTACCCAGTGATGGACATGGTAATTGCCAAATGGCAGGTATTATATACTTAGTGCTAGCCTGGGAATCCAAGCTCATAATTTTAGAAAAAACAAAAAACACCTTACCTCGCAAAGCTCTGGCCAATCAGATTGAACCTGCATTGCAGGGAAAAATCCCCCTGCAGGCGCGTTACCTACGCCAAGCGTTAAACAAGCAGCAAAAATATCATAAGCTAGACTGTGGAAAAATTTTAACGCTTGGATTCCCAGGCTAACTTAGTGCTTCTTTCACATTTTTTTTATCAATTTCTTATTTTATATATAACTGGCCCCAGAATGGAGCTCAAAATTTGAAATCTTCCTCGGAATTAATGATTTCGGAAAAGATTCAATCTAAATGTTTGTATACATCTTGGTCATCTCAAAAAATCTTTCCTGAATGGTTTTTGCACAAAAACAACCATTCTAAGTATATTTTCTGTTTGTATTAGTAACCTAAAGAATGCACGTTGTCAAACAAAATTAGGAACACTCATTACTGGGTCTTCTTTTTAAAAATTACGATAAAACCTCCAATTAACGGACACTCTAAAAGGTGGACATTTCTGATTAGCGGACAATATTTTCCCCGGCCATTTCCTAGTCATATCCTCATAAAAAAGTTTCCAAAAGGCGGACGCTCAATTACAATTAGGGGACAAAATTTTTTGCATGAAATGACCAAAACCCTACTTTTTTTCCCTCTCTAATTAGCTGACATCGACGGTCAAACTGGTCACAGACAAGATTGATTTATCCAAACTACTTATTTCTTAAACACTTCAAAGTTTCATTGAACAAATTGCTTATAGACGTTTGGAGCACTCTCTTTATCCAGTCGTTAAATTTGCTTACGTCGTAGAAGTGATAAATTACAGGAATCTCAAGACTACTATGATTCATAAAAACTAAATTGTTGCATGTAAATTATCATTCTCTTGTTCTTCCATGTTCAAAGGTCTCTAGAAAAGTTTACTACATACTTAACCCCTTAATAGAACCTTATTCCAAATTTATAGCCATAATTAAAAAGTTTCTAAAAAGCTTCTAGTTAGCGGACACTAATCCTTTTCCCTGATGTTGTCCGCTAATTTGAGGTTCCACTGTATTTCACTTT
Source organism: Clytia hemisphaerica (assembly GCF_902728285.1). NCBI lineage: Eukaryota > Metazoa > Cnidaria > Hydrozoa > Leptothecata > Clytiidae > Clytia > Clytia hemisphaerica. The sequence continues at coordinate 435,116 of NW_027103417.1, read as the reverse complement.
AGCAACCCACCGATCCACAGTGCTCAAAAGCTATTTTTTTTGCCGATACAAATTATCAATATCATTTTTGATTACTTTTTATTTCAAGTTTCATTTGTTTCATTCCAGGAAGCTGGCATCTGGAACCGATTGAGCCAAAGTAAAGGTTTATTTATTGAGCCGAGGCGGAAACAAGGTCTGAGTGATACGATGGAAGAATTCTATCAGAAAGTTCAAGACCCTTCGTTGAAAGGAGCTATCTTCTTTGCTGTTTGCCGTGGAAAGGTTTGATCCTTGTTTCATTCACTTGGCATGTACCATACATTGGGCTCTTCCAGAAAAAATCCGTTCATGGGGGGTGGAGGATATATTATTTTTTTCATGAATTACCCCTGGACATTTTGATTTTTAACCCCCTGGACACTGGTTATACCCCTGGACAAACATCAAATCAACCCTGAGGACACAAAAAATTACCCCTGGACATTGGAATTTACCCCCTGGACATTGCAATTTTTTGGTATTTTTTCAATACCCCTGGACAATTCATCCTCCACCCCCCATGAACGGTTTTTTTCTGGAACAGCCCCTTCGTAGTCCGTCGATGAAAAGGTTGTTCTTTTCCACTTTTTGTTCATTAAGCCTGTACAATACCATAGTTCGGACCCCCCCCTTCTTAAGGAGGGATAACACCTTCCGAAAGAATGAAGAAGGGGGTTCAGAAATTTTCATCAAAAAGGGGGGATAGCAACCAAGGAAGGGAAAAGAAGGGGGGCTTACATATATGTTGTAGATTATGATCACTGTTATGAAAGTTGGTCTTCATGAAAGCAAGTTTTCTGTTAGAGTAGTCTGAGTCAAAAAGAAGAAAGAAGTTTTTACTATTTCGCTTTCTCTGTCTAAAGATATTTCACCATATATTTGTTAGCTATATTTGTTCAAAATCCTTGGGGGATAGGCTTTTTTCTAGGTTAGGGGGATGCCACGAGGGGGGGGGGTCAGACCCCTTTCCGCACTATGCTACCCTTCTTCATAAAATGACGTAAAGTACCAATTCTGAAAATTTGCCAGTGGGCGTCAATTACAAAGTTCGCTAAATTTTGAAGAGCTAGAGGACAATTAATTCCCAAGGGGTGCGAAAGACAGATCTTTTTTTGTCCAGCCTCCTTTTAAAGTGTAATGCAGAATTCTTATAAGGGTTTTGTACAACTCCTTTTTCAGGGTGTTTATGCGAATTTGGCCGGTTTCTAGTGGGAAATTTGCAAGATAGAAAAGCTATTAAGGCTTGGGGACACGAGAAGCTTTTTCGCGTTGGTGCAAGCAACATGGCCTATCCCACCAACACAAGAAAAGAAGTGTGTGTCCCATGGTTTCTTTTTTTGTTTCATGGGACAAAAAGTGAGGGAAATGCCCAAAAGACACGCTGATTTTGTCCCTGAGACAAAAGTGAGATTTAACTTTTATTGGTAGAAAGAAAAATGGGCTGGAGACACGAGAAAGCGTTTCAGGTTGGTGGGATGGAGCATGTTGCATTGCACCAACGCGAAAAAAACTGCTCGTGTCCCCAAGCGTGTAATCTGAACCATGACAATTTTGAAATCTTGCTCTTCATCATTTTATATTCATAGGTTAGCGAAGGTCTTGATTTTGCAGATTCGAATGGGCGTGGTGTCATAATAACCGGCCTCCCTTTCCCACCATCACATGATCCCAAGGTATTTGTGTGAAAAATTGTTTCCTGTATACACCTTTTCGACTGTAGTCGCGCGGTCAAGCGCGTGCCACTTAATTATCTAATTATCGTCCTAAACTCGATCCAATCCTTTTTTGACGCATTTTTCTATGTCTGTAGGTGCGAAAAAAGGACTGGGACGGCTTTAGTGGGATAAAGCGGACAAATAAATGCCCGCGCGGAAATTGGCGGCTACGGTCGAAAAGGTGTATTCTAAGTACTCTATAAGCTTGCTCTAGCAATCATACTTTTGACTTTAGCTTCTGTAGAAAAGATTACGTCATAATTTTACAAAATCGCGCACGCTTGAAAAGAAATGTTGAGTGTACTTCAACTTTTTTTTCAACCGTTACGCTGGATTAGACAAATGAAATTGCCTCAATTCTTTACAAATAGCGTCGATACCTTGTGTTTAAAAGCGCAATCGCCAAAGATTATAGTGCAAATGATTTACGAAGTACAACTATTTGTGAGAAATCACCTTAATAGTATTACGATGAGCATTCGTGATCATAAAAATAACGCAAGTGAACACAGGCCATTAAGAACTGTGGATTTGTTGAATGCACTCAACCTCGTTCCCTGTGTATTATCAGCTTTTTGATGCTTACTGATAGTGCTATATAATTCTCTGGCGTCAATCAGTAACGTAAATATAGCCCGGGATACACGGGGACGAGGTTGGAATTCACTAATAGTACTTTGCGCTATTGGTCAGGTTGTTTTGAAGATGCAATATTTGGACGAGCAGAAAGAAGGAGTTTGCATCAAAGGACGTGAATGGTACAAACAACAAGCTTCGAGAGCTGTCAACCAAGCTATCGGTCGTGTTATAAGACATCGCAATGATTATGGTGCAATCCTGCTCTGTGATGAAAGGTATTTTTGAACTCTATTACTACACTTTGAATTTGACTTGGCAGAAAAGGTATTGAAGGAAGCGTAGGGATATGAAGAGAATTCTTTCCAAGTTAGAAGGAAATATAAAGAGCCTTTCTGAAAAAGGCCCCTATTAGGACATTACTTTCTATCCTATGATGCAATCTCGTTCAAAATTAGACAGGAGACACGTCCTGTATTTCTATAATCTGATGTATGCAGGACGGGTATGACCTGTGGGAAATACAGTGAGAAATTCGAATTTAGCGCTGTCCTCACTTACTAAAATAAAATCCAAATTTCGGAATTTGTGCTTTCTCTAAGAAAGTGTGACCAGTAAAACAATAACAAAATTTTATTGGCTGTCATTTCAATCATTATTAGGATCTATAAACTTCAATTTCTCAGCCCATACCATGCTATATATTTCGCCATCAGTATATAGAATAATAAGAAATCATAGCATGGATCTCCAGGCTAGGTCAAAATATATATCGTTTTTTGGCAAATTGATAAGTTTATTCGAATATTTCAATTTGGGAGGGGTTTATAGACTTCCAGGCTATATTCTGAGCCCTATTGGACCATTCTTGGACTTTAAGTATTAAGTCTTAAGTCTAGCGTTAAAACTCAGAGTTAAAACTCTACCCGTCCAACCTAATTTAGAGTGCTTCCAAATCGTTTGTCATTGTAAGATATCGTGGGAATTTCCCTTTTTTCTCAAATATTATGACTTTGATTGTAGGATACCTGACACTGTTACCTCGTATTCGTAACACACGGTGCCGATGATGATATACAGTAAATTAATATACTCGAATGATTTGGAATTTTAAATTTAGCTGAACCCTGAAGATTTTGCTCAACCTCATTGAGTTAAGTTTGTAACTTACCAGCAGCCTATAGAAAAATTTGTATTAGATTGGCTTGTAGACTTTCGGTTGAAAATATTCTTTCCTCGTCCTTCATACATTCAGGTTTAAATACGCAGACTCCAAAGCCCACTTACCGACATGGATCAAGAAACAGATACGTGAATATAAAGATTTCGGTCAAGCGCAACGTGATTTGGTTTTCTTTTTCAAAGATATTCCTTCAAAGGTAAGTTAAAGTTGGTTATCTGATATTCTGACGGTGGGGTGGTGGCCGCCCACGCTAAAGCTTTTAAAGAAGTCTGATTTCCCGCTACAAAACCCATGGGTATATGGTATGCCAGTTATCGTACTAGGCACTGACGTTACGGATAGGAAGGGTTGTCCCGATTTCCGTTGACAATTTAACCTGTGTCAGTTTTTTTCTTTCTTTTTTTACTTTTGACTAACGGAAAAAGTATTAATGAAGAAATGTTATACTGTATTGACCCGCAGGATATCCCTGTACAAATACCCATGTGGGATAGAATTATGAACTTCACTTGTTATCTTTGTGAAATGGTGGAAAAATTAGATTAGAGTTGCCCAGATTACTATATGCCTACTTGAATCACAATGGAAGCTGAAAATTTTTATTTGATAAAATATGTAGTATGAAGTAGGGTTTACAAAACCTTTAAGAAAAAAAGGCAAAACACGAATTGCCAGACCGATACCCCCACCCCTTACAGGGGGAGTATCGGAATCGCCACCCTTGCTTTTCTCACAATCGACTTATTAGAGTATCATCCTTCACAATTGACTACAGGCACTAGACAGACAGGGCTACTAGCTAAATTTCTCAAGCTAGTACTCCGAGTCTGCCTAGTGCAAGCAGTCAACTGCTCTAGACTTTTGATAAGTACACAATAATTTATTCTGAATCTGAACTGAGTACATCTGAACAATTTTTAACAAACTTCTACTTGTGGTTTAAACCGAAAGGAAATTACTTGTTGTGGTTGACAATTTTGATAACAGTATCAATATCGCTTGCATTACAAAAGTACATTTTGTGGTAAAAAGTTGACTTTCTCATTTCTTTCATTTTAAACAAGTTGTTTATTCGATTAATGTATTAGATTTTGAAGGAAGTAAGTGCGCTTTCCATGTTTTTTTATAAGAACATCATAAGAACATAACCAGTAACCAGAATTGAACAGATCAGCCAAATTTGCTTAAATTAACTTTGAATTAACTGAATTCCATTGAATTAACTGAATTCCACTTAAAAGAAACTCTCGTAATTACAGTACTGTACGCGTTCTTTATAACAAAAAACTAAATAAGAACCTAAGGCTTGGATGGCCAAAATATTAGGCTTTGTGGACCCTAAAACAACTACACGTTTTTTGGACCTACCCCGGTGGGGTGGAGGTCCTATAAATTAACCCGTGTTCGTTAGTTAGTTAGTTACCAACTTTTCTCGAGATTGGCTCATTCAATTTTTCTGATTTTTTGCACAAAGGTGCATTACTATAAACCCTCGAATGTGACGGAGCCCGATTTTCGAAAAAAATTTTTTTCCGGCCGGTAGAACCGGAAATGTCCCGAAAAAAGCGGTTTTTTGAGATTTTCTCGAGATTTTATCATTAGTTTTTTGCGATTTTTTGCACATAGATGCACATTAGTACTGCCGAAAAGGTGTCGAAAAACCGTTTGCCGAAAAAAAAAAATTTTTCCGGTCGTAGAACCGGAAATGTGCCGGAAATCGTCGTTTTTTTCACATTTCCGTCACATTTTTTCAACTTATTTAATTGTTTCTTTACAGAAAAATGTTCTTTATGACGATGCCCAAAACTTAGCATTGTTTGATTTCCAAAAAAATCATCCTTTGAATCGGAACTCCTTAAAAATCGCCGGAACAGGCGAAAACCGGCGTAAAACGGTTTTCCGTTTTCGTTCGTTTTCATTTTTTTCAACTTATACTCGACAGATTTTCATGATTTTTTGCACAATGATGTAAAATGGCAATGCCCAAAATGTGACAGAGCCCAATTTTCGAAAAAAAAATTTTTCCGGCCGGTAGAACCGGAAATGTCCCGAAAAAAGCGTTTTTTGAGATTTTCTCGAGATTTTATCATTAGTTTTTTGCGATTTTTTGCACATAGATGCACATTAGTACTGCCGAAAAGGTGTCGAAAACCGTTTGCCGAAAAAAAATTTTTTCAGGTCTGTAGAACCGGAAATGTGCCGGAATCGTCGTTTTTCACATTTCCGTCACATTTTTTCAACTTATTTAATTGTTTCTTTACAGAAAAATGTTCTTTATGATGATGCCCAAAAACTTAGCATCGTTTGATTTCCAAAAAAAATCATCCTTTGAATCCGGAACTCCTTAAAAATCGCCGGAAACAGCCGAAAACCGTGTAAAACGTTTTCCTTCATTTTTTCAACTTATACTCGACAGATTTTCATGATTTTTTGCACAATGATGTAAAATGGCAATGCCCAAAATGTGACAGAGCCCCAATTTTCGAAAAAGAAATTTTTCCGGCCGCTAGAACCGGAAATGTCCCGAAAAAAGCGGTTTTTTGAGATTTTCTCAGTTTTAATTTTCTCTGAATGATTGATTAAAGTGTCGATATTATTTTTCTTTCACCGTTAAACATCGATGCGTTTCTTAATTGCTTTCTCCGTTCCAATAGATATATAAATCGAAATTTAAAATTATACATTACTTCCATTAAATTCTAACTATTCGTTTTATAAATAGGTAGGTCCATTAAAGTATTACTTGTTTTTATTAGAACACCTAAAATTTGCCTAAATATTTGACTCTCGATTTTAGAAAATCCATGCCTAAGTTCGGTTAAACTGCTTGAAAAGAGGAAAACATTGTAGTTTCTTGTCACTTTTTTCCAAACTGAGGCTGTTCTTACAATGTTCTTAATTTTTCGACGAATTTCAGCCTAAATGCTCTTATAAACTGGGTTCTAATAAAAAAACGTGTATTATTTTAGAAAAATGTACAAAAATACTCACAAAATGGTGAAAATTGGAACATGTTAGGCTTAAAACACAAAAAGTTAAGAAATCTTAAATTTTGTCATACGAAATTTGGCATTTCAGCTCATAATAATATACCTTTATCTTTCGTAAAGCGTATCTTAAAGGGGTAATTTGTCACTACACAGTCTGTTCCTCTAAAGAATACTGCATTGATATGTTTTTTTTTAACCATGTAGTTAATTCCCGTGGTAAACAAAGAGGAATGAATACGTAGGGTGGTACAGTCACTTTCGGTCGGTGTTGTGGATGGTGAAATTTGTCGTTTTTTATGAAATTTGTCGTTCTTTACATAACACGGTTTTTTATTGTTTTTCTAAAACTTCGATTACTAGGGTGCATACGGGAATTTCCAATTGAGGTGGAGTGATCGAGATAAAGAGTATCACGTGACCTCGACTGGAAAAAAAATTAATTCAAACTTATGAGAACTGATGAGAGAGAAGGCACAAACAACATGCGCGTAACACCGAGGCAAATCCGTGCGATTTTGTCTGAATAACTAAGGCAAATGAAAACAAAAACAAACTGCGTGATGTGGTGGTGAATTGCCCTTAAAATACTTATACAAGTGTCTAACATTAAACGTTCAAAGGGAATTTTCGAAAAAACCATTTGTTTTTAAAATTAATTTTTATACGTATTCTTGGTATGCGTAGGGTCAAAATCACGTCATTTTTCATATCGGAAACCGAAAAAAAAACGGAATTTGACCCATGTGTGGCTAAAGTCTGTCCAGATATAATTGGCAGTGGAAACAAGAATGCCTGTAACTTTTTTTTTTGCTTGTTTCAGAGAATCAAAAGCGCTATATTAGAATGTATTTTTGGTTGAAAAATTCGCGATTTTTAGCGGTTAACTTTGCGATTGCAAAAATTGAGCTTTTTTTCTACCTATGCTATAACGTTCATTTTTACACCAGTGGTAGTTCTACCTTAGGTTTAGAAGTTTGTTAAATTTCAAGGCGAACAAAGAAGTCCTGCGGAAGATATGGAACCCGAAATACCCCTTGGTAGCACTTTTCTGTGAAATATCAAATCTCCAACTTATTACTAAAACGGGGGTAGTGACATGATAAAACAGTTTTTCGATCATAACACATTTAACGATCTCTTTAATGACCTCATAGCCAAACTGTGTTTAGTGTTTCGGGAATTAGCAAAGTCCTTTAATACCTTAAAAATAGCAAAGGCAATATAAGTTCATGCTTATCTTTTCAATAAAAACAATTATACTGTGATTTCACTTAGTTTTGAAATAATCAATGATACCAATAATACCAATGCACCAACACTTTCCAACTTTTAATTGCACTGTTCAAAAAAGATAACATAACCCCCGTTTTTAGTAATAAGTTGGAGATACGATATTTCACAGAAAAGTGCTACCAAGGGGTATTTCGGGTCCCATATCTTCCGAAGGACTATTCTGTTCGCCTTGAAATTAAAAAAAATTCTTAACCTAAGGTTGAACTACCACTGGTGTAAAAATAAACGTTATAGCATAAGTAGAAAAAAAGCTCAATTTTTGCAATCGCAAATTTAACCGCTGAAAATCGCGAATTTTTCAACCAAAAATACATTCAAATATAGCGCTTTTGATTCTCTGAAACAAGCAAATAAAAATTCCATAATTATATTTGACTTTCAAAAGTTACAGGCCTTCTTGTTTCCACTGCCAATTATATCTGGACATACTTTAGTTTTAGTAACACTCAGAGGTCAGGCTAATCTAAACTTTTAGCTGTGAAAGGATTCAGTTGATCCCCCTCCCCCTTCACTAGACCACCACTGCTGAGTCCCTTTTCTTCTCCCTCTTGAAGAGTAATTTTGAGCTCTTTCACTTCACTTTACCCACCTCCGCCCCCTTTTCTTCTCCCTCTTGCAGTTCTTACGGCCTCTGTCTTCTCAGGTCTTCCTTTCAAACTACTTAAGAGGGAGAAGAAAAGACTAACCAAAATTGATGTGCACGAAAGCTTTTTGCTTTGAAAGAGTATTTTTAAACTCTTTCACTTTACCCACCTCTGCCCCCTTTTCTCCTTTTTCTTACAGTTATTACGACCTCTGTCTTCTCAGGTCTTCCTTTCAAACTGCTAAAGAGGGAGAAGAAAAGACTAACCAAAATTGATGTGCACGAAAGCTTTTTTCTGTGAAAGAGTATTTTTAAACTCACCCACTTTACCCACCTCTACCCCCCCCCCTTTTCTCCTCCTTCTCGCAGTTATTACGACCTCTGTCTTCCCAGGTCTTCCTTTCAAACTACTTAAGAGGGAGAAGAAAAGACTAACCAAAATTGATGTTCACGAACGCTTTTTTCTGTGAAAGATTGTATTTGAACTCACTCACTTCATCCACATCTGCCCCCTTTTCTCCTCCTTCTCGCAGTTCTTACGACCTCTGTCTTCCCAGGTCTTCCTTTCAAACTACTTAAGAGGGAGAAGAAAAGACTAACCATAATTGATGTGCACGAAAGCTTTTTGCTTTGAAACAGTATATTTGAACTCACTCACTTTAGCCAGCTCTGTCCCGTTTTCTCCTCCTTCTCGCAGTTCTTACGACCTCTGTCTTCTCAGGTCTTCCTTTCAAACTACTTAAGAGAGAGAAGAAAAGACTAACCAAAATTGATGTGCAAGCACGCTTTTTGCTGTGAAAGAGTATGTTTACACTCTCTCACTTTACCCACTTTGTCCCCTTTTCTTCTTCCGAAAGCCTCTACTTTGAGGCCCTCCTCGAAAATGAGTCGAGTACAAGAAAGAAGAAAAGCCATCCAAAATTTCATTGTAAGCACGGTTTTTTGATATGAAACAGTATATTTGAACTCACTCACTTTAGCCACCTCTGTCCCCTTTTCTTCTCGCTCTTGCAGTTCTTACGACTCTGTCTTCTCAGGTCTTCCTTTCAAACTACTTAAGAGGGAGAAGAAAAGACTAACCAAAATTGATGTGTACGAACGCTTTTTGCTGTGAAAGAGTATTTTTAAACTCACTCACTTTACCCACCTCTGTCCCCTTTTCTTCTTCCGAAAGCCTCTACTTTGAGGTCCTCCTCGAAAATGAGTCAAGTAAAAGAAGAATGAAAATTGCATTGCAAGCACAGTTTTTGCTGTGAAAGAGTATGTTTGAACTCCACCTGCAGTTTTGGATGTTTTTGTTTTTCTAACTTATTATTTGACGTCAATTTTTATAAATTTCTTTTATTGACGTCACAATTGTCATCGTCGTTTTTCGGTTTTGAATTAGAGGGTCTTGAAAACTTGAAAATTAACTCTTTCAAGTTCAGTAACTTTTTTTTCAAGGTGAAACCATATTCTACTGAACTATCACGTGCTACAAAAACTAAAAGAAAAATGCAGTGATGGCTTAATTTATTGGCTATTTTCAGCCTTAATTCCTCTAAGAAGCTGTTGTTACTCTGCTGGTAAAAATTTTATTCTCCATTTCAGATGGGTCTTTTAGAGCCTTGTGGGAAACAAAAGCGCAAACATGACGATATCCAAACAGCGTCCGGAAATACTGACAATTGTGGCAACAACGATGATTGCTGTATGAACCAAAAACCAAAACTACCGAGATTCAATAAATCAACCAACAATACTTCTAACAGTTTCTTTGGGAATCTACCGAACAAAGCTGGACAGCACCAGGGAAGTGCTTCGACCTCTTTGATGTTATTATCTGATCAAAAGGAAGGAAAATCAAGTATTTTTGACTCGCTTAATACAACATCTACAACGAATAATAACAATAGAGCAGTAACGGCGAATAAAAATAACACATATTTTTCCACGCTGCAAACAAGTAGTACAAATCTTTCCACGGGAGCAACTACCAACAGTACTGTGGTGAAAACGAAAAAATATAAAATCGTTGGAAATGTAAGTAGGACCCAGTATTTTTTTTTCTTTGTCTTGTAGGCTATTTCACGGTCGAAAGGAATCGTGGGTAATCATAGGCTTCTAGCATCCACTAACAGATTCGTGCTCCTTATATTCCCTGCGGTTTTGTAGAAGTCTGCGATCAGAACAGGGTAATCAGGACCACCGCGCTCTGTTAACGGCTTTGAATGGGTTTAAAAATTGGCGGTTTTTAGGTCTTACGAGACGCCGTTATAAGGGTACAATCAGTCTTGAGGCCTATTGTTCCTTTCCTTTCAAATACAAAAGACACTAAACGCTTTTTATATAAACACCCTTTTGTCACAGACCCACTGGAAAGTTTGACAAAAATTTCCTCCCCAGTGGGAAAAAAACCCTGTGATTTCAGCCCCACTGGAAATTGACTTTGATTTGGTCCTCATTCGAAATTCCATGTTTAAAAATTGCACTCCGAACCCATCCCCACAGGATTTTATAACCTTGGAACAATGAAATTTCTATCCCCATAGGGATTTCAATAGGAATTTTTATCCCCACTGAGGAAAAAAGTTCCACCGGGGATGTGAGACAGGTGTGTATTCTCAACTTCAGTTGAGCTACAATCTGGCAATGTCTGTGTGTCTGTGTCTGTCTGTCTGTCACAAAAACTTTAGGGCAGCCTGGAGACTTCAAAAATGCTTGGATTTGGCTGAAATTTGGCACACTTGTTCCTTGGGTGAATATCTGGGTTTTTTTTTTCATTTTTTAAAAATTTTGATTTTTGGGGCCTGGGGACGAGGCTAAAACTTTGAGGCAGCCTGGAGACTTCAAAAATGGTCGGATTTGGCTGAAATTTTCCACACTTGTTCCTTGGGTGAATATCTGGGGGTCTACAATTGGGCCTATGAATAATTTGTAGCCACTGAAGTTGAGCCCAGTGCGTTGAGCACGTTCGACTATATAAGAATCAATATATTTTGACTGAGATATGGTTGTTCTTATTTTTCTAATTTTTAGGAGTAAAAAGTTCTTTGTGTAAGATATCGTAATGGTTTCAGTACGTTTGGTTTTTTTATCCAAAGCATTGACAGCACCAACTTATACTAGTACTGTTTTCTTAATAATTTCCTAGGACGCACAGGACGTGCCACCTAATACACCTTTTCGACCATAGTCGTCAATAGCCGCCAATAGCCGCGTAGGCATTTTTTTTTCCGCTTTATCCCACTAAAACCATTCCAGTCCTTTATAAAAGAAAAAAATGTCAAAAAAGGATTGGATCGAGTTTAGGGAGATAATTGAATAATTAAGTGGCACGTGTCTGACCGCGCGACTACGGTCGAAAGGTGCATTTCATTTCATAACAGTATCTTGTAGATTTTTTCAAAAGTATTGATATTTTCTTTCTTAGAAGCCGAAAGATGGTGCATCAAAAGTAACCAAAACAACATCGGTAACGGTACCAGAGACAGTAACTGATGCAAAACAATACCTCCGAAAAGTATACTGTTCTATGTTTAACGCTTTAGGATTTGATTTATTTGCGCCCTTTCCAATCTCCCCGGTCTCTTATCAGTCGTAACAGCTTTTTTGACAACAATTCTATTTATCTATCTACCACCGCGAAATAAATTCCGCAAAGCACAAATATCCTCAAGATTTCGAAAATCATCCATAAAATTGGTCTTTTAAGGGCAAGAAAGGCCATATTTTAAACAAAACCGCGAAATTAAATTCCCGCGAAACTTTTGAATATTGAGCTGTGAGGCGCTAAGTTAAATTCCGCGAAAATTTCTTCCCGCTAAAATTTCTGCCCTTAAGATAGTATACACAGTGTTAAAAGTTCTTGTGTCTCAAACGGATTTGCGTCTCAGCGAAGTATATAAAGAGACTTCTCCGTCTCAAAATTCTCCATAATTCTCGAAAGTTTCAAGAATATGGTGCTAATTTGCTGTTTAAAAACCATTCCCCGTCTCTTGCTTTGACCGCTGTAAACATGCGCTTTCCTTCTAAGGTCTTGTTATCTTATCTTATCCCATGAAAAACCATTTTTATCTAACCTTTTCTTTCAGGTTAAAACAGTGCTTGACCATGGGAGGTACGAAAAATTCGGTCATGCCCTCAAACTTTATAAAGAGGTAAGTATTTCCCATAGTATACTTTTCTACACAAAACAATTATTAGTCTATTGTTATAGAATATAGAAAAACACTCAAAGTCACGTTTCTTGTTCAAAGATCCTTAATGCATGATTTTCGCTTCACTGGCCATACAGGTTTTTAAAGAATATTCAAAAGAAGCCTTCGAAAGCCTTTTGAGAGTTAAGCCTAAAAATGTTCTTGAAGTATTAAATATTCTCATTTTCACCTTTTGTGACTTTTTTTGTGTTTTCCTTGAGTGTTTTAGAGTCCTTAATGTTCTTAACTTACCTATTCTTAATGTTTGGATTTAATTTCGCGTTTTCGCAAATTTTTGCCATTTTTGCGAAAATAAAATTCGCAAAATGGCGTGAGATCTCTGACTTGCGAAATGAAATCCGTGAAAGATTTTCATATAATCATATTTTTAGCGTAAGATATACTGTAAATATGCTAATCTTTTTTTTACATTTTCAGGGCCACTTTCAATCAATTTTTGGCTAATTTAGGAAATTAAAGCCAAGCGAAAATTTTCATTCGCAAGAATAATGGAATCTCGCTAAAATTAATCTGATTCAAGTAGTCCTCAATTCCAGTCTGTTTTTTAGAATTCTGTGTTACCATATTTTCCTTTTCCATAGAGCGGAAACATCAAAATTTTATTGGATAAACTAAAAGACTTGTTGGATCGTGAAAACTTAGAACACGTCTCCATACTCAAAGGTAATGATCATTTTTTCTTGAATACATCGTTTTATATAAAAAGTAATCTCTTGAATTACCGCAAAAAAATTATTTACCGAAAAATAATATGACTGAGATTTAGGGCGAATTATAAAAAAACTAGCCGTCCCGGTGTCGTCCGAGGCGACTCTTTACCATGATAATTAAGCTCGCTTCTCTCGCTGTCATTTTGGCAAATCAAATGTATTTTTTTAACTTAATATAAATATATAAACGATTTCTTGTATTTTCCAAGAAAAATCAGCAATGATATATTTTCTTGTACAACACATGGAACATAATTTAAACATTTCCCTGTATTTTCCGAGGGAAATTATGTAGAGGAAAATGTATTTTAAAAATGATTACCTTAAACAACGTTCAACCGGGTGATCCAAAAAAAGTTCGCACGTTTGTTGGCTTCTTGAGACCGAATGAATTCTTGAACGGCCCTGAAAATACTTTTATTAGATAAAGGATAGTCTAGCTTAAATTTTGAAGTATAATTTTTTTTAATTTGGTTGGTTTGGTAAATTTTTGTAAATTTGGAACAATACAATCTTGTATTTTCAAAGGAAAATTACATAAGACGATTTTGATACACACTTTTTGTATAAGATATCTTCTATAAGAATATCAGTGTGAAAATTGGCCAAATCTAAGAATACCCTCTAGAGTTTCACAGAGTTTGATAAGAATACAGTCATTTTGTATTTGGTTAACAGAAATAACTGTTTCTTTCGTTAGACGTTAAACTTTGATGTTTAAATATAATTTTCGCTCCCAATGTGTAATCAAAAGTCTCAAACTCTCAAATTTATCATTTCTCGTGTTTGTATAGAAGTTAAGTCTAAAAAAGTAAGAATACGTTAAGAATATTTTACCCTCAATTTGGGCAATTTCTTAAGAATACTTGACTCTCATCCAAAGTACACTATTCTTATAAAAAAAGCGTGTATGTTTCAAGAAATTTTTTGCTACTACAAGAAAAAGAGGTAAAAAATGGTATTTATTTTAATGGTATTTATTCTGAAAACAAATCGAATCGAAACTGCCATTTTTTAATCTACTTGCAAGGAAAGAAGCACTTAGCATTTCTAAAATCTACCAGAATCAAGAGTATTTTGTAAAACTATTGTTTTGTTTGGAGTAAATTCACCATCGTGGCTAGAATGAATATTTCGAAATAATTTTGTATAAAGAAAGTTAAAATCATTATAATTTCTCATTCTGTAAAGTAATCAAGCATACCGATTAATTACAAACAAAATAAGAATAAAATAAGAAAGTAAGTAAGTATATTCATATGGTGGGCCATAGGCGTAGCGAGATACCCTGCAAAATTTATGGATGAGAGCCAGGGGGGTGAAGCAGTTAGTACAAGACATCATGCCGGTTAGTACCGTGGTGGTGTGCCATATGAATTGGATAAAATCACTTAGTACTCAGGTGTACTAACTGCAAAAAAGGGTGGTCCCCTGCTAAAAATTTGCCAAATTTTGGTACTAACTGTGTAAAAATAGGATTTTGTGAGAAAATTAAAAAAAAGGACCATATTTTACCAAAAAAAAATTTTTTAAATCTTAAAAACAATTTGCTGGTTGCAATAGAAATTTGATTTTCTAAAATTTTGTTTTTTCCTATTGAAAGCTATGGAAAATTGAATCATTTTTAAGATATTAAATTTTATTTTATTTGATTTTATTGAATTTATGAAGGTCAAAAGCCTTTTTCAAGGCTAAATTCAGTTAGTACTAACTGTACTAAGTGTACCAAGGTGGTGGTGTTACTAACTTCTTCCGAGAAAGCAGTTAGTAGGCATGATGTCTTGTACTAACTGCTTCACCCCCCCCCCCCCCCTGTGAGAGCAGTTTTTACGACACTATAATTATTGTCTTTGTTATATCAAAAGATAATGGGTATGTCATAACCGTCTGCACTCCCTCATAAATTTAGCGGGGTATCTCTCGCTACGCCTATGAGTGGCTGTCGGTGGAGCCAGGAGTGAGGGAGTCTATCCCTTTTTCTATTTGCTCCAGACCTGGAAAAGCGAATGCTTAGGTGGAGCACCAATGAAGTACATTAATTTTCAAAGCCTCATATTTTAGAATATTACTATATCGTTCTTTAGGGTATGCTGGGTTTCTTGAAATTTATTCCTCTTTTTTATTAAGACGAATTCATTGAGAATCGTTATGTACAAATGGAAAATTTTCTTAAACTCAATTTTAAAAAGCAATCGGAAAACAGAAGAAATAATACTTAGACGATTGCTCGATTGAGAGAATGAAAATATGTTAAGTAATAGTTATCGGACAGTTGCGAGTGCAATATGAGAAATATTTTACGAGTTTTTTCCGTATAATAAAGGCGAGGAAAATATACGGAAAATCCGGAACGAGTGAAATATTTCTGTATTGTACGAGCAAATGGTTGATAACTGGTTTATTGGTGACCTAAAAAATGCACTTTTTATGTTGGAAAAAAGCACAGGACACTTTTGTAGCAAATTGACGTTAGATTGCTTCTACCGCTACAATGCAACTTGTCCATTTATATTTTGTACATGTGAAATACAAGATATATTGTACTCTGTATAACCAATCAGATTGCAGATATTTTTTGGGTCGCCGAAAAAATCGTTAAAGTATTATGGTGATAGGTGAAAAAATGAAAAAATAAAAACAATCAGTGATAAACTAATAATCCAGTTTAACATGCGTTCTTGTTTTCGATTACTTGAATCCGTTGTTTGTTGATAGCCTTTTTAGTGTTCAAGTGTGGTCTGAACACCATGACAAACATTTTATAGCCGTATAGCAACACAAAATGAGTTACATTGAAAATTGTCGTAATCAACAACATCAAAAAGCTACGGTCGACCATCGATTGCTGTGTGAAAAATACGGGGGTAGCTGCTATAAAAACGATACCGGAGATGAATGAGGAATAGATCACATGGTTGGCCTCCTGGAAACGAGACGGTAAATTCCGTGCTCTGAAGCCTTGGACTCCGTTACAAAGCGAGAGGATTGTAGCCATGAGAAGTTGTACATAAATCATATTCTGGTTGCTACAGTATAATTCCTTGGTGACACTCAAATCAAAGTACTTGCTGACTACGGTCACACCTTTGAAACCATTTTGCATGAAATATAACACTTGAAAAAGAATGTTTATCACCAAGGCAACCAATATGATAATCCATTCTGACGCGTTCGTCATCAGAACCTCCGATTTGGACATTCTAACTTTACTGGTCACAATCATGTATAGTTTTTGAGATTTTGATATGTTGATTGAAAGCGTGATGCTAAAAGCTATACCAAGGAACAACTGACGCCCTATGCATATAGGTTGTGATAGGGCGTGCGTGTGAAGAAAAATGGGTAAAGTGAACAACAGAAAATGGGTGGTTAATTGAATCATAGTCATTTTACGATTTGCTAGTTTCACTATCGGGGATTCTCGTTTGATCAAGAACAGTACCATTGCAAGTAAAGTCATTAATGTAAAAATCCCAGCAGGAGCAATGATAAACATCATCGTTTGATTGGTTATTTGAAGAGTGACGTCATTGAAAGGGTTGTAACATTCAGTATGGTTTTTATTAACAGTATATGGATAGGAACATTGTTTGCATTTTTGGTTGTTGTTGGCAACTGGCTTGTAGAAATTTGGTTTGCATTGAACACAGTGCCAGCCATAACTTTGACTCCAATCTTGTTCTTTATAATATGAGTGAACGAGTTCATAACCTGCTGTACAGTTTGGTATTTTTTCATCGCAGTACGGTCTCGATTCCAGTGCCTTGCTCGGGTTATATGACCATTGGGATAAAAGTTTTTGCGGGCTCACATTTTCGATATAATAAGTCTTTTTCCAGAAATCTGTCAAAGGTGATATCATTTCTTTTTGACGCATCAAATATTTAAAGCCATCTTCTAACAACCAAGACCGTCGATAGATCTTTAAAAGTAGATCTAATGTTATTTCATCCCCACGTTCATAACTTTGTACATAAATTTTAATTTTATCATATCTTAACCACATTCTCCAAAAGAAGTAAAAATGTTGGTTTTTGAGTAAACGCTTCCACAGAACTCTGTTCGATCTTTGATTCCTTAAATCACGCAATAGCGCATTTGGAAAATCTAGCGCGTCGTACATGAACGAATTCAACGCTAAAGATCCTGGAAAGTTACTAAGTAGATTATTTTCACGGTAAGATAAATCTTCAACATCTTTTTGATAGATGTCAATATTTTTGAATTGAGTAATGTATGGGAGATAAAATGTTCCGTTCATTTTCACCCTG
This sequence comes from Clytia hemisphaerica, assembly GCF_902728285.1. NCBI lineage: Eukaryota > Metazoa > Cnidaria > Hydrozoa > Leptothecata > Clytiidae > Clytia > Clytia hemisphaerica. Next base: position 417,575 of record NW_027103417.1, on the reverse strand, counting down.
TGTCCATCGACTTTCTTCTGATAGCGAATAATAGACCGGGAATCGCCGGCCAAAATAACAAATGATAGTCCATATTCTTGAGTCAGATTGCGTGATTCTTCGATTGCGGACTTATTATTAACATTGATCGTTAATTCCTTGTAACAATCGGTCGGGTTTATGTTTGTGTAAAGACAAAATGCAGACGAAGAGGGGTTTCCTTTACAAGGGTTTTCACCCTTGGGGTTTACGATGTGACTTGGACTTTCCCCTGAGTGTAGATTGATGATCGCCGAGTAGGAAACGTTTAACTTTGTTTTAGTATCGGAGTGTAGATTATGCATTTCAACGCCAAACCCCGCCTCATAGGTATAGATAGCCAACGGGTGGTCGATATAGTAGGACGGGTACATCGGCCTGTCTGTAATACTGACAAGCACCATATCCATTGAGTTTAAAGGTAGAATTAAAGAGCTTACCAGTTTTGTAAGCTGAAATGAGAGGTAGGTCAGGATCACGATCCTGTCACTCGACCTGACGAAGCTACCATTTTTGTTAACGCAATCTTTGATGACGTAATGCTGTTTTTCATCTGTTGTGAGCGGTAAAACAGTGTCTATTAACAAGTCGGACCTGTTTTGAATATCTTTAAAGCAAAGAGGTGCGTCAAACCAAAATGTTTGACGCCGGTGGACTTCTATCATTGAATTTTGATTGGATAACGCGTTTTGACATTCGAATTCATTGCCTGGTGAGCAGCCAGTGGTAGTAAACAGCCCTAAGATATTCAATTGCAGTTTTTGGTTGAGAATTGGTTGGATATGTAATAATATCAATAGAAGCATCAGTACATTACTTGGCAAGTGGAAACGATTGACAGCAGCCATCTATCCACGTGTAATAAATCTTCACATGTGTAGAAATGCACCAATATAATAATCAATGATTCTTAACTCAGCAATTGATCAGAAATTCTTATTTATATACCATGCAACATGACACTATATAAAATGGTGGCTTTCATAGTTTTCTCAGAATTTTCAGCAAATAATCTACTATGGTGCATCTTTCGGATTGTTTAAGTAAATGTTTAGACACCTTTAAGGGTTTTCTATGGGTTGGTCAACAGAAATCAAAAGATTATTTTTTCAAACATGTCAATAAAAGTGTAGGAAGAGAAAATGACCTGACTCCTACGCTTATCCTGGCTAAATTTTCCTCTTTTACAAGTTTTCTAAGGAACGATGAATTTTGACTCACTCTTCTCTTACCTGTTAAATCATATTTCTTTTGATTTTTTTTTTGATAAAAGATATTTTTTTTAAGATACTTTACTAGAACCTAAATATAAAATCAGTAAAAGTCGCTTGCTCAAAATGTTCTTAATCTGCTCTTAGTTCTGTTCCAACAAATTTTGGTCTGTTGTTATTCTTATAAAATTGTTCTTATAAAAAGATTTATCATACTGTATTGTATGATTTGTGTGAGAAAATCTGTGACATGTTCCGTGGGTTTAAACCTTTGCTTGTTTGAGCAAGTTTAGTTTTTTTCTCGAGATCTCCAATATTTTTGGTATTTCCGTTTTAATGTTATTTTTACAGACGAAACTAAATCTAGTTACGAAAAAGAGGTTTTCCGGTGGGAAATATGCAAAGTTTATTAAAAAATCTTTAGAGGACAAAGGTTTTTCACCCAAGTCAAGCCCCGTTCAACTTTGTTAGGTGTTAAGCCGAACCTCTTGTAATAATTGATATTTAGTCTATATACAAACTATAAATTATCCGGTAACAATTATCGTATTATCAATTAACACTTATATTACTGTATTACACGAATTATAAACGACTCCAGGACTATACACATATCAACCCTTATATTATAAATAACAGCGCGGTTTACGTTTGAAGAAACTAGTGGTGGACTTACAAGAAAAACCTTTTTCGGCGCACGGCATTTTTAGGCTGCCTCAAAAAGCAAATTCTCGCTAATACTTTGTTCATTGTAAGATACAATGCATTTCCCTGAATCACTGAGGTGGAGTGGAAATAAATTCATTACCAATCTCTTCAAATGCTGACCGCGCCGGTAAGGGCTGATATAGGTTTTTCATGTTTTTCAAGTTAACTAACTTTCGCTATTTTATTGAAGCAAACGTTCGATTTGCGTAGAGGAACGCTTCTACAGATTCGAATATTTCCACAATGGCAGAAATTAACTGAGAAAACCTCTATAAGGAGCGAGGCTTCCTATTACACAAGGTTGATGAAACTTTCTTCTTTTTTAGGGTTTAGCTGCTTTGTTCGCAAAGAAAATGACAAAAAAATGTTCGTAGAAACATGCAAGAATTTTACAGGTAAATAAAAATTGTTAAAAATATTTTTCCAGCTGTGTCAATTTTTTTTGCAAAACCTTTTGTATATTTTTGTATCGATATCTTTAGTTTTATGTTCTGTTTTCTGTCACTTTTGATTATTTTTAATAATTTTTTTTATAAAATGATGGCTGTAAATAATATAAATGATATTCAGATGATAATTGCCTTGACTTGACTTTCTTTCTTTGGTAAATATATTTTAATGCCATATTGTTCCAGCTGTTCATCGTCAAAACATTAGCGAGTTTATGTACATGTTTTTTATATAAGAACAAACTATAGAAGAACATAAGGATTCGAAGGTCAAAATGTTAAGAACAAGTTTTAAGGCTTTGGAGACTCTAGAACATCGAATTTGGACAAAAATACTAAAAAACATGACGAAAATAAGAACATGTTAAGAACATTTTTAGGCTTGAAACTCAAAAAGTTAAGAACATCCCAAGGCTTTAAAAATGTTGGATGTTCTTATAAAAAAAACGTGTGTTTTTGCGACGGAGACGGTTAGTTTCTGATTTGTCTAGATCCTGATCAACTGAGGACGGCGGTTAAGAAGCACTTTTACCGTCCTCGATTTCGCGGCTTAAAACTAAAGGAATCGCTTCAGTCACTCTGCCGTCCTCAAAAGTGCAAATACATAAACTCGCTATCGTCACTCAACGAATCTTTACCTTGATTGGATTAGAGTTCCAGATTACAAATTCGGATTTGAAAATTCCCTTACAGTTGAAAAATTTTTGAAACATTTTAATTTGGCGAAAAGACTTGTTAAACATGTTAAAATTTACGAAATCTTAAATTCCAATCTCGCTGAATTTACTCCAATTAAAGTATATTCTGAAGTCTGTCTCAATATAATTTACAGTGGAGACAAAATATTTTTTTTCTTTGTAATTCTTCTTTTTGATAATATTCCACTCCTGTTTATCTTTTCAACGAGCACAAAACCGCTATCTAATTTCCCTTGCTGATTATATTGAATCTTAGCCATTCTGCTTGATTGAACTGCAGCGGCAGTATCTCCTGTTTAGTTGCTTCATATATAATTTTTTGGGGCATTGCTAATACGCATCAATGTCTAATTCGAATTCTATCAAAAGTTAAAGCCTATTTTATCTCCGTTGCATATATTTATTGAGACAAACTTTAGTATCTTTTTCATTGGTAAATTGAAATCGCAGATGAAAGATTATATTATTTTAAAAGATTCTCCACTTGGAGTGTTATCCACATTGTGCTCTTCCAGAAAAAAATTGAATATGGTGGATGGAGGGTGGAGGATATAACATTTTTTGGAAATTTGCCCCCGGACATTGTGACTTTTGACCCCCCCCCGGACAGCAGGTGTAACCCCCCGGACAAGCATCAGTTGACCCCCTGGACATTCAAAATTACACTCAAAGAGAGCAACAAAGATACCAAAAAATAGAGCATGGTTACCCCCGGACAAGTCAAATTTTGTAGATTTTTCACTACTCCCCGGACACTATATCCTCCATCCCCCCCCCCATGTACGGACATTTTCTGGAAGAGCCCATTTCAATCCACATTGCTTAGGTGCACAATGTGTAATCTGTTTAAAAGAAGCTTATCGTCCATACACGATAGCAACGTGCTCCCATATGGCTTGTTATCCTTGTTGGTACGCTCTCAAAAAGGTATGAAGTTTTGAATTACTCAACTTCACTGTATGAGATTTTTTGCAGGGGTTAATTTTGTGGACTTTCAACTCTTAGTCGCGCGGTCAGGCGCGTGCCAATTTATTATTTAATTTACCACCCTAAACTCGACCCAATCCTTTTTTTACACCTTTTTTTTATTGCGTATAGGTGCGAAAAAAAGACTGGGACGGTTTTAGGGTGGTAAAACGGACAAAGAATGCCCGCGCGGCTATTGGCGGTTACGGTCGAAAAGGTGTATCGTTACCATCAGATAGGGTATAAAATTTTGTTAAATCTTCTTTGCAATGTAAGCTGTAAATTTTGAAGCACAAACTTTTTTTCCGCAATACGTTGGTTTACAGATCGGGTGCCCAAGGGGGGGGGGTAAAGTTACCTGATAGATAATCTTTAAAATGTTATCATTATTACAGCATTATACGGTAAAGTTTGTGTCATTTCGCGTGAGATTTCATGGTCTTAGCTAGCATATTCTCAAGTATATGCTCTGAATACACCTTTCGACCGTAGCCACAAATTGACGCGCGGGCATTTTTTTGTCCGCTTTATCCCACTAAAACCTTTTTTCGCACCTATAGACAATAGAAACGTGTGTCAAAAAAGGATTGGATCAAGTTTAGTGGGATAAAGCGGACAAGAAAATGCCCGCGCGGCAATTGGCGGCTACGGTCGAAAAGGTGTATTCATGGCCAAGAAGATTAATGTTGTTCGAAACAATGTTGTAATATAAAAAACATTCATTCTCGTCTGCTTGTTGGTGACATTTCCCTTGTGCGGTATTTACACTGACCTTTATATATCCCTGGACCAAGTTCTATCCGCTATCTTTGATCGAAGTTTTTTGAAAGTTACTACCCGTAAAGAAGTCATTAGTGTTTGATACTTTGCTTACCGACAAACGGCGCTACTTCGTTAGTGGGCAAGTGAAATAAGAAACTAGTGCTCTCTCCGCGGGTACCAACCTAATATTTATCATAATATTTTGCTTGGCCGGCATTGAGTAACTTGGTCCAGGGATATATAAAGGTCAGTGGGTATTTAATTTTTTCAGGAAGAGGAACTCTCCTGTCCAAAATGTGGTGTTGAATTCTCATGGAAGAACTTACAGAAATGCTTTATGGAAGGTCAAGTTGGACTTTATGGTGTTGATATTACACAATTCAAATTATGTAAGCTTTTTCGAATTATTTAATGGTTCATTCGCTTTAACAAAGCAGATATACTTTCTTCTTTATTTACTGATAGCGAAATGAATAGCAAGGTTTGGATGGGCTATCCGTTTGAATTTTTCACCTCCAAATAACAGTTAATAGTATACACATCTTTTTTATAAGAACATCCAAAATTTTTTAAAGCCTTCGGATGTTCTTAACTTTTTGAGTTTTAAGCCTAAAAAATGTTTTTGACATGTTCTTATTTTCGCTGTTTTTTGAGGCTTCGGTGGCCAATATGTTAAGAACATTTTAAAGATTTCTTAGCAAAATGGACAAAAATACTCACATAATGGTGAAATTTTTAAGAACATTTTTAGGGTTAAAACTCAGAAAGTTAAGAACATCCCAAGGCTTTAAAAATTTTGGATATTCTTATAAAAAAATATGTCTACCAAGATTTAATTTCACCGTTGTCCTTTAATTGTTTGATTATATCTGAACAAAAGAAAACATAAAAGTAATTGTTCGGCAAACAAAAGAGTTCGTTTTTGTTCGCAAGGACTCGCTCGAACGGTTTCAACCATTTTTAAAAATTAATCAACCGTTAAGAATAAATTTTCGCCTTATACTCAAAATGAGCATTATAGTGTGTGACCGCTTGATTTTTAAAGATTTTTTACGCGAGAAAAATATTTTATTAAAATTCGATGTTAACTTTGATTTAAATATATTTTTTAAACATTCGATTTTAATCATTTTTTAGAATGAATGGATTTGGTAGAAAGTTGTCGTTATGATTTTAAGGTACGTTTTTCGTTCATTTCCCCTTTTTCATCTTCAAAGGAAGTATCTGTAATTGGGGTATTCCCCTTTCGGAAATCTACAATCAAGGTCATAATATATTGAGAATTTTGGTTATTTTAACGTTTTTCAAGATTTAAAGTTCTGGCGAGAAAGTCGATTTTTGGCTATCTTTTTAATTTAATCGAATATTTCAATTTGGGAGGGGTTGGCAAACTTCCAGGCTATATTCTGAGTCTTATTGGACTATTTTTGAACTTTTGGAAGTCTTAAGTCTCATGTTAAAACTCAGAGTTAAAACTCTACCCTTCCAACCTACTTTAGAGCACTTACAAATTGATTGTGGTTCAAAAACTTCCCGGTGGATTTCCCTTTTTTCTCAAATATTATGACCTTGATTGTAGAGATAAAATTTAACCTTATGATCAAATATTGGTTGGCATTATAACTTAAGTGACACAACTTTGGTTTCAAATTTTAGTCATTCTCAGACTTTGGATGAATCTAAGGCGTAAAATAGCCTTGTAAATTCACCAAAACAATCTGTGGATTTTATGATCAGTGCAAAAATAAGCTGCTAGACATGCACAAACCTAAGATTGAAGCTAATGTTGATACTCTACTATAAACATTTATAAGATATTTACGTTAGCGACCGTAACATTAAAGTAGAGCATCCAGCTACGGTGCGCAAGGTTGTGGGTTCGATCCCCAGCCGGGTCATACCAAAGATTCCCAAAATGGTACTTGGTACCTCTCTGCTTGATGCTCAGCAACTAAAGAGACGGATCAAGGGTAAGTGGAGAAATCCAGGGAAAAGAGTGGCGCCCTCCCCTACCTTCGGGTAGACAGCTATACGAAAAGGGAGCCTTCGGGTCGCCCTCGACTGCGGTCCCAAACTACGTTACGTTATGTCACCGTAAACATATATATGTTCATTTTCCTTAGGTCAATTAAATTATGTACATCAAAAGGCTAACCAAGCTGTTCATAGCTATCATTCTACCAACACTTGTCTACAATCTATCAACCTCTCATGGCAAACGACAAAACATATATAATACAGAGCGTAGTAAGCGTTTCACATTACAGGATTTATTCAGTGGAGGTCATGCGACCTCTGATACAGACAATTCAGCCAATAGCAATGCAAGATCACAAGGCGTGGACATACAGTCCCTACTAACAGCAATCCAATCTAACCAAAATAAACCCACCGTACAGAACTATCATAAACCACTTGATTTAGATTTGGAACAGGATAAAAATGGAAATTACAATGTCCCTGATTTATCTGGTTTGTTAAACAGAGGTACAGTTGAAACACCGGAACAATCAAAATCGAATGCGTTCGATATAAACGAATTAGCAAATATAGTATCTAAGCAACGTAGTAATAATAATGATAATAATAATAATGAACCAAATTTAGTTAAAGAGGAATTTAATGTCGGCCGAGAGAAAGTTGAACTTGAAGCGGCCGGTAAGAGAGCGACGTATTATACGCTGATGAAAGGAGTGGACGGTAATTTGAATCTTGTTCCAGTCGTTGATGGAGCTACTCAGGCCAACGGTAATAAATTTGAATTACTTCAACCAAAAACACGTTCTGAAGAGAAAGGCAATAACCGACAACAAATGCAGCTGACAACATTGGTACGTTTTTTGATAATCTTGTTATTTAAAATGAGTTTTTGCTGGGAATTTAATTCTGGGTAGTTCCGGCAAGTCACCAAGGTTTCTTCCCTTGCTTTGGTTGAATGGAAATTTAGTAATCACATTTTTTAGTTATGAGGCTTCGAGTAATAAACATGATCATTTGAACAGCGGCTTCATAGTGTGCACCCCCCCCCCCCAGAATAGTGGGGGGGGGTTGGTGTTTTGGGTCGGAAATTTCCAGGTGGGATTTGGAAATTTTCAGGTTTTAGGTGGGAGAAACAAGTTAAGGTGGGGATTAATTTCTTTAGGTGGGATTTTTGGTGTTTTGATAAAAGTTCATGTTAGTTTTTTCTTATTTCCAATTTAATTATAATTTTTTTTAAATTTCATATTCTATAAATAATTCTTTTAATATACTAAACTTTTCTCCTTTTTATTTTTAAACAGTAAGAATTTTTGTTTAGTTAATCGAATTAGTATAATTTTCGTGGGGATAGCATTTTTAGCTGGGATCTGGGAGTTTGGATTGAAGGTGGGAATTTTAGGGTTAGGTGGGACCTAAATTTTTAGGTGGGACCTGGAACCCCCTTGCACACTATGGGCTTTGTGGGTGATCTCGCGTGTTTAACAAAATTTCACATATTTCAAGCTTTTTTAACCATGGGGAGTCGGGGGCACCTGGTTTTACTTACTAAGAGATTGACCTTCCCTTCATCGGTAAATGATCAGTGTTCTTTAGGAGTTACTTTTCAGTGTACAATCTGTAGACAGATTTCCGTCGAAGCGAGGAACAAAGAGAGGCTTTTCGTCCTGAAATTGAAGAATATTGCCTATTTTGTTGTTTGTGTCCATTTCTGTCTAAGCCAGACAATGTTGCTTTGACCACTGACTTTTGGCTTGGTTGTAAACAAAAAGGATACCTTTGTATATAATTTTTTTTTGTTCTTTTAGTCACAAGCATTGTACAGTCCGTTTCCATCCGACCACAACACACTTCATCTTCATTTGAAAGGCAAAGATGGAAAGGACGGCAAGGCTGGAAACAAGGTAATCTTTATATTTGACTGTCTCGCCATCTTGTTTGCTTAAACATTTTTGCTATCATTACCCGGTCATTACTTCGGCACAATGGGTGCCGGGTATGTGCGAGCTATGAGGGTCCCGTTTTCGCACCCTCGAAAGTCTCTCAAAGGGGTACAAAAACAATTAAAAAGCAAATTGAGTCCCCCTGGGTATCATTATGATCAAGTGAATTATCAAGGCACCTTTTCAGAGGTCGTCTGCTACGATTCAGACTAATTTCCAGTGTAAAAATATACGCTGAATTTACCATTTACTACTTTTAACTTTGAAAAAGTTTTCACAACGCTGATTGACGAATTTTTTTTTTAACTTGTAAAATTATATGTTGCGAAAATATACTATAGCTCTAAACTGTAAAAATGTACAATCTACGTTGAGATTTGTTGGTTGGACAAACGAAATGTTCTCTTCATTTCGTGTGTGTTTTCGTTTTCATAGAAATGCCTATTCAGGATATGCACCACTGCAGTGACTCCACCTAAATTATGTGCCTAACTTTCCAATGTGCAACTTGCAACTAATCAGCTATTGTAAAAGTGACGTAATGTTAGAGGACACTTTAGTGATGCATATCCCGTATAACCACCGGTGGCTCATTTACAGAGCTTCCTTTTTCATATTCTGATATGTTTTATTTATTTAGGGTCCGATGGGTCCAGTTGGACCGAAAGGTCAACCTGGACCACAAGGAGCTAAAGGTGATCCAGGAACGTGTTCCGCGCAGGTATTATTACTTCTGTTTACAAGTGACGTAGCACTTCCATCAAATGGGGGTTTGTATGATCAAACTCTATCCATTATTCAAAGGTCTTGTTGGCACTAAAAGTCCGTTATTAATTACAGAGCTATACTAGCTGGAAGATTATATTAAATATCCTTAATCTAAGGTGAGAATGACGGACGCTCTACGACGGACAGTTAATCTCGCTAAATCGAACTCAAACGCCAAATTCTAATTCGTTCGGATTATAGAGAGTATTTTAGGAGTGATTCCCCGTGAGGGCAGTAGTTCAAAATTATTGGAATTAGTTTGAATTAGAGAAAGAATTCGATTGTTATCTACCTTGTTTTTCCATAGGTGAACGGGCTTTTCGAATGTACTCCTGACATGTTGGACACACTATCAAACAGAATTGATTATCTGGAGAAGATTTGTCAAAAGGTAGAACAATCTAAAAAACGTTCCTCTTCTCGACAACGCCCTTTAACTAATACTAATCCTACATCACAGATATCTAATAATGGTGTTTCAAACGCAGCGGCCGCTCCTAGCCCGCCTGAAAACCACGCGGCCGTTATGGGTGATAATAAAGAAATGGATTTGAAGAAACAAACGGCAGCCGATGATAGTGCGGAGAAGAAATTCTCTCTGACTTCGTTTTTGAAAAATAAGTCGTTGTCTAGGCAACCTACCCAACAACAGGCTTTGGTGAACGTCGACCCGGCTACTTTGGAGTCGCTGAAGTCGATATTGAGTGTCCGCGATAAATTGAAATTCGCGACGTTAGATCTAATGGACAGAGTTAAAAAAGCAGAAGAAGGAGTCTTGAACAATTTAAAATAAAAAAATGTTGACGGTGAAATATTTTGGCTGAGCTTAACCCCAGCCAAGAAGGATATTGAAACTTTGAATCAGATTTTTGTTTTGGTTCAACGCCTGTTTTACACAGGTCTTTTACTCCCCGTGAATAAAGGTCATACGTGCTCGTTTAATTTTTAGTTTAGTTTGCTTCTAACGATCTGATTTATTTTTGTACAGTTTGTGATTTTTATTGTTTGCTAGAAATACTAAAATACCGAAAATTCATCTTCTCTTTAAATTTTCTTTCATGGAAATGCTGTGGCTCTTCAATATTTTTTTAACATGTAAATAGACCCTTATTAAAACCTTGTTTATATTTTATCTTTATTTTATTGAAGTAACACCGTTGTATTTTACCGAACAGATGTGCCCAGTATTTCCGGTCTGTAAAGTATTTCGAAAATCTTTTGGATCGATACGTGATATCAATACCTTCAATTTTTATTTCCTAAATAGTTGTCACAATATTTTGTCCCTCAAGGGGATATTTACAAGGACCTTGAAAATTTATGCATGCTTATTTGTGGACAGACTTTTTAGACATTGATATCATGAATTAGTCCAAAAAAGCCATAAAAAGCGGTCGAGAAGAGATGCTATTTTTATTAATTCTATTTTTATTTCGATCTTTACACAAACCGGACAATACAATAAGGGCACCACTAACCAATATCTTTTTTCTTTTCATTTTTAGAAAGCACCACCCCCGCCCTTCAAACCAATTGGCGTGGCCGGAACGTAAGTTTTGAAATTTTAATGGTTATTTTGTTTAAATGTTTAAATTTAAATCATATTGACAAAACCTGACCTCAAACTAATGATTTTGTAATATTTGCGAGAAATAGACCTATGCATTGAGAGTTAAGGCCGGTCTCCATTTTCGTGCGACATGAGCGAAAACTTTTTGACGCTTTTGTAACCGACCTTCGCAGATTCGAACTTTTTGCTTCCATAATGGCGGAAATTACGCCACATAGTAAATTATGAAAAACCTCTATTTCTTTTCTTCAGTGAAGGCAATCCATTACCTAGTTGTCAAGCAGTTTATGAAAAGGATCCAAATTCACGAAGTGGACCTTACTGGTTGATGGTCAACGGTGTAAAGTTTAAGGTTAGAAAGGGGTGATGATATATTACACTCTCTAAATCGAACATCCTTTTTTCAGTTTGCTTAACCCTCTAAAGAAATCTGCGGCTCGAATTCTCTATACTTTAGGTGCACAATCTTTCGCGAGCAGAAACTTTTGCAAAGACATTTACTTTCGCGAAAAAGGCGAAAATTCGTGAAAGTTTCTGTTCGCGAAAGTTTGTACGCCTAAAGTAATTCGTATGAGTTTGTGCTTTTTTGAGAGTTTCCGGTTACGGAGGGAACATAAATCCTGAAATTGTCTCTAAACATTTCTTGGCTTTTTTTAAACCATGATTTTTGTGTAGTTTTATTTAATGAAACCCTTCTTCTATCAAAGTATGTTTTTAACATTCACCCTTCTCTTAGACATATTGTGACTTTGATAATAATGCCAAACGTGGCTGGACCCTGGTGGCACGTGTTAATGGCACTAGCAACGACTTTACGGCCGTCTCAAACGCATGGGCCGATACCAGTGTTATAAATCACGATACAGCTGCTGATACGTGTGAACGTTCTTCTATGAAAAACCACGGTTGGTTCTTACTGACTACAAATGCTATTAGACTTTGTTATAACGGTCCTGATAAGGATTGCGCCATCTTTTCGCACAATCTGGGCATGCGCCTTAACGAACTTTTCGCAAAGGAGTATGGGATTGTGACGGAACAACGTTGGAAATTCGAAAATTTATTACAAGCTTTCGGTAAAGCATGCGATACTTCTAATATGAAAAAAGAATGGTGTGGACTAAACTTGGCAAATATTTGTCATCCTGAGGATATGAATCCGAATTTGAATCCGACTAATCATATCGTCCGAATCGGTTGTATAGGAGCTGAAACAAGAACTTGTAGCCCGGCTGATTTTGCTTTAGGTATTGGAGTTACGAGTTGTCAAGATGGATACGGGTGCGACCGAGTTGGACCGAAAACGCCGAGTATGCATTGGAGTTGTCCGCCAAATTACGGAGCTTTCGATCAAACAGCTTTCATATATGTGTATTGATGAGACGGTTTGCCTACAGTTTGTGGTGAAGAAGATTATAACGAGAATGCAAAGTCGTTGCTGTGCCAGTAGACCATACCGGGCTGCCAGGGTCCACTCAAGAAACATCTTGTAACAGACTACATTTTTATTCATTCATATCTGCTCTCCATCTTAGACGTGGTGTCGTTTCATCAAAGGGGGAGGAGACAGTGATGATGATAGGCCTCCGCTGGCTGGAGGCTGGACTCTGGTAGCCCGTGTCAAGGGGCAAGCTACAGAATGGTCCCCTGTTTCCGACCTTTGGTCTAGCGATGAGACATTAAACGAAAATACTGCCGCCGACAAAAAGGCCACAGTATCTATGAAAAACATTGGTTGGAATTTAATCAAAAGTAATGTACTTTTATTGTGTTTTTCTGGACACGATTCTCATTGTGCTCCTATGACTCATGGGAAAGATACGAACTTACGGAAATTATTTCAAGACCATTTTGGTGTGGTTGTCGAAGAACAATACACGATGGCGACGTTCTTAAAAGCGATCGGTAAATCGTGTGATCTCTCAAAGCAGAGAATGAGCTGGTGCGGCTTAAATTTAGGGGACGTTTGTAATGCTAAGAAAGCAAACCCGAACGAGAAACCACCGACTACAACTCATATTGTTCGTATCGGGTGTATCGGTGATGCTACGCCGACTTGTTTTCCCGACGATTATGCAATCGGGGTCGGTGTAACGAGTTGTAAAGACGGTTATGGTTGTAGTAATGTCGGACAATCAAAAAATCTTCATTATAGATGTGATTATGTTTATGGAGCTTTTTCACAAACTGCTTATATCTTTGTGTTATGATTTGAAATGATCATTAGACGGAAAACATAGATGTATTCAAAATCACTCAAAAGCTGTTGAAGAATTTTACTTCTTAACTATAAAACTACTAGAACATTACCATTAAAATCTTAAATTAGAATAAAAAGATAATTGTTTCACTGGGCCTAAATCCCAAATAAGAGAATTTTTTCTATCCCCCTAATTTTCTCCCTGCCTGCTAAAAATTTCTCAATGGAACTAAAGGCTTTTGACGTTATAGGTAACTTTCATTTATACTAGATGGTGGATTTTTCTAACATTACGCATTTAAATACTGTAATTAGATTTTTTATCAAAAATTACCCTAAATATAAAAAAACGATAAATAAATACCTACAGATTCGACAATAAATAAACTGCGGTACAGTACTGGCTAGGATCGCAAAAATATGTTAGAATCACCAGGTTGCATTTTTTGAGAAAGATTTTCAAAAATTTTTGAAGAACTTCGTTCATCAAAGTCACAGATTTGCTCACAACTTTTTTGATACTTCCAATTTAAGGGTGATCTTACTTAAGCTCCTCATCGAAATTTCAACTTTGTATATTTAAAAGTAATACCTGATTTTCCGCAACGTTTCGATGATACAAATATAACCTGAGTTTCAGTTTTCAAAGGCTACAAATGGGGCATTGCATATCTATCCATGGGGTTGGACAAACATTTCGAGGTGTTCCCAAATGAGAAATTCTAGCAGGAGGTCCAAGAATATTTGACCTTTTTAGAGAGTTTGATCTAACCAACCACCCCTGTTTGCTGCTACCGCGCAACCAATTATTAGAAATTAGTTTTCCGATGTGGTTTAATTTCGCTAAATTTCCATTGTTGATTGATCTTTTGGTGATTACAGCGCTCCATAACAAGTTTCCTGGTCACACTGTCTACAGCTACACATTTATTCTCTTCATTATTCTTCAAGAAAAGCGTTTCTTCATCGTATGACCACGGACCGTTAACAGAACCATATTTACAGCGACTCACAATCAGGTGGAATTCCTTATGTCCTTTTTGGAAATTTGGAGCATGGACAATGCACCATTCTCCTGAAGTGAGTTGTCCTTTTGTGTTCAGCCGGAACAATTGCGGTCCACCAAGACCGTGACAACCAGATGTTCCAATTTCACCAGGTGGTGCATGATTTTGAGTATCGATACATTGGCCGTTTTCAGCGTTTTTGATTTCACCCCAGTGTTTGTTCGGAGGCAGTTCGGGAAACTTGAATAAAACATCATATGCAACTTCTTTCATGAACCAAGTGAAAGATTTACAATTCATTCGTTTCTTCAAAGCTAACTGTTCAGAAATATCTCCGTGATCGATAAATCGTGCCAAGGGTTCACGCGTGTAGAAAAATTCCTTATATTTATCATCAAACCAAACTTCGATCAAACGCTTATAATTACGTAATGCCAGAGGGTAATTTCCCCATTTTTTACCCAAATCACCTGAATGACACGAAGAGCATGAATGACCACGATAAACGTGACCTATGCGTGAGCAGGGCACCCACACTGAACGTCCTCCACATTGCCATAGCTTGAAAGCCAACTCGTAGTTCTCTCCACCCCAAATCAGTAAACCTGAAAGAAAATACAAAACGTTGAACAAAAGTATTGAGAGTAAAGAAAACATTTACATGGTCCAGCATCTTTAACATTGTCCCTGATGAAGGCCCCAAGTGGAACCCCTGATCATGTACATGTTTTTTTTATAAGCATTGCGCTGATAAGCATATCTAGGCTCATATATGGCAAAAATTTAAGCATATGCTAAACATTACTTTGAGCCTTCATTTTCAGAATTTGTTTGTTTTTGGTTGGATTTTCGAAATTTCTCTAAAATTTTGATTAGGATTTCGCACCCCTCAAAGCATTTTTCAGCTTTGTAAATCTCTCCATCTAAGCATTTCCGAGCCAACTTTTGGATTTTTGTATACATAAAAAAAACTATTTATTCAAAGAAATTCTAGCTGTCTGCAGTATGGAAATTATCGGTAAAAGGTCAAAAAGTGAATGGAATTACCTGGATCATACCATCCCAACTCTTTGAACCAATCTCTACGAATAGCGAACAAGCCACCTGCATGTGTTGGCGAATCGAAAGGTTCGCTTTTTCGCTGTCTTTTGTTTTTCTCCTTTTCAGGTAATGGACCCTCTTTGTATAACATGCCCCACTCGAATAATCCTAAAAACAACAATAATAGGAAAAACTTTAGCCCAGTATTATATGAAAGCAAACATTCTTGATCTATAAAAACATAATTTAGGTTTCCACCATAAGAGCAAAGAAACAGTGGCAGTGAATTTACTCTGTACCAGATCCAGAGTGTATCTCACGCTTATCGTTGTAGTACACTCTGTACGCATTGTCTGTTTGATAAAAAAATCCCCGTGGAAAAATGGAAACCTTTGCGATGAAGTAAGATTTGTTAATAGCAACGCTTCTCTCGTCGTCTCCCCTCTCTTACCAACACTCCTTCGCAGCGGTCGGTTTGAAAAATCTCAAATCAGAAAAGACAATGACAACAGACCATCTTCACGGCAATGAATTTTGAAGTTAGCCGTAGACATCGGGTCTGTGTACAGACTACAGTGACCTGGGAATAGTTACCATGTCACATTTATCTCGAAATGACCAAAAATGCTTTCAAGAGCCGTAGATAATTATAGATAATATTCTTTAGCTTTCGCTTAGGATTCGTAATTCGTTAGTGAGTGTTTTTCCTGTTCCGAAATTCGAAATTACGATGATACCTCTGGAATATCCATTTCCATAGTTTGAGTACAAAGCAAAATCATCCCATCTGATCCCATCGATAATGGGAACGGAAAGAGTTCTTGGATTTTCATATATTGGTCCTAGTAAAGGTGGCAGCCAGTTCAAGCCAACTTCTATGTGCGCATCAAGGAACACTAAAACTTCACCTGAAAAATAAGAATACATATAATGAATTACACATTTTTTTATAAGCAGCTCCAATTTCTGGGTCATCCCTGGGGTTGCCTAGGATTCTAGCTCATTATGTAGAAAAATTGCTTTAAAAAACAAAACACAATTGATGCCGGTTTTTTGCCCTTAAGAAAAGCTTTTTTATTGGTAACCTTACTGGGACTTACAGCTGCACATCCCTGACCCATTTTTGCCTTATTGAGTGTCCATCCTATTTGCCTCCAAAAAATCCTCCAATTTAATTATATTTAGCTTGCGAGAACTTATCTTAATTACCAGTCAAACAATAACCGGGATTGATATGATTTTCCCCTGAAATTTGGGATCGATACTCGCAAAAAAGACAAAAAGGGTTACTTTAATCGTAGAAATTTTAGCGAGACTAATTTTAGCGTTTTAGCGAGTTTTCCCTATTTTCGCTAAAATAAATCTCGCTAAAACGCACCGAATTGACAGATCGCTAAAATTCATCCGCGCGAAATTTTTTGAAAAGCTGATTCGCTAAAATAAATCCAGTATGTTTTTTCTTTCATTTTTTATCATTTTGTTATCATTTTCATATTTTTTTCAAAAACTAGTAATATGGGCGTAAATTTCCAAGTTTTTCTGTTCTTAGTCAAGAATTGTGTTACAAAGACATGTGACTATATTGATTTTTGTATTAAAACACATTATTTTTTCCTCAAAATCATTGCCCTCGCTAAAATTAATCCACGCGAAATTTTTGTCAGACGAGTATTCGCTAAAATTTATCCACGCGAAATTTTTTGAAATCGTGATTCGCTAAAATAAATCCAAAAAAAATCAAGATTTTCCTGACTCGCTAATATGCGCTAAAATTAATCTCGCTAAAATTTCTACGATTAAAGTATAAATTTCGCAAGTTACTCAAAGGTTTCAAGTGCCAGCCCGCTCACTTTTAAGTGATTATAGTCTACTTCAGGTGAACTATCGTTTTCCTTTTCTGAATGGCTGAGCACTTTAAGGATTTTTGAAGAGTGCTAGAGTATAACAGTATACTATGATAAGCCAGCTTTAGCATGTTTCCTCATGAAAGTATAGAGCAAAAGTAAAAAAAATGAAACCTGAAGCGATAACTGCTCCATTATTTCTGGCTCTGATCAACCCTTCACGTTCGTTGTTGCGAACCACTTTCACTTTCGATTGATAAAAAGGTTTTTGTAATTCTTCATCTAACGGTTCGTGTAAATGTTGCATTTCGGATTTGTCATCCACCAAAACAATTTCGTGTAAAAACTGAGCAGGTGTTCTGAAAGATAAAGAAACATAGTTAGAGTTCTAATACCCAAAGTGCTATACAAGGTCAAGTGACGTAAAATACATCACTGTATGTAGCCTAGTTAACTAAGCCCGTATTCACAAGGCTAGGACACACGGCTAATGACAATATAGCATTTTCGGCGCTTTAAAGATTTTTTCATATTTACGGATTTTAAGTTTGCCTTGGAATAGTTATTCAGTCACAACTTCACTTAGGCACAGATAGTCCAATATTTCCCGCAGAGCCCTGCGGATTGACTTAAAATATGCTATAGCAACTTTTCGAATCTTTAGTTATCAAAACCTCGAATCCCGCCGCCGCCTGCGGGTTTCCAAATCTCACTGCGGGTTCCCTGCGGGTAATTTATAAATCTTTAGTTATCAAAACCTCGAATCCCGCCGCCGCCTGCGGGTTTCCAAATCTCACTGCGGGTTCCCTGCGGGTAATTTATAAATCTTTAGTTATCAAAACCTCGAATCCCGCCGCCGCCTGCGGGTTTCCAAATCTCACTGCGGGTTCCCTGCGGATAATTTATAAATCTTTAGTTATCGAAACCTCGAATCCCGCCGCCGCCTGCGGGTTTCCAAATCTCACTGCGGGTTCCCTGCGGGTAATTTATAAATCTTTAGTTATCAAAACCTCGAATCCCGCCGCCGCCTGCGGGTTTCCAAATTTCACTGCAGATTCACTGCGGGTAATTTATAAATCTTTAATTATCGAAATATCAGAAATTAATGAATTTCAGTAAACTGTTTGGACACTCAAATCTTGATGCGTTTGTATTTTGACTATTCAAAGTCTCTAATGCATAATCAAACTTCCAGAACAAAAATATAATACTTCTGAAAATATAAATGAAATTAAATACTGTAACAGTTGTTTAATTTTTTTTCATGAAATTCCTTAAAATATAAATTAAATAACATTCTATGATAATATCTACAATCACGTATTAACAATAACGCGGCGGGAGATCTCTGACAAAAGAAACTTAAATCCGAGGGGAATCGAGGGAACCCGCAGGAAAACCTAATAAACCCGCAGGCGGCGGAGGGAGATCTCTGACAAGAGAAACTTAAATCCGAGGGGAAACGAGGGAACCCGCAGGAAAACCTAATAAACCCGCAGGCGGCGGCGGGAGATCTCTGACAAGAGAAACATAAATCCGAGGGGAATCGAGGGAGCCCGCAGGAAAACCTAATAAACCCGCAGGCGGTGGCGGGAGATCTCTGACAAGAGAAACATAAATCCGAGGGGAATCGAGGGAACTCGCAGGAAAAACTAATAAACCCGCAGGCGGCGGCGGGAGATCTCTGACAAGAGAAACATAAATCCAAGGGGAATCGAGGGAACCCGCAGTAAAACCTAATAAACCCGCAGGCGGCGGCGGGAGATCTCTGACAAGAGAAACATAAATCCGAGGGGAATCAAGGGAACCCGCAGGAAAACCTAATAAACCCGCAGGCGGCGGCGGGAGATCTCTGACAAGAGAAACATAAATCCGAGGGGAATCGAGGGAACCCGCAAGAAAACCTAATAAACCCGCACGCGGCGGCGGGAGATCTCTGACAAGAGAAACATAAATCCGAGGGGAATCGAGGGAACCCGCAGGAAAACCTAATAAACCCGCAGGCGGCGGCGGAAGATCTCTGACAAGAGAAACATAAATCCGAGGGGAATCGAGGGAACTCGCAGGAAGCAGCGGGGAATAAGCGAAAATCTGTGGTATACCATCAGATTTATCCTGGTGACTGAATCAAACTAGCTTAGATTTCTAGGCTACACTGTGGGGTTGGACGCACTGGCATGCTTGAACATTATTCAGCTTGAAACTCGTAGTGTTAGTAGATGTGACGTGTGACTCTATTGTAACACTGCTATGATAGAAGATTTCTTGACATTATACCTGTTAATAACGGAATGTACAGATCTCAATAAAGTACTCCATCCCTCGTTATGGAAAATGAAAATGACAGAAGCCGTTGGAAGGTCTATGGGATAATTCCAATGTTTACATTCTTTTTCGCGCATGTCAGGTACACTTCTATCCAATGAAATTTCGTCAGAAACCAACTGGTTGAAACCGTAAACACCTGAAATAGAGATGCTGAATAAGTCAAATAGCTTTTGTTTGAAGACTCAACAATAGAAATCTCTTAGAAATTCCTCGAGGGAATTCTATTGTAATACTCCCGAAACAATCCCACAATGCATAAGGTCTATTGTGATAGCTAATTTAGGATTTGTTGATAGAATTTACCTTTTTAATCTCTTCCGTATTTCAACGGATTTTGTTTGGGTAAGAGAAATTTAGTCTACCATACCTCGAAGAAACCCTTTCAAATTAACAATTTGTTAAGATTAATTTTATGAGGATAGATTGATAATTAAATTGTAAGGTACCTTTAAGTCGGTTTTCTTCAGTTTCTTGATCAGGTCTTAAGCGATGAGGTTTACCGGCTTCACCAGGTCCCTTCCGTCGTTTCTCATCAACTTCAAAATTCCCAAACTGGCCGTCCTCATTAAAAGTTGTTTTTTGTTTCATCGTCAACTGTCCGGGAAAATGATTGCTTTTTCGGACAATAAGGTCGTGAGGTTCAACAGTGGTTGATCGATATTCGATACAGAGGATTATTATGAACAAAACAAAACAAACCGCGGGGAGAACTCTCCGCCATGTTATGTAAACTGTTCTCATTATTCTCTAAAAAATATATGTAAAGGCCTAAATACACTACACAATATATTGATAATATATCGCTGAATGCCGGCAATATATTGAAAAGGTGTCTGCAATATATTGTCAGCTAGATTTGCAATATTCCAACAATAAGGAGGATTGTTTACAGAAAGAAAATCTCTTTTTATAATAGAGGCCATGTTGTTCACTCCGTACATTACGGTCCGAAAACGAATATTGCTCACCAATATATTGTGTAGTCTAAGTAGTCCTTAAGTATTTCTTCAGTTTTTTTGAAGTGCTCGATACATAAGTAAGGCTATGTCAGTCAGGAAGAAAGTTAAATGTTAATCAAGTTTAGTTGTAGGGGGGGGTGTTTATTTTGCAAAAATAGCATAAATTCTTAGCCCATTTGTCAAAAGTTGCCTTTGGTTATAAAAAGAAGAAAAAATTATGTTAAAACCCTGTGGTACCCTTTTCAAGGTTGCCACGGGCAGGGTGCCACCGTGGCTCCGCCAGCAAAATCGAAATTTCAAAATTTTTCAAAACATAGTGAAGTGACCCCTCATTTGAAAGCACAGGATTTTTACATGAATTTTTCTTCTTTTTATACCCAAAGGCAACTTTTGACAAATGGGCTTAAAAAATTAGTCCTAACACCCCCCCCCCCCCCCCCCTATATAGTTGCCTGACCAAAGTGGCATGAAACTGCCAGTAGCAGAATAAAAAAAAAGTGTCTTTTCTTCCTGACTTCTCTAAAAAATAAATATAAATATAAAATTCTTCACGGATGTCAACTTAAAGTCTGTCTCGAAATAATTTGCAGCTGGAGATAAAAATGGCTGTAACTTTTGATAGAATTCGAATTAAGTTGCGATTTTGTGCTCGTTAAAAAGATATTCGTGAGTGGAATATTATGAAGTAAAAGATTTGAGAAAAAAAAGGAAAATGAAAATGAAAAATGAAGAAGAAAAAAATCAACTTCTTGTAGAAATGTGGTATAATTACAGCACCTGACCCCAAGAATGTAGCAAACCCCGAGAATGTAGGTTTCTCATTTTTTAGCGTTGTAGCCCTAACGATAGTTCAACTTCATAAAAAGTTGTATCAGAGCCTGCTGTTACATATTACTTATAATTTATAGACATAAAATTTAGACTTGAATTAGCTTTTTCCAACGGAAATCTGAATCAAAGTTGATCGGATACAACCTGAATTGAGGCATTTTTTAAATAAATCTTCTCTAAATCGAAATCTATTGGAATTAAGTTATGATGATAGGGTATTTTCTTACTCCTAATGAACAAAGGAAATGGGAAAAACAGTCCATTTCAAAATTTATTGTTCTAAGTCAGATATTTTGACGAAAATGTTTGACCTACTTTTTGGGGTTAGTTGACCTTCAATTTTGGGCCTTCATAATCCGACACAAAAAGTTTGTCAAATTATGTAAAACTTATTTGTTGTACTTTCATAACATGAAAGTACTGCCTGAGAGATGATCGATGTTGACATTTTGAGCTTTTTCGACGTATCCCAGACCCGCTGGGACCCAACCCCAATTAGAAAACTTGCCTAAGTTCGGAACAATAGAATTTCTATCCACATTGGGACTTTAGTAGAAATCTTTGTCCCCGTTGTGAGAAAGTTTCACAACGGGGCTATGAGGCAGGGGTTAGTAGTTACATTATTCCACATATTTAAAACAAAAATTTTCAACCTACAAAATAAAAAACAACTTTCTTGTCTCTTCTTCTTCTTTCTTCTCTTTCTTTTACTTTACTTTTCTCTCATTTGTAGCACATAAAATTAATATCTTTGTTAAATTTTTGTCAGAGTATACTTCTAAAGTATGAATTTCTCTTAGAAATTAATAATTTCTGATGAATACTGAAATTCTGCTCTCAACAACCAAATCTTTTCACCTACATTCTGGGGGTTAAAAAGCGAAAAAATCCATTTTTCAAAATAACAAAAAGCTCTTTAGAATATTGTTTTGGCACAAAATATTTCTAAAACTTGCTGTTATAATTAATCCATTTGAAAAAATATCAACATTTTACTATTACTAGATTTAAAGCCATAAAACCAAACCTACATTCTGGGGGTTATAACGAAAATGGGAGTCAACTTCAAGGACCAAAAAAATTAGCCTATCTATCAAAAGTAATGAAACTAACCCCTGGGAAAGAATTTTGGAGGTTCAAAATTTCATTGAAAACATTCATTGTTTTTAAAAATTCAAATCTACATCTTTCAGGTCTGATTCAAATTTCACCTACATTCTCGGGGTCAGGTGCTGTACCATTTTCACAGGAGTGACTCTTCAATCTTAGATCATCATCAGTGTGAAAAGATTTTTCAAAAATATTCATTCAATCAAATGATATCAAACAAAGTTTATTGCTGGTTGATCGACAAAAGGCTGTTTTTTTGTCGTTTTTTACTACTTTATAGTGTTTATAGAGTCAACCAGCAATAAACTTTGTTTGATATCTTCTGATTGAATTAATATTTTTGAAAAACTTTTTGACAGTGATGATGATTTAAGATTGAAGAATCACTCCTGTGAAAATGGTAATTATAGCACATTTCTACAAGAAATTGATTTTTTTCTTCTTCATTTTTCATTTTCATTTTCCTTTTTTTTTCTCAAATTTTTTACTTGATAATATTCCACTAACGAATATCTTTTTAACGAGCACAAAATCACAACTTGATTCGAATTCTATCAAAAGTTACAGCCATTTTTTTCTCCAGCTGCAAATTATTTCGAGACAGACTTTAGGAGATATTTTAGATATTTTGTCAGAAATTAAAACCCATTAACTTTTTATGGAAGTTATGGACATTATATGAATGTCGTGAACTTTTAATACTCGTTTTGAATGCTTATAAAACGTAATAAACATCAATGGTCATTTCAGCGTTGGATGGCTTGTTTAACGTTTTAAGACAGCAAGGATAAGACACAAATATGAAAACTATCGGCTATAAAATGTTTAGAAAATACCAGCAGCAGAATATAGCAAAGTATGTAAAGCCAAACAGTTCTTATATAAATCCAGATTTTAAAACTCTGCAATAGGTTTTATTTTTACATTAGTGTTCCGTTTCATATCAGACATATATTTCATATCAAGACAGTGTCTTGCTATTGTTATATTATGCTGATATAAGCAAAAAATGTTTGTTCTTTTCCTCTTTTTGACCAATCTTGCTGCACATCCGTGTCAACCCAATGTGAAAAAGCTCGTGAAAAACAAAAACAAAAACTTTTAAAAACTTTTAAATTATCAAAACATATAACCAAAATCAACCTAGAAATCAAAATCTTACTTCGTCTGTTTAGATCCAGACATTTAACACGAAATGTAAACAAATCCGTTCCACGTTTACAAAATTGACATTTAAAAGAAGTTTTGAATATCTCTCAGTGTGTCGTCATTGATGACCATAGGAAGTCGTTAAGTACGAAAAACAATTAAATAATTAAATCTCATTAAGTACATACAACAATTACAGACAGAGAGGCTCCTCAGATTGATTGCAATGGAGTCAGGAATAATTCTACAAAAATTTTGGCTGTACAAAAACTATAATAATATTCTGCTTGGTAAAAAAAACTCCTTTTAGTCCCAAAAATGAAAAAAAACAAAACAGTCTAATCAGGTAAAGTCAGGTTTATTTGATCAGAAAATTTTGTTAGAAATTTATAATTTATTTGGGGAATGATACCTAAAATATCTATTATTGGAAATAGTGAAAGGAAAAAAAATTATTACAATTAAATTAAAGAATCACTTTAGTAGAAAGTACTATATTATAATTAGTGCGAAAAAGTTGAACTGAAACTGTATAAAATTACTAAAAAGTAAGAAGAAATTAAAACTTGACAATAGATTACTGGGGATACTCAAGAAATGACATACCATACGTGCGACCCTTAACGGTATATTTTCCAAGCTTCCCAAAGGGAACTGTAAGAGTCGAAATCAGCAAATACGAGAAAAATTTCACTCTAAAGGTGTAAATTGTCAAAAATCTGACCAAATTGTGCCTGAAAATGGTAAAAAATTACAAGAAAATGCACCGTCGATTTTTCGCTCAAATTTGCTCAAATTTTGCAAAACTGTCTCTGCA
Organism: Clytia hemisphaerica; assembly: GCF_902728285.1. NCBI lineage: Eukaryota > Metazoa > Cnidaria > Hydrozoa > Leptothecata > Clytiidae > Clytia > Clytia hemisphaerica. Next base: position 393,219 of record NW_027103417.1, on the reverse strand, counting down.
CTCCCTCCGATTTCAAAAGCCTAATTTTGGGCCGCACGTATGGTCGTATTTGAATCGAGTGCCTCCCCCTCCCGGGAATGGGGGTAAAACTTTGGTTAAATATATATGTGTGGAGAAATAAAAATTTCTGCCCAACTATATTCAATCAGAAGAGGTGGCAGAGCAGGTGAGCGTGTATTTCGTCCTTATAAGGACACATCAGCACTTATAACGTACTCATTCAAAAATTTTCTTTTCTTTTGTTAATTACCTCAAATATGAAACGAAGAGGACTGGAGAGAACCGATTCGATTTAAGAATTTTTAAAATGATACACTCAATTTAAAAGCAACAAAGGTTTATCCAAAAACCCAACACCTTACATATAAAACGTCTAAAACACTACTAAAATATTGAATACTTTTGAAATTCTTTCAAAAAAAATAAATAATATTCAAACATTGGAAAGATATTTATGTCTTTCAACAACAACCATGTGAGCTCATTTTTCTACCTAAAAAACTACATTTTAAAAGTTCTTGTGCCATTTTGGTTTAAGCGGACGATAATCCCAGCGATGTAGTTTGTTGTTTTTATCACACTCAGTTAGAACGAGCTTTAAATTATTACGATCAATAGCGACACATTTGTTTTCGTGTGTATTTTTGAGGAGCCCTGTGTTTTCTTCAAAGTGCCAGGGTCCGTCAACAGAGCCTTGTTCACACCACGCCATTCCGAAGTGGTTTTCGTTTGGATTATTGGTCGGCATGTGCTTGATACACCATTCACCTGAAGCTAACTGACCCTGACTATTCAAACGAATGAGTTGATTTCCACCCCAACCATGACACCCGGAGATACCAATCCGCCCAGGCGGTGATCGACTGTACGTGTCTATGCATTGACCGTTTTCCATGTTCTTGATTTCACCCCAGTGTTTGTTCGGAGGAAGTTCAGGATACTTGAATAAAACATCATAAGCAACTTCTTCCATGAACCAAGTAAAAGATTTACAATTCATTCGTTTCTTCAAAGCTAACTGTTCAGAAATATCTCCGTGATCGATAAATCGTGCCAAGGGTTCACGCGTGTAGAAAAATTCCTTATATTTATCATCAAACCAAACTTCGATCAAACGCTTATAATTACGTAATGCTAGAGGGTAATTTCCCCATTTTTTGCCCAAATCACCTGAATGACACGATGAGCATGAATGACCACGATAAACGTGACCAATGCGTGAACAGGGCACCCACACTGAACGTCCTCCACATTGCCATAGCTTGAAAGCCAACTCGTAGTTCTCTCCTCCCCAAATGAGTAAACCTAGCATCGTAAAAAGTAAAGGAGATTAGACGGGAATGAAAATATTGGGAATCTCCAAAAAAGAGAGATCTTCATATTATGACTTTCTTTGAAAGAATGACAATAGAAAGGGAAAACTTCTAATCAGATCTTAAAAAATGCACGGTAGATTACTCTTATTGGATTGAAGGTTCCCATATGGTCACTGAGCTTTATAAGAACACCCTTGATTCCGGCCACACAAAACCTTTGATAAAAACCTTAAAAAACACCACGTCGAGTACTCCGATCAGAGATCAGGCGGATATATCTTAACATAGGTCATTGCACGTGGTAACCTTAGAAAGAAATCAGTTCAGTTGGCATTAATGGCGTCAGTGCATGTGGCGCCCTTTGAAGGTACTACCAGCCTACTCAGGAATATCGAAGATAATAATATCAAATTACCAAGATCGCTTTCAAGATCTATGGCGTTGAAAAATCACTGCACCGAAAGATACCGTGCAAAACATGATCGAAAAAATTCATAGTGTGAACCCCCTTTTTTTAAAGGGGGATCCAACTTTTCCAAAGATGCTTTATAGGGGGGATAGGAGATTTTTCGAAAAAATTGGGGTTTAAGATTTTAGGGGGGGGGGAGTTGTTAAAAGTTGTCAACCTTTGGTCAAAATATCTATCATATTTGTATTGATTTACATATTTGGTGTCGGACAACTAAAGTGTAGATAGCTAAATATAAATAAAGGTTTTAAATGACTGGTGGAATGCTGCTGTCAATAGCACTGGTTTTTTAAAATAGGGGGATACACATATAGGGGGGATGAAATTATGAAATTATCGTAAAAGATCAAAAAGTGAGTAGAATTACCTGGATCATACCATCCCAACTCTTTGAACCAATCTCTACGAATAGCAAACAAACCACCTGCGTGTGTTGGCGCATTGTAAGGTTCGGAATGACGACTTCGTTTTTTAGCTTCTTTCTCAGGTAAAGGTCCTTCTTTGTACAACATACCCCATTCGAAGATACCTAGGAAAACATTAGAGGTGAAAAATACAAATCGAGAAAACGTCATAAGGAAATATATAGTTATCTCTGGCTTTAACTAACCACAACAAATATTTTACCTAAAATGATACTTTTGTCACTAATCATATAAGGAGAGCTAGACTGGAGTCGTTTATAATGCATGTAATACTAATAATAAACATAAATAATGATACGGGATTTAGTTTGTATAAACAACTGGAAGAATCCGGTGTTCTAGCCTTATAGATACCGGGGCTAGCTACGCAGAAACTTGCGTAGCGAGAAAACAATCTATCAAGTAACAACAAACTCTCAAAATAAAATCAATTTAAATGAAAAACTTTTAACACATAAATCCACACACATTTTATTTTCAAGAATTTTTTTTGAGCGGGAAAACATTTTAATTGCGATATTGACACTTTCTTTTGTTTGGAGTTAGTGCACAAAGGTTTCTAGACGACTTAAATTTACTTTTTTGCTTTATTTCTACTATGTACGAATTAGTCGTCTAGCTTGCTAGACTAAAGGAGAGCACAAGTTGTGTACTTAATACACAGGTTGCAAAGTTAAAGTCTGAAGACAAACCACGCTTTTACTCGAAATTTTCATGTGCTTGTTACATGATGTTCATTCCTGATTGGTTCGAATTTATTGACACACTCAATCTCAAGTCAATAAATTAATACTTTATAAATAATAAGAAAAAATATACCTCTTGAATGAGCTCCTTCGGCGTAAACAGGGTTGATAGAAAAATCACTCCACTGTATACCATCAATAACAGGTACGGAAAGAGTTCGTGGATTCTCATAAATGGGCGCCAATATGGGTGGTAACCAGTTTGGCCCCACTTCGCAGTGAGCGTCCATAAAGACAAGTACTTCACCTGAAACATTCAAGTGAGAAAGTATGAAATAATTTTAATAAAAAAGCGCTGTCTCCAGGGTACCCCAAAGACAGATCTCAATAACACCCCCTTCTCAAAGACCCGGTAAGATTTCTTCAGCCAGTGGGGCTAAAATTAACGGACTGAAACTCGATAGGGATTGATATTCCCCTATTTTTTATGACTGGGGATTTAAATTCTTTTGTTTAAAGTCAGGAAATTCAGTGGGGATCGGAAAAATAGTAAATAATATAGTCTATTTGACCATTTTTAGTAGGGACAAAAATTTGAGGATAATTTTCTACCGGGGACGATATTTTGGGCATTTTTTCCAGTGGGAAGGGGTCCCAGTGGGTCTGTGAGAAGGGTGTGTTCAATTTCTAGCTCAACTGAAGTTTAGAAAAGTGAGCTTCAATAAAAAAGGTTCTATGTGCTGTGAGTGAGGAAACAATGTTTTTAAGTGAACCTAAGGCTGTTAAATTCTTAGAAAACATGTAATACCTGAGGCAGCTATAGCTCCATTATTTCGGGCTCTGATCAACCCTTCACGTTCTTTGTTGCGAACCACTTTCACTTTCGATTGATAAAAAGGTTTTTTTAATTCTTCATCTAACGGTTCGTGTAAATGTTGCATTTCGGATTTGTCATCCACCAAAACAATTTCGTGTAAAAACTGTGCAGGTGTTCTGAAGTTGAAAAAAAGATAAATTGAGAATCTGTGAAAGTAATATAGCGTAGACATAGGCTTCAGGAGCAGTATGTGCGATAAAAATACAAAAACCTAATACAGTATTTAGCTTTTTTCTTCAGATTTGGGACTGGCCAGGGGTAGCAGTTAATATTGATACTTAGAAAGATAGTAAAGATCTTGAAAAACTGTCGTTGAGGTGAAATCAACAGTTTAACTTGAAAAATTGATCTGACCACTACTCTTTTTATAAGAGCAATTTTTTAAGTAGAATGAAAATAAGGACAATGCTGAGCCTGGAATAGCCGAGTTTTAAGATAATGAAAGGTCAAATTAGAAAAAAAGAAGGAAACCTTAACCACCTGCAGTTTTGCCCTAAGAATAAGAACAAGGTTAGAGAGATTTTAGGTTCATTGTGCTAAAAAGATAAGAAAAACTTGGGGCTGTCGAGGCTCTAACAAGTAGTAACCGGTTCTCATAACAAAAAGAGTGTACCTGTTAATAACGGAATGTACAGATCTCAACAAGGTACTCCATCCCTCGTTATGGAAAATGAAAATGACAGAAGCCGTTGGAAGATCTTTGGGATAATTCCAATGTTTACATTCTTTTTCGCGCATGTCAGGTACACTCCGATCCAATGAAATTTCATCAGAAACCAACTGGTTGAAACCGTAAACACCTGAAAAAGAATTTCATGAGAGTTTGAACATCCATAATAATAATAGCGGAATATTCATTATCAGGTTCCGTAAATCTGGATCCAGCTGGAGAGACTTTCAATATTCATGGCCCCCCATGAGGTACTGTGTAAATAGAATACAAATACAATATATAAGCCTAAAGGACATCATTTAACCCATCTCCTACCATTTGTTTACAAAGCATTCCGGAAAAGGCGAGCTCAACTTTTTGGAAATTCTATGGTTTATTCTGCTTTGTCAGCATAAGAGGAATGCCTTCTTTCTATCTTTAGGGAAGAGTTTTGGCGGAGATTTAATTTGGCTGAAAAAGTTTTCTCATAGGATTTAATTTGGCGGATCAGAGAAAAAGCTAATTTTGGTGGGACAGGGTGTCTACGGATTTTTTTTCGGGATTTTCAAGGTTTTCAAGGTTTTTTTGGTAATTTTTAAGTGGTTTTTCAAGGTTTTTTGGCAAAACCTTTGGCACTTTTCAAGGTTTTTTGATACTCAGATATGGCTCTTTACAGGAATTTTTTTTTTTTTCAGAGTGGTAGGTGAAAGAAAAATGGAGGACAGCAAAAAAAATTTATTCGCTTTTGGTGCCCGGAGAATTACTTCCACAGTTAAATTCCTATCTCCCTCTCGAGAACAATACCACAAAAAGAAATACTCAAGCTCCCTAGTCTTCCAACTGTAGAAATAAAGAATTAGAAGCAAAACCAATTGTTTACAGTGACCGAGGAGGCGCAACCATGGTTTGTGCCGACGAGAGAAAATTTTGATTTTGACTCTTTCAAATGGCTAAAAAACGCCTTGTTTTTGATTTTGTTTTTTACCAGTTTTTACAAAAATCAATTGCCAAAAGAGTTGTTTTAAGGAATCCTCGAAATTTTATTGATGAACGGCCATTATTCCAAGACGCCTTGAAGCGATTTGAAAATTGGGGAACAGTCGATTTCTTAGGGCTCATGCAAACGGAAAATTAGTGACAAAAACTCAGCTAATGATAAAAGAATATGTTGCATTCGTTGCGGCAGAATCGCAACAGAAACATGGAAATATGGAATTCTCTAAATGTTATAAAGGTTTTAGCGCCGCAGGCGGTTTTTTACTTATTCTTACTTTTCGAATGGCTGGATAGTGCTTTTCAAGGTTTTTAACGGTTTTTCAAGGTTTTCAAGGCTTTTCCCAGAAAATTGATAGTTTTCAAGGTTTTCAAGGTTGGGTGGTTCATTTTCAAGGTTTTCAAGGTTTTCAAGATCCCGTAGACACCCTGTGGGAATTTAATTGGCGGATGACGGAATTTTAGATCCAAAATCAGGGTGAACATTAAAATCGCCTTCTTTTAAGGATAAATTGTGAAAAATCCTTCATAAATTGAAAAAATTAAAATTAAAATTAAATTTGATTTGCCGGATGGCCGAAAAAATTAAATTTGGCCGGAACTTAATTTGGCAGATTTCAGACAAATCCGCCAGATTTTCTTTCCGCGAAAATTTCTTCCCTTAAGGCATGGGGACACGAAGCTTTTTTCGCATTATGTCCCTTGAGACATTAAATCATTTGTTTATGAATAAAAAGTAGTTTTAATAAAATCCGCTGGGAGTTAATCACTATGGCAATAATTTCAAAACGAGGCAAGTGATGTTCGTGACGTAATTTATGAAAAGATCTATAATATTGAAAATAACACTAACCTTTCAGTCTGTCTTCCTCACTCTTTTGTTCTGGTTTTAAACGATGGGGTTTTCCCATTTCACCGGGCCCACTTCGAGATGCTTCTTTCTTTTCAAAATTTCCCAATGAGCCATCCTCATTAAAAGTTGGTTTTTCACGTTGTTCCAATTTTGATTGTTTCAACTCATATGCCAGTGTGTTTTTAGTGGGTAGAAACGACGGCCCAACAAAGTAGATGACCATCAAAACAAGCAATCCAAGTGGGACCACTTTCTTCCAAGATACACGCACTGTCCTCATTTTTTTACTCCTTTTAATTTATATTCTCATTTTTTTTTCTTATATTTTCATTCCTGGAAAAATAAAAAATAAATATAAGTTCCTGGGCAAGAAAAAACAAGAGAACACTGAGCATTAAGAATTAAAATAACAAACAGACTGTGCGGAGAAGCGGGAAAATATATTTTAAGTTTGGTTCATTTCGCTTATGAAACCATCACGGGTCACCATATAAAATACGTACATAGAAAAGTGAGGAAGGAGAGGTAAAAGCGTACATTTATTGTTTGAATAGCATCATTTCTGTTGCTCTCTGCATACAAAGAGGGGAGGGGTGCCAAATATTTGGAAAATCATTTCGTATGCATTTTATTGATGACCCCTAACATAGCAGAGACTAAAGTCTATTAGCAAGTGATCATACGAAATTATATAGAGAATGGCAGTGATGACCGTTTCTCATGAACAAAAACGCAAAAAAAAATCATTGAAATTCTGGATCAATAAGAAACTCAATGTATCATCGCGACCGTAATATGTTCGGTTTATACTTTTCTCGATTCCAACATTTGTTGTCACGGATACCGAACAATACCCGAAAATGTGGGTCAAAATCCGAAAAAACACTATTCAACAATATAGGGGATTGAAGCAATTAAGACACGAGACAATGGGCAAAACAATCGATCTTGAGTTTTTCATTTTACGAAATAACTTCATATTCTATTATAGTAGTTGTCTCTCGTTGTTTTTGGTTATCCTTCGTATCCACCCCAAGCCATCTGAAACGAGAAAATACAAGCAATTCAAAAACAGTTTAGTTTCATTATGAGATTCTTTTAGTTAAATTGCTTTTTTTTTAACCAAAACAATAGACTAAAGCTGACTAAAGTGCTTATGCTTATCGAACTCTAACTAACTTTTGTTACAATGGATAAAACGATATTTCACGTGAATAATCCAGTAACTAAGACATTTTAAACGAACCGTGAACCCCTGGATTCTGGTGATGTCGACTCGGTCATTACTAGATTGTTTCCTATTTCTTAACTACTAATAGTCGAGTGTTAGAAGATAAGTAAAACTCACAGCAAAAGGTTCAGAGAAAGGTTGTTTTTTAAGTGCAGCCAACTTTTTATCGATGTTTCCAGAGATATTTTGTGTTTTGAACATCAATCCTTTGGTTCGTTCGATGACCTGTTGATGGACCGCTGCAGCTTGTGTCCCCATAACAACATGACCCTTGAAAAAGGAAATAAAAAACACTGAAATTCAATGTAAAATGTGACCTATTTATCCCTGTGATCTTTACCCTGTGATCCTGATCTTTATTTTCACTGTTAAGGTTTCACAAATTTAACAAGCAACATGCTGAATGGATCTACCTGATGATGAGAATCAGATAAAAATAAGACAAATAGCAAGAGAGTAAAAAAGTATAGTGAGCAGCTTGAATAGATTACCGTGATTATCACAGCTCAAATTAATATCGACCTGTGAAGTATAGTTAAAAGTCCTATAAGTTATAGCCGTAGATACTGGGGTGAATAAATATTTTAGCGTGATTTCTCTATTGACGATAAAAGGTGATTCCCCCAAAGTCCAAAAAATCCCATTTTTAGGGAATACACCTTTCCCGTAGTTCGTAAAACTAGTGCGCGCGCATTATTTTGTTGATCTCCACCGTTTTGCCTGCGTTTCCTTAGGAAAAGTTGGTTTTTTGAGCTTTTCTTAAGTTCTGTCGAACTAAACCCCCTCAAATTTCAGTATGTTCAATCTATTCATGATATTATACCATTCTGAATATCTCTTGCCAAAAGAAGATCGCTATCAAAAGTTAGAAGCTGAAAACCAACTTTCCCTAACCCCTCGCAGGCAAAAACGCGTTCGTTTACCTCCCAAACAATTTTATACACAACGGTGGAGCGCACATTTTCCCGGGCGATTTCTGAGAAGTTTGAATTACAGGAAAGGTGTTTTTTGGCCCAAATTTGCCCCAAAAAATTATTTTTTGAAAATCGGGCTTCATCTGATTATAAAAATTACCATTTAACATTACTGTGCAAAAAATCAGAAAAAAATATAAAGCCAATCGCGAGAAATGTTATTTTTCCCTAAAAATGACATAAGGGAATTTCCCCAAATAAGAAAATGCAATTTTTACAACAAAAAAAAAATTTACCGAAAAAAACTATGGCGTACCATCAGTGCCAAAAAGATTATTCCGTATTCATTAGAAATTAACAATTTCTTTATTCTAGAACTTAATTCTGTATTCGAACAACCATTCAAAAAGCGTTTCTAGATTATCCAAAATACACTTCTGGAATAGAGAATTAGATGAATTAGTATGGAATACTTTTTTCTAGCATGAAAAAGCATTCCTAGAATGAAAATCTTTTTTCTAGCATAAAAAAGCATTTCTAGCATGAAAATCTTTTTTCTAGCATAAAAAAGCATTTCTAGCATAAAAAAATATTGTGGAATAAAAAAAAATTTCTAGAATAAAAAAAACGTGTTTCCAGAAAAGAGAATGAGTTACACAGTGCCAAAAAGGGTTTCCTCTGACTTGAAATTTCTAAGGCTATATTTACACAACGAGTACATAGTTTTCTTCAAAAAAGCGGAAAACCCATCTTCGATCCGACGCGCGGATTGGGGGGGGGGGGGGTCACACTGGAAAATTAAAGCATGCTTTATTTCATTGTCATAGAAACAAGTGATTAAAGCAGAAACTTTATATGTGACCGCTTCATGCTTTGTTTATTTCTTTTAAATTTCTTCACTTCTTGCTTTAAAATCATAGCGCAGTTTTGACCCCACTTTAATTTTACTTTAACTGCTTGTAGAGGATTTTTTCCACATATGCAGTATGGAAGAAAATCAACAAATTTGTTTTCTTTCCCGCCATTACGAATAGACGTTCTATTTATTTCTCAACCCTTTTATGTTGCCGCCTTCTGCTTTAATTTTTTCGACTCCGAGGAAACCCCAATATTTAAAGCATGCTTTAATTTTTCAGTGTGACCCCTCCCATTAAGTGTCTTCTCGAACGCTTGTGCGTGCGTACACAGGAGGGGGAGGGTAGGGGTCGAAAGAAAATGTACGTACGCAGAAAAAAAAATTTCACAGCCCTTAAAAAGAGAATTATTATTCGCTTGTTATTCTTTACGAAATAAAATATCAGCTTTTTCTCTCTCTTAGAAAAAAGGGAAAACCGAAGCCTTTTGAAATAGATTTTCAGCCGGGGGAAGGGTGAATGAAAAAGTACGTAATTACCAGGGGGCATAGCCATTTGTGTACGCTCATTCCATGAAATATATATTACGAAAACGTTACGTAGTGACAAAGCAAATGAAAACATTGAATTTTCCTATTCACCCAAAATGTAATTAAAGGCCATTAAATTATTTAGTGTAGAAGGTGCTTTACAGTGGAAACCCCTTTTAGCCCTGCAATGCATCATTTTTGGCACTGTTGAAAAACTTCATTTTTGTCAATAATGCATTGCGATAAATATTGCAAAAAACTTTCCTGGAATAACAAAAATACTCCTCCCGTTATAGCGATTTCTCTTTTCTAGAATAACGAAAAGCAATCTTCCAAAATAGAATTAAGTTTCAGAATATGAAATTTGATTTCTCAGGATAAAAGGTGTGTCTGGAATAAAACTTTCTTTCCACAGTAAGAAACATTTTGCTAGAATACAAAACGTCGTTCTAGAATAAGAAAATTACCATTTAGCAAATAATCTTTTTGGCACTGATGGTACGCCATAAAAAACTGCATCAGCCACTTTTTAAAGAACCTTGCCCTCCATCTTTATGCATAAAATCAGAAAAAACTAATGAAGCAATTTCACAGAAAGTCCAAAAACCCCCATTTATATGCACTTTTTAGCCCAAATTTGCCCTTTTTTATCGAAAATCGGACTCAGTTACTTTTTGAGAATCACCATTTTTCATCACTGTGCAAAAAATCTGAAAAAACTAATGAGCCAATCCCGAGAAAAGCTGGCAACAGACGAACGGACAGAGGAACGAACGAACATCGGTTAATTTAAAGGACCTCCGTGGTAGGTCCAAAAAGTATATCCTATCTCATTTAACTCATCCAATAAGTTAAGGTTTTTTGATCCGTCAGTTAGCAAATTATTACAAACTAGACTCCATAACTCGGACTTTTTGAGTCGAACGAGTTTGTCTCTGCATGTGCAATCTAAAAAGGCATCGCTGTTATTCTATTCATCCACTTGATTAGCTGTGTGATGTAGGAGCTGTTATGATAAGATAAGGCAGCTTGATGATCGTGACGGCCCAAATGGTTAACGGTTGCTAAACTTGTTAAAAAGGAATCATGGACTATAAAATATACTTGCGCTGCTCTCGTTCTAAAAAAGATGTTGGTCGCGTAACATTTAAACCTTGATTGTTTTTGTTAGCGTCTTTGAAAACTAGAACCTAGTCTAGTTCCGTGCTTAAATCTAGGAATCTGCTCATCCGCTGACGGGTAAGTTTATCATAGATAAAGAAAGTATATCTAGAGAGGTTTGCGGATTAGACTAGCTTAAATCTAAAAGACGAGACCTGAATAGCGTTAAAAGCTTACTTTAGTTTTTAAGGGGTGAATATCAATGAACATAAAAAGTCATTTTCGACCATTAAGATTTCTTAGAAGAGAAAAGCACAGCATGATCGAAAAAGCGGGGTTTTCCGTGTAAAATAGATTTTGTCCCGCTGGGAATTGAGAAAGAGAGAACTATCACTTTGAAAGGGTATTTTCTTTTTATCACTGGAAAAAAAGTCTGAAAGCTTGTTTGCTTATTGACAATATTATGAGTGGATTATGAAATTTAAGTCAAGAGCACGTCATTCTAACTAACGTTATATCCCCTTCCAGAAATTTAAAAAGTAGGGAAAAATGTGATATATGCTTTTTTTTATAAGAATGGTGTTTTTTACTTTCATGATGGAGTATTCTTAACTTTTTTGGGGAAAATCATCCTAAAACATTCTTACATATTCTTATGGGTTAGGATTCAACCCAACCTAAATCTAGCCCGTGGTAAATACCTCGAGCAAAGATATTGCATTTTTGTGAAACTTCTTTGCATTACTGGGAAATAATTGGCAATTTACAGGTAAAATGCTCTAAAAATCGGCATTTTGAAGTTCAGTTGCCAAATTCCATGATGGTGTTATTCTTGGCGTATTCTTTATTTTTTTGGCCAATTTCATCATGAATATTCTTATTAAGTATATTCAACAATTATAAGAAGACAGGATAAAGTGCTCCTCAATATATATTTCAATTTGTTTAAAAACACACACTATTGCCAGTTTCACGCTTAATGCGATCATCAGGTATCTTTCAGACAAATTGAAATATATACTAACTTAATCATGTTTACATTTTTTCTCAAAAGTGTACATTATAGGATCAGGTATCATAAAAAAACAACTTATCACACTTGCATCAAATAAATAATAATGACCAAGTTTTTGCATGCATGCACAAAAGCTTCAAAATCAATTAACAGGGAATTTTCTGTGAACGGAGAGAAAGGGGACAGTTCCAAGTAACATAAAAAAACACCTCATTTCTCTATAAATTCATGAACTTTACACTGTTGAATGATCATATTAAAACTGGAAAGAAATGAGTAAGGAGCAATCACAAGACAGCCTTGATATTCAATCGAAAATCATGATGGATGATGAAAAGATGAAACTGGTATCAAGAAACGGAAATGTGGAAACCATCAACAACAACAAAAGAAGTGGTGCACAATATAAATGGTATGATGTAAACCGCAGAGCACTTCCCTCAAAATGCGCATACTTTGTTATGAATGCGCGCAGAGTCGGATTTAAACCAAACGTGGCTTTGTTTTTGATCGGCATTGGACTCGATAAAGCGGAAACTGGTTTCATCTCTGGTCTAGGGTAAGTGTACACATCAAATAATATGCTAGATTTTAACACTTTTATTGTAAAGCCCACCTCCCCTCCCCTCCCAGTAGCTTGCGTGATTGCGGCTTTTTCCCTTGCATGTTGTTTTTCCAATTTTATTTTTGGCGTGATGCGTGATATGGCATAAATTCAAGATGTCATGCTTGATTTGGACCATTTTCGCGTGATGACAAAATACAGCGATTTTCGTAAGATAGCAAAAATTGACATGATGACGAAAGTCGCCTTTTTCTTAATAAAAGTACAACCATGGCTTAACTTGAGCTAACTCATTATCAAATAAACCATACTTAAATAGTTTCTTTATTTAATCCTCATAGAATGATTGGTATGCTCGGTGGCTTATGTTGGGGTTACATTGCAGATAGATGGCAGTGTCATAGAGCTGTCATACTGGCTACTTGTCTCTTATCTCTATTTGCAATCACCAGCCAACCTTTCATAGGACTCTCCTATGGCGATCCAGAAACGAACAAATGTCCAGTCGCTGGTGAAGCTTCGAGAATGAATGGCCAACTGTCAATTAATTTAAGCTTCCCAAACAATGTGACAACGGGCGATACGGAATTATCCCTCAACTTCATAAACGACACATCGATATTACCAGGAAATCCAATTGCCCATAACAAAAAGAAATCAAGATATGGTACTCTCTTTGTCGTTATGCTGATTATCTACACTACGGTGACGTTCGCCGAAGCTGGCGGCTTTCCCTTCGTAGATTCAGGCACATTACGGCGCAGCCAGCTCGCTGCTATCGATCGGCCGATCGATTACGGCCGACAGCGTATGTTCGGGTCACTGGGAGCCGCTTTCGGGATCACCACTACAAATCTAGCGGTGGATTATTTCCCTCCAAACAATTATATCACGTGTTACGCCGGAATCTTTCTTGTTTACGCCTCATACACTTGTTTGTGCTGCTTGTTTTTGTTGTTGTTATACCGTGGACTAACCTTCAACCGTGAAAACAAATCTCCCGAGTGTGTAGAATGTTTAAACAAGGACAGTGACCAGTTGTCCACCAACAGTCAAGACGAACATAACAACAACAACGATAACGAACCAGACCTGCCAGTAAAAGAAAAACCAACTCTCAACAAGCTTCTATTGAACACTCTCCTCCGATACGACATGTTGTTTTTCTACTTGACGACATTGGTGAGTGGCATGGAGTACTCGCAGATAACTGGTTTCACGTATCCATATTTGAAAGAGATGGGCGCCACGTCTATACAACTGACAATGTCAACTTGTGCCTCTTGCTTAGCCTCGTTCATCAGTTATTTCTATTGTAAGAAGGTGATAAAATTCCTGGGCGGCAACTGGAACGCAATTACATTCTCTTTTGCAGGCTATTTCATACGATATATATCTTTCGGATTCGTTGAAAATCCTTGGCTAGCCGTTCTCATAAACCTTACGCATGGTGTATCAGCTACTTTATTCAATGCTGCCGCTATGAATCATTTAAAAGAGTCTAGCCGAAAGACTATACCCATCATGACAACACTCATTTCCATTTTCAATATCGTGCATTTCAGTTTGGGCACTATCATAGGATCAAGTATCTGTGGTGTAGTCTATGAAACATATGGCGGGCCAGCAATGTACAAGGGGACAGGTCTGTTGGCACTGGCCTGGTCTATCATTTCAGCCTTTTATGTGGTGATAAAAAGGAGACGAAATAGAAAGTCAGAAACGATAGCAAGTGACATTGGTGAGAGGCTGAGTGTAAAAAAGGAGCAAAATAAAACAAATCGGTATTCGATCGTATGAGAAAATTCCATTCGTTGCTACATTATAATCCATTAGTATTATTGTATTGTTAGTTTTTAATTTTTTATATTTAAAGAGAGACAATTTGAAATTCAACTTGCATCTGATTTCTTTCGATAATTTTTCGATAATCTGACTCAATTTTCTCATGAGAGGTGGAATTAGGAGCATTTCTCAGTTTTGTGGCAACAAGGTTAATTTCTGCAGTGAAATAAAGCAAGACAAGTGATTTTTCTGGGATATTTCCAGATCTAGCGACCGGAAAATTCTTTCTCGAAAACCGGGCCTCGTCACATTTTGGGTATTACAATTTTGCATGTTTGTACCAAAAAGCTAAAAAATTCTATTAGGCAATCCCGAGGAAAGCTGGCAACGGACGAACAGTCGAACACAGGTTAATTTATAGGACTTGCAGGTATTTCAACGAATTTTAGAAAATCTTTGTGAAAGGTCCAACCCAGACTCGATGAAGATGTTTGGAAATGAGAGCCCAAACTCGCACCCGTATTTTCTTTTTTTTCTTTTTCAAGATAACAGTATTTTTCATTTTCATATAATGTTATATAGAGACCTTAATTCTAAGAATAAAACTAGCTGACTCAATATTTTGAAAATGTAAAAGTGACTTTTTCAAAAGGAAAACAGCCTAATAAATATCAACAATAAAAATATCAAATACCTGTTTAGAATCAATTTTGGCATCAAGCCTGGCGTTCCTGATCAGATTGACAATCCACCGTTCAGCTTCTTCGGGTGTCATGTTCAACTTTTCAGCAAGCATGTTGATGGAGATGCACTGGTGAATGCGACAGAACGTCTCGAAGATGAACAATCGCGCATTCTCAATGAAGTCGTCCAAACAGGCGATCAAAAAGAAATCGTTCGATAAGACCTAGAAAAAATGAGATCCAAGTTACAGTAAAGAGTCTCTTTAACTCGAATGTCTCCTTAACTGGAAAAGTTTTATGGCCCCTTCAGCTAACAATGCCTTATAAAACCTTACTCAATAACACGAAATATTGTCAACTTGCGTTCCCCATGTGCGTATTCGAGTTAAACGTAGACTCCACTGCATAGCGTACTTTTTTCTTTGAAAACGTGATCCAATAAGAATCTACCGTTGAAAAGGGTTACGTAAGAGAAACTCTCGTGCTAAATATTTGAAACACACCATACCAAAAAATTTTAATTCAAAAAACTGTAAAAAGCTTATTTGAAAGGTGTAACAAAACTTTAAAAGAACACCACCGGCTGTGAAACGTCAGACGTTATATAGTTTGATGGCAAAAACAACAAGCATTTTCAAACAAACCACGATGAAAAAGTATAATTATGATGGTCATTAAAGACAATCAAAAGAGCAAGAGATTGCTTCCTTTTGAGGTTAGCTTTGCATGAATAATGATTGAAATAAATGATGTAAGAAGAAAGCAAGATTTTCACTTTAATTACACAGTCAAGCGCAACGTACACATATATCTTTGGTATGGAAACACAGTAACAGAAGGTTTTAAGGCTTTTTTGGAGAAACTTATTAAGACAGGAAACTTATTAAGACAGGAAAACATCCATTAGTGTGGTAAATGTGAGACCAAATGCAAATATCCTATTGGTGCAAACCAGTAATAAGTAAGACGATTGCGAGTGAAGCGAGTACGAAAGATTCTGTGGATAAAACTACTCAGTTCCCAATCCTGTTAAAGCCCAAGTCAAACAAACCAAACACGCGCTATAAAGAGCATACTTTTTTAAATACTTTTTTAAAATCGTTTAAGCCTTTTTATATTCGTAGCGTCACGAGTCAGCATTTCTAGGAAAGCTTCGCTAGCTTCATGATTAGGTTCCCAGCAATATTTAAAAGTGAATGAGCAGCTACCTCATCTCTGTTGGTTTAAGAAAATAACATTTCAAAATTTTAAAGGCGAATTTCATGTCTCAATAAATGTAACAGTTTGGTGATAATAGTTTCAAATATTTAGTGATAATGTAACATATCCTCGTTTACTTGAAATGATGGCAAGATCGATTCGTTTCGAAATTAAGTTCTCTATTTGTTCCAGTAGCAATACACTTTTCAAGTTTTTTCCCCAAGGCTAAATACATTTTAAAATTATCAATGAAAAACTGGTGTCTGTACGGAAGAGGCAAATTGGCGTCAGAATTTTAGTTGATTGGTGAATTTGAAGTAAAGGTCTATAACGCAAGTTTTCTAGACCAGAAAAGTGAGAGGTAGCCTTTATAAAAATAACCTATCAATCTCTTTTTTAAGTTAACCAGGACTGCAAATTCTGGTTGAATAATGTCTGCAACTGCGAAGCTGGGTGTCCATTGAAACTGTCACAAATACCCGTTGAAAAAAATTAAATCCAAACTTATGTCTGGAATTAAAAATCTATTGTTCTTTTTTGAGAGTTTGACAATATTTTTAATTTTTGATTAATTTATCTAAAATTTATTTTCGCGCTATCGGCAATTAAAAAATAGATCTTCAATTCCAGACATGTCTTTAAATCATTTTTCTTTAACAAGCAAATTGGACAGTGGCAACCCAGCTTGAGTGTGTCAATGTAATGACATTTGACGTCATTCCAACTCCCCAGTCCTATTCATGTAGCTTTTGGCAAGAGGGTTAAAACTGTGAATTTAATCCTCCTCAGGTAAGAGAAATTGAAGCCACTTATTTCCAATCTAAAATACGCATAGAACGCGCCGTAATCATGACGACGGATTTTATCTAGCGGTACCTTTGTTTTGGAGGACTACATTTAAAAAAATCTAGCGATAGATTTTAGTTTCAATCCGGTGTTTAAGTAAAAAATACGCACGGGCGTTCTGACGCACGGGCGTTCTGAGGCACGGGCGTTCTGAATGGGAAATAAGTGGTTTCATTTCCCATCCAGGAGTCTTGCCTCTAGCCCTTCAGGCTTGAAACTCAATGGTTAAAACTGTGAAGGTAACTTACAGTTTCACATTCAACCAGCTTCCTCTGAGCTCCATCGAAATCGAAATTGACGTATAAACATTCTAAGAACTCTGTGATTGGGTCACGATATGTGTACGATTCTTGTTGAATCACTCTGACCAAATCTTTCAAAATGCTTTTTCTTCTCTTATTTGTGATGACTGCTGTAGTCAAGTATCTCAAAATGTGTGGACAAGTCGTTTGTATAGCGTTGAGGTATCTGAAATGCAAAAGAATGAAT
The DNA here is from genome assembly GCF_902728285.1 of Clytia hemisphaerica. NCBI lineage: Eukaryota > Metazoa > Cnidaria > Hydrozoa > Leptothecata > Clytiidae > Clytia > Clytia hemisphaerica. The sequence continues at coordinate 375,735 of NW_027103417.1, read as the reverse complement.
ATAAATCTCAATTTATTTGAAATCAGCTATATAGAAAAAGAAAACTATTGGATTATTTTCGACTTTGTGCTTGTCTTTTGGAGAAATAATCAGTTCTTCATGAAAAGCCAAGCAATCTATGAAATTTCTAGGAAATACCTCTTAGATAGACTACTTAGCCTTCTTCAAAAAGACAACAATTTAATAAGAAAATAAGTGATACTTTTATGGACCTACCTGGTTATGCATTTAACACATATAATTGATATCTACGTGAGCGTGACCATTAAACAATCATTCAGAACACAAATAGTGACGATTTATTAAAATTAGCCGTTTGTTTCTTATAAAAAAAACGTTTAGAAAACAAAAGTTCATGCTCTTGAAATATTCTTTCATATTCAAGACTTTGTGAGCAAAAAAAAACATCCAACTCATCAAAAAATTGAGTAATTTGGCTAAGAACATTGATGTATGCTCATTAATAGTGATTCTTATAGATAAACATGCGTTTTTTGAGCCAACAAAATTTTTTTGAAAAAATCTGCTTGAGCCATCTTTTACCTATGATGACATCCTACTTTCATGCAAAAAATCTGAAAAAGTTAATGATCCAATTTTTCACAAAGTCCAAAAAAACCGCTTTTTAGCCGTTTTTGGCCTAAATTTGCCCAAAAATTTTGTTTTCGAAAGTCGGGCTCTGTCACATTCAAGGGTTTATAGTTATGCATCTTTGTGCAAAAAATCATAAAGAATCAAAGAGCCAATCTCGAGGAAAGCTAATAACGAACGAACGAACGGACAAAGGTTAATTTATAGGACCTCCACCCCACCGGGGTAGTCCAAAAAATACTTACGAAGGTTGGTATAAAAACATTTCGATCAATAGATCTCTTCCTTTAGCATGGTTAAAGAAGACAAACAAACTCCAGTGAATGAGCCAAGTTCTCTGTTGTAATAAGTGCAGTGGATGTGAAAAGTGCTGAAAAAAGAAAATTAGAATGATCATAAACATTGAAATGCTCCATAGTGTACATCCAATTGATTTCATTAATTTGAGTTTGGAAATAATTATGCCCTAAAAATTACTTGTAGTCAAGATTTAGGGAAATCTCCAGTTAAAAAGTGCAGTTTTCATCCTTTGTTTACTACTCCATATTCCTTATATTTACTCTATGGCAGAGCATGGCAGTAGATTTTATGTTATGATTTTTTATTTTGGATTTTGTAAAAAATGACTTCATTATTTGTGAAATAAATAAATAAATTTATTTTCCTATCCCCGATTCATGATTGAATTGAAATTTTGCAAATTATCAAGCTTATTTGCTTGAACCATTCCAACTCAAAGATGGCTGGAAACAAAATAGAAAAAAAACTGTAATTAAAAAACACCACGAATACACACTTACGTCATTATCTATACTTTCTTTTAGCCTGTTGATATCCTCCAAAGCTGCATCCCAATTCTGCGTTAGAATTTCACATGCCAATTTACCCCATACAGCAGAGGCAGCATTTTTATCATCGTCATGTACCAGAACACGGTAAAAATATAAATATTGTGATGCACCCTGGTAGTTACCGCATTCATATTGAAATTTAGCATATTGGTAAAGTGTATCGAGGTGTTCTGTTGTCAAGTCGAAATGTTCTGTCAAATATTTGAATAATACAACACCATCCCTAGAGTTTAGAAAAAATAGAAAAAAATAGTGAAAATAAAATCATTCAAGTTCAAACTCCATTGTAATGTGACTCCTTATTACTATGGTAAAAGTGCAGTAGAAAGTTCATTTTCATTTTCTTCAATTCTTGTAAAACAGAAAATGGACACAGCAATCAAGCCCAAACTAAGCCTAGCAACTGCTTATGGGTGTTGCCACACTGTAAAATATTAATATTTTATTGAACTTTGCTGAATTTTAAGACTGAAATGACTTTTTTAAAACTTGTGAGAGAAATATCATAGTGTCACCAATTTTCCAATTTTGAATGGGCGAGGGGGGAAAATGAAAATTTGAATAGTAAAGGGGGGAAAAAAAGAGGGGGTAAAATATCGATAGTTGGCAAATTTGGTGGGGGGGGGGAAGTTGTTTGGATTTTATTTAGGATTTAAATTTTTCATTTTATTGTTGTTTTAAGTCTACTTTTCTAAGCATGTTTTTTTACATTAACCCATTTTCGTTCTATTTTGTCTGGTTTTCCTTTTGCAGCAAAATTTTACTTTGTGCCAGGTTGAAATTGAATATATGGGGGGAACTGATATTTTCAGAATTTTCTGGGGGGAAAGCAAAAAAGAGGGGGGAGATTTAAAAAAATCAAGAATTTGGTGGGGGGAACATACCCTGGAGGACACTATGAATATGTGTGAGAGAAAATAGCATTTTAAGCTCATGAAAAGATGTCAAGCAGACCCTTTGAACTTCTGAAGGTACAATATCATACCTGGCATTTGCTGCTTCTCGTTGAAAATCAGGATCATCAAAAGCAGTTGTGATTGCTTCTGTTGATGCTTCCAAGTCTTTCATCTGTTGAATGACCTCTGAACGTTTATCAAGAAGTTCTGTACACAAAGAAAAGAAAGAAAAATTCATAACAATTTGCTCTTGTTGGCTTAATTTTTACAATTCTACTAAATTATGTATCTGGTAATAATACAATATAAAATAACTGATATAAAAATAAAGGTTTCTAATCAAGACAAAAATCATATAGAAATGTTTATTTCTTTTTGAACTTTCTAACTTATTATAGAAGGGGGTTTCATGGTTGGCGGAGGAGCGGAATCGGCCCTTTTTTCGGACAGAGTGGCGGAATTTGGCGAAAATTTAGACGGAATTACGGAAATTGGGTTCTCTGACGGAGATGGAAAATTAGACAATTTTAGTGCGGAGAAACGGAATTTAGCAAAAAAATTTGCGGAATTTCGGAATTGGTAAAAGATATTCAAAATTTGCGGAATTTTCGACAAAAATATTGAATTTCAAAGGAATATCGGTGACGGAATTTTGGTACAATTTAAGACGGTTTGACGGAAATTGGAGAAAAAATTGGCGGAATTGCGGAATCGGGTATCCCTTGAAACCCCCCATTATAAGATTAGGCGGCCATCGAAAAATTGTCCTGTTCACGTCAACCGTCTGCATCATATTTTTTCGCAAATTTTCTGATGCAGTAAAGTGGGAAATCTGGGGAAAAATACATGGTTTGATATATTATTTGGCATGTGTAATCTTAATATTTTTACCTAAATATTTTTGAGATATTTAAATTACAGGTTTTTGACTTTTAGTAAGAAGACAATAGAATTTCAACGTAAGAATTTCAAATTGTGATATCTTGACTTTGGAAAATAGTTACCCGAACATACTTAGAGGTTTTACTCAAGCCCAAATAAGCTTTCTGCAGGCCAAATATCTCAAACCATCTGATTTTATAATGTCCTTGTCCTTTTCCTTGTGAAAACTAACTGCACATGAGCATATTGGTTACCTTGTGGAACATCGTCTGTTTGGTGAAGTTTCTGATATTCATCTTTCACAAAATCCAACATGTTTGTTCCTTGCAGAAGTTCCAATCTGCCCTTAAGAAGTTCCGTTTCATCATAAATCTGTAATAGAAATTGTAAAACGACTGTAATGTAAGGTTTTGGCTTCCTTATCAGCATTTTACAATGTATTATTAATGCCCCTTTTAAACCAACCCTTTATTCTCCACTTCCAATTTTGAGTTTACATCAATAAGGGTTGTAGATAACATCAAAAACTGCAAAAATAACATATATATATGTTGAAGCCTGCATGGTGAATATTGATTTGAAATTGCATTGAATTTTAGACTTCTATTGCAGCCCTAACTCACCACTGAAAATAATGCTGTACATTATATGTAGGTTTTTAATATCATAATGTCTTGCATTATAAATGATGTCCATTAAAAATTGTTCAAGGACCTTTCAACACTCGAAGAAATAGAAGAAGGCCTCTTCTACACTTTACAGACTTAACCATTTCCCTTTTAAGTTGGTGCTCAACCATTCTAGATCATTTAAATAATGACGCATGTTTTGAGCTCCAACCCTGAGCCTAACTGATAAGATAAAAAAAATCGAAAAGATTAAAAGGAAGAATTGAAAAAGTCAACATTTACGTAGGGACCCCTCCCTACGTAAGAAAAAGAAAAAGAAAATTAGAAAGAATTTAGTGGCATATGTATAAAAGCTGCCAAATTAAATAAAAAGAACAAAAAAATAAAAAATTTTGTCCGGGCCCCATTTCTGCGGGGTACTCAGCGCAACCCCGGACCAAAAATAGCCTAACACCAACTTTCTCAAAACATAGTCATGTGGCATATCAAATTATCAGAAATTTAATGTTGATTCCAAAAAACATTAGTAGTAGGGGTCAGAAATAAAGCTAAAAAAAGTTATGACCATATCTTGGACCAGATTTTTAGTAAATTGCATATATTCGCAATTTTTAACGGCTTCAGGCCGTAAGGTTAGTTAGTCACACTAGTAAATCAAGCTTTCAGAAAAAACAACATCAGTCATCTACAGGATGTATAAATTTGCAACAGCAAGGATGAGAGTTACCTGAATCAAGTTCAAGATCCCAAGACAATCAATTTTAAAAACTTGAAAACTTTTAAAATGAGACAAAATGACAGATTACGAACGTGCAGCAGCCAAATATCCAACCAAATTTTGTTATCAATTCCCGAGACAGCGCTTCGATTTTTAAGGCCTTGTTTATACGCTAAAGTAAAAATAATTCCGCACATGTAAATGGGTCATTGTTTGAAGTTCGGCAAAATTTCTGGGAAATAGCCTATTCGGCGGTGCGCGGATCTAGGTGGGTTCCGCCTCCCCTGTAGATCTTTTTCTTGGGAAGTTGATCTTCAAATTAGTTTTCAAGGTTGGCTTGGCTCAAATTTTAGGCAATTTCTTAAAGTTTTTGAAAATGTTAATTTCATTAAAAAGCGCTGGGTTATTTTTTCATGAATCACTTTAGAAGTTTTGCAGCGCATTTTTTTGCTTGAGAGTCAAGTAAGGCCGATGAAATTTACATATGAGTTTACCGTCGTGAACTTACCCAAAAATAGATGCGGCATGATTTCATTATTCATTATTCATTATTTTCCCAACAGCACCTTATCCACCATTTCTGCTAACCATTCTCTCTCAAAATAAAAAATTTTGCTTCGCTTCAACCCTACGCATGTTTTGCGAACGAAAAATAAAGATCGATTGCTACAGTGGCGCTAGATTTGGCAAAAAACTAAAATGGCCGCCAAATTTTAGGAATTTTGAAGATAATGAAATTTTCATGCGGGTGCTTTTTAGAGATGCGGGCGGCCGACGGTAAACTCATATGTAAATTTCATCGGCCTAAACGATACAGTAGTGCTTTCGCATAATAAATCTTTGATACGCATTTTGGCGGGACACTAGAGTGTGACTAACTGTCAGTGAAGGAAAACTTGCATGTATGCATAGCCATCAAATGACTGACCAACCAAAGCAGCTCTATTCTACCATTTCGTTTAAGGGCTACAACAGTAGGCAAGTTACCCGACTTCACAGTAGTTTTCTGCTGGATTATTTGAACATCTCTTTGGGCCTCAAAAATCGATATCTCTAGTAGATTTTCTAAACGACACTCTATCTAATACACCCACCCACCCTTTAGCGTCAGAATACGCTAAGCGTAGGAAAAATTGATATGCGAGTGGCCCCTCTCCTCTTGCATGTTGGTAGCGACTCCAGAAGTCACGCAACTATCGTTGACGTCAAACCAAATGTTTCATTTTTCCGTGAACTTTGAACCCTTCTAACTTTTCTTCTATGTATGCTAAAGCGTTCCGGTTTTTACTAAAAGAAAGCCCGTGATCTTAGCTTTCCAGCGGTATATAACACTGTGGACACGGGCTAGACGGCAAATTGGTAAAATGCCGAACGTTTTGCAACATTTTGAAAATTGTTTGCAGACGGGAGAAAAGAAATTTGCAACTTTCGAAGAATAAATGTGTCTGGAAACGGAGGAAAAAGTAATTGGAGGCTGAAACTTTGTATGTTTATCAGAAAAAGGGTGAGGAATTCAAAAATCACATTCGCTAATTCTAGTTCTTTCATTTTCATTTAGTTTTTTTAAACTTTTTTGCTTTTTAGCATGGGAATGTCCCAAAAAAAAGTTTACATTTCTGCCGAAATGGATTTTCTTTTCATTTGGGGTTTCTCCTTTCAGAAAAACTTATTCTTTACTTATAACTTTTTGTTCCTCCATTTCCAGAGGCCCCTTGAAAATGGGTCCTACCACCTTTTTTGACTCATTTCAACCTTTTTCCAAGCTATTTTCTTCAAAAACAAAAAATAAAACAATGCAATGTCTTCTTTTTTCAAAAAAAGATATATCTTTGATAAATATACTAAATATTTTACAAATATTTTTATATAATAATATTTTAACACCATCAAAGAATTCTCCCTACAAATTTGAGGTCTCTAGCTACACTAGAAAATGAGATATGCAAAATTTAAGAAGCATGACTGGAAAATTTCTTTTTTTTCTTTTTTGACACATTTTTCGAATTTTTCCAAGCTATTTTCCTAACCTTTTTTTGACATTTTTAGTCAAAATTTTGACACTAAAATTTGAATATCTTTACAACCACTTATCCTCTGGAGGCCTATGACCCCTCATTTTCTTTCTTTTTCAAAGCTCTACAAGATAGGATAGATTTTGAAAAAAAAATTAAAACTTGAAAAATCTTCTGGAGTTGCTAATGTTGGGAAAATTTTGGAAATTATAGACGACTGTTCTAAAAGAACATTATTCATGATTATTAATTAGTAGCATAACATTTTCAAAGCATAAAAAATAAAGTAACATGTTTTACCTCTTTACTTGATAGAAACTCTAGAAGTGGAAAGACAAGATGCCTGTCAAGATAAGTTCCAACTTTGGATGTCAAGTCGTATTGCTCCGCCATTTTGTGTGATCCGTGTTGATCGAACATGTGAAAATTCCTGAATAAAGATCTTATAGACTTAGTAGTACCACGCGTTAAAAATAAAAAGGGAGCTTTTCGATTTCTTTTGGCTGCGCGACGGATCGTTCGAAAAGTAGACTCTTTTGTAGGTGAAAAATCCTCCTTTTCCCCTTTTTTCCGTGGACAGTCTTGCTTAAAACTACTTGACAGTTAAAATTCTATTCCCATTGCTTCCATGTGAACCCAATGAATAACAAAAAAAATTGCAGCCACGACTGGATTGACAATTTTTATGTTTATGCTGACATTTTCTTGACAAAAACCAATTTAAACCAACTCAACTAATTTTTTTGTGAGATGTCTTTGTAATAATCTATAATAAAGGGTTTATGTAGTGCTTCAAGATGGAAGAAGAGGATAAGTCTTCCTCCAAAAAGAAGAATGAAGATAGGTAATCTTCTTTACATTTTTTCAACCCCCATTCTATCTCCATAGTTTAGGTCTAAACTTTGTTTCTTTTTTATGATTTTTGTTGGCAAAAACGTTTAGAACATTCCAGACTTAGTCAAAAATTGTAAGAAAATGAATTGGCAAATAAAAAACTTCTCTATTGTTTATTAACCGTATTAATTAATTCGTAAAACGTCCCTTTAAAAATGAGGATGACCACGGATGACCATCCCGGCGCTCCGGAAATGTCCGGAGCAAAAAGTGCCGTTTTTGTGCCCCGAAACACTAAAAGATTTCCCAGCATAGCTCCCATTGCTTCAAAAATTGTGAGTGTTTGATATAGGCTCTATTAATATCTTTAACAATCTATCTCTAATTTACAATATTTCGTTCACCATCAGGGGCCACTCACATACATATCGATTTTCCCACGCTTAGCGTCATTTTGACGCTAGATACAGCCATGCATGCCGCATAATAGACCTTTTTGCCTTTCCATCCCGCCATATTGAATTGTATGCAAAAATTATGGTGGCCGAATTGCCGTGGTGAAATTCCCTTAGAAAGTATGCAAAACATATGCAAAAAGAAAGTACTTACATGCATAATTAGCATTATATTAAAGTGTAATCTTGTAGAAGAAAGATTAAATTTGCTTCTTTTGAAAACTAGAAATAATCAAATTCGCCCACTTCTTAGAACAAGCACTTCAAAAAACCATAACATTAGACATAAACTCAAGGTGAAAAATCACCCACGAAGGTACAAAAATAATCCTTATTCTGCTGACGGTAAATTATTCTCCTGGGAATAGAACCGCCAAACGATCAAATCAAAACATCGATCTGAACCCGCTGTGTAGTACCCACTTAGTCGAAGTGCTTGGGGGGTCAACAAACAGGGAGTGACACAAATAATTGACAAGGTAGAGTTCAGTTCTTACAACTATTTCTTCTTCTTCATGAAAGACGTCTGCACTCTCTGCCAAGCTTGCAACTAAGAGGCTTTTGCCTCGCTCAACATAAACCTATCAAGGTAGGTCACTACACCTCTCCTTTCCTTCGGGTATTTACATATGTACAGTGCCTTCGCTATTGGCGGTTCTCAGTCCAAGGCATAGATTTTATATACATTAATGACTACTTTATAACTCGTAGTCATCAAGATAACGTGGCGCTTTTCGTCGTCTTTTCAGTCCTGAATTTTTACGGTCAACGTCCTCAACGTCTTCCATCTCACTCTCTCCTTCTCGATACGGAATCGTGTCACTTTCGCTCCCCGAAGATGTGTCGTCCACGGGGCGGTCGTCGGGCAATGGTGGATTAATATCGTTATCATAGCGACGATGACGAAACGGAAAATCATCATCCGAGTCGGCGTCGACGTAATTTCGTGTTGGTGCGCGTCTGAAAAACGGATCGCGCTCATGGACTTTCTTGAACTTGTTTGCTGCACGGGTAACAAATTTGCCTTTCGATGTTTCGGCGGTGAGCATATAACCTTTCTTTTTCACCACAGTCAATGGTGATGGGTCGAAAGGAGTCTTGACGGTAGACTTCTTTTGAGGGCGAAGGACTTTGTCCCCTAGGTCGATGTCAATGGGCTTCGCGTGTCGTCGTTGGTCATGGTATTTGGCCATGGCGGCCTTGTAACTTGTATCTTTCTCGAGAACGGATCGATCTTGTTCCTTCTTTTTCATCATTGGAACAGAGGTTGCAATTTGTCGATTGAACAACATCTCCGCTGGTGACTTTCCAGTGGCTGAATGAGGAGTCGCCCGGTACGAAAGAAGATATCTGTGAACCGCTTCTTTTGGGTCCTTGTGTTCGACATAGGCGGTGTGGGCTACCTTCTGAAGCATCTTCATGAAGTTTTCTGCCAGCCCATTCGACGAAGGTTGTTCTGGTGTAATCGGCTGGTGTTTAAAACCTCGCTTCTTTGCGTAATTTGTAAAGTCGTGCGAGTTAAAAGGCGGACCATTGTCCGTCTTGACCTTCTCTGGAATGCCATGAGTTGCCAAAATTCGGTCGAAATGAGGTACCACCGTGTCGGCGGCGGTAGAATCTAGCACAGCCACTTCTGGAAATCGAGAGTATTCGTCAATGAGAAGCAGGAAATAGTAATCTTTGGCGATTGGGCCCTTGAAGTCCGAGGCAATGTGTCTCCAAGGTCCTTCTGGCAATTTCGTCGTGATGAGCGGCTGATGCTTTTGTTGAGGTGTAGCGGCTAAGCATGCATGACAAGATTTTACAAAGTTCTCCACAAGCTTGTCCATGTTGGGAAACCAAACTTTCGATCGGAGATAACGCTTCATTTTCGATGCGCCTTGATGCCCCTCATGAGCGAGAGCTATCACGTCAGGCTGCAAACTTTCCGGAATAATGAGTCGTTCTCCTCGTAAAACGACTTGTCGTGCAACTGAAAGTTCGTCGAATACGTGTCGGAACGGCTGTAAGTCGTTTGCATTCTTCGGAATGTATCCTTTCTCAAGGATGCAAAATTTCAAGCGGGCGAGCTGGTCATCGGCGTTCGTTGCTTTTCGAACCATGTCGAAGGTCATAGCGTCGGGAATATCGTCGTCGATGATAGCATTGATGTGGAAGGTTTCCTCACTGGCTTGCATCTTCTGTTGTTCAGTGATGGGCAATGGATGTCGACTGTTGTAATCTGTCGGATTGGTGCTTCCCTTTTCATACTTTACGGTCATACGGTACTGTTGTAACTTCAATCGGTGATTCTCGATGCGAGCTGGGGCTTGTCTTCGTTGATTATTGTACAATGAGACCAGCGGCTCATGATCAGTTATTGTGTCGAATTTCATTCCGTGGAGATACATTCGGTTGGTCGTGACGCCGAAAAGGATAGCTAAGCTTTCACCCTCGATCGGAGCATAGCGTTGTTCTGTCTCTGTTAGCGATCTACTCGAGTAGTTGATTGTTTTGTAATGTCCAGTATCGGGTTCCTTTTGAAACAATGTGGCGCCAATACCCTTCGGTCCTCGGTCAACTACAAGCTTCGTCTTTCGATCGGGTGCCCAGGGTGCTATTACTCGGTTGCTACATAAACCCTCTTTCAGTTTGTCGAATGCGTCCTGACAAGCTTGATCCCAGTGGAATGGAACTTTCTTACGCGTTAGATTTCTTAACGGTGCTGTAATGTCACTGTAAGTCTCTGGCTCTCCAAACATAAAGAGGGCGTTATATTGACACATCTGCAAGAAACTTTTTACTTCCGCTGCGTTGGTTGGTGGTGCGAGTCTGACGATAGTCTCTACTTTCGATGGATCTGCAGACATACCTTCGCTGGAAAACTTATACCCAAACCAAATAACTTCTGGAGCACTCCACACACATTTCTCTCGTCTAAGTGTTAAGCCGAGGGATTGTAATCGATCAAGTAGAGCACTCAAATGGAGGTCATGCTCATGCTGGGTCTCTCCGTAAACTAGCAAATCGTCTTCAATCTGTTCCACACCAACGAGGTCTACAATACTTTGCCGCAAACGCTCGTGGAACTCTTGACTGGCAGGTCCAGCACCCATGACAAGACGCTTAAATCGGTAGATGCCTTCGTGCGTGTAAAAGTTTGTAAGTTCTTTCGATTTCTCACCGAGTGGCATTTGATGAAATGAATGTTTCATGTCCAGCTTTGTGAATACTTTGGCGCCGTTAAGCTTGTGACGCAAGGAATGGACAGTCGGTACGGGAATATGGCTTTCTTTGATGGCAATATTTGCGTGACGCATGTCTAAATTCATGCGTATCTGCCCGGATGGTTTCTTTGTAATGACAACGTTCGAGATCCAGTCGAGGTTAACACTTGGGTCTAACGGGCCTTCGATGATGTCATTGTCTCTAAGTTCTTTGAGATGGCTCGTGACTTGTTTTCTGAAAGCGAACGGTATCGGCCGCTCCTTCTGTATCATTGGTTTGATCGATCCGTCTATATCAAAGTTTATTTCTGATTTATTGAACTTGCCGATTCCCTCAAAGATAGGTTGATGCTTGTCGATGATTTCAGTCACTGAAGTTGGGACTTTCTCTGGTTCGTTGATGTGGTATACTGGCGTTTCCGGATCATTGGCGTCTCTGCGGCCTTCTGGGTGAATCTCCAAGACACCGAGCTCTAACGATGCTTCTAAACCTAAGAGCGGTTCCGTGTGGTTTCCTTCTATCACGTAAACGAGTTGCTCGGCTGTTGCTCCACTGCTAGTGGTCAGTTCGATCTTTGCCCTACCCTTCACTCGCAGCAGGTCTTTAGTACCATACGGGCGGAGCTTCACTTTCGATTTATACAGTCTGGTCGTGTTGGCAAACTTGCGAAAGTCTTTTTCTGGGATCAGAGTCTTTCTGCATCCGGAGTCGACTCTCATTTTCAAACACGTACCATTGGCTTCCACATCGATCATTTCAATTTCATTTTGGTCATTCACCAGAGGATGAAGTTCACGGTCAAAATGCGACCCATCAGTTGTTCATCGTCCGAATCACTCGATTCGTCAAGGGCATTAACATCTGTTTCTGGTGCACCAGGACATACTGGCGATTTTGCAAAATGGTGCTTCTTCTTGCAATCATTGCAACGTTTCCCTTTTGCGGGACACTTTCCTTTTGAGTGGGCTTTCCGACGTTCATATCCGCAAAAGTCACAAATTTTTGGGGAACTTTCGGTTTGCTTTCCCCTACCGATCGAATCTCTCGTGATGTTCGGTTTCGGTGGGTCTGGTCTTCTTGGTCCTCTTCTACTGCCGATCCAGTTAACATTCTCCTGTTTCTCAATGTTTTGCGCTTGTGTCGATGATGATTCTAGCGCTATTCCGTATTTAACGAAATCATCGAAATTTGCACCCTCCGCGAGGGCATGTTTCCTGAGCTTATTGTTATTCGTCTGCATCGTCATGGCGTCGCGAGCGGCTTTCTTTGCAGTGTAGGTGGCGAAATTGCATAGCTTTGCTTGATCCAAAACTTTTGTGTACCATTCGGTGAACGGCATCTGCCCTTGTGGCATCTCGTTAAAAAGTTTAAATACCGGGTAAACTTCGTTTATCTGTCCCTTTAAGGAATTTCTGATTTTGTCAATTGCGGCTGCGTATGTATCTTCTGTCGTCACCTTTCCTTCGTGCTCGAAAAACGTAATCATTTCGTCTCCACCCCAGAGTTGCAAAAGAGCTTTCTTTTTCTTATCTTCGTCAATGTCCTCCGTATCAAAAATCATGTTTGCTCTCTTGATATATTTATCGAACGAATCGAGGGCGGCACCCGCGTCTTGTGGGCGTTTGAAGGTTGGGAGGGCGGAATAGAGAGCGCCTCTGGCGGCCATATTGGATTTGACTTATCGAGACAAAATGTGGCTGGTTCGATCGGAAGCAAGCGTAACTTGGAATTTTTCTCTGGAAACTCTGGAAACTACAAGAGTCTATTTTAGGTTGTTGATCATCTGGAACTGGGTAACATAAGTCTATTCGTCGCCAATGTAGTACCCACTTAGTCGAAGTGCTTGGGGGGTCAACAAACAGGGAGTGACACAAATAATTGACAAGGTAGAGTTCAGTTCTTACAACTATTTCTTCTTCTTCATGAAAGACGTCTGCACTCTCTGCCAAGCTTGCAACTAAGAGGCTTTTGCCTCGCTCAACATAAACCTATCAAGGTAGGTCACTACACGCTGAATGCGTGACGTCATAATTACTGCTTTCAGTACCGTAAATTGGTCTAATGTCGACATCCGTCTTGTAATTTCGACACCCTTCTTTAGAGATAGGAACAATAGAAACTGGGGAAGGTCGGAATCGCTGATTGACTTTGATTAGCGCGATTAGAGAAAAAATCTTTAGTCTACCAGTGATTTCGACCTTCTTATTATTCCTATCTATAAAGAAGGATGTCGAAATTACAAGACGGATGTCGACATTAGACCAACTTACGGTAGTAGTTTTGAAAGTTGATGTGTGTACTCTGTCTTTGTGGAATTTTTTAATGGCATGAAAACAGAATATGTAATGTCTTTAAGAACAAATTCCTAAAAGGCTTTTGTTGTTCGGTAAATATTTCTTTTTGGGTTAAGAAATTCCATCTTTTATTGTTCTAATGATTATAACATTTATTTATAAGACGCTTTGTTGTCTTTTTGGACCTACCTCCGGGTGCCCCGGTGGAGGTCCTATAAATTAACCCATGTCCGTTCGTTCGTCCGTCCGTCCGTCCGTCTGTTACCAGCTTTTCTCAGGATTGGCTCATTAGTTTTTTCTGATTTTTTGCACAATGATGCAAAATGGCAATGCCCAGAACGTGACGGAGCCCGATTTTCGAGAAAAAATTTATTTGGGCAAATTTGGGCCAAAAACTACCTAAAAATAGGGTTTTTTGGACTGTGTGCAAAATCCTGTCATTACTTTTTCCTGATTTTTTGTACAAAGATGGAGGGCAAGATTCTCTAAAGAATGGCTGAAATGGTTTTTCCCGGAAAATTCTTATTCGCTTTAAAAAACGGATTTTCGTATTTTGAGGGAAATTCCCTTTAACCAAATAAGAAAATATAGCTTTTAACAATGTTGACTCATTATTTTTTTCTGATTTTTTGCACAATTATGCAAAATGGCAATGCCTAAAATGTTGCGGAGCCTGATTTTCGAAAAAAAATATATTTGGGCAAATTTGGGCCAAAAACTGCCTAAAAATAGGGTTTTTTTTACTTTGTGCAAAATCCTGTCATTACTTTTTTCTGATTTTTTGTTCAAAGATGGAGGGCAAGATTCTCTAAAGAATGGCTGAAGTGGTTTTTCCAGGGAAATTCTTATTCGCCTTAAAAGACGGATTTTCGTATTTTGGGGAAATTCCCTTTAACCAAATAAGAAAATATAGCTTTTCTCAATGTTGACTCATAATTTTTTTCTGATTTTTTGCACAATGATGCAAAATGGCAATGCCCAAAATGTGACGAAGCCAGATTTTTAAGGAAAATTATTTTGGGCAAAAAACAGCTTAAAAGGTTTTTTGGGCCTTAATGGTTCAAGTGATTTTCGTATTTGGGGAAATTCCTTTTTACCATTTTACATTATTCAACACACAAGCTTTATTTTTCCATTCTGAATTTTTGTACAATTATTGTCACTTTTTTCTTATTTTCATCTGATGTTAATCATTTGGTAGGTCCATTCAGCATGTTGCTTGTTAATCTTTGTGTAAACTTGCATATGTTTTGCATATTTTCCAACTAAATCCAACCACGGCTTTTTCGTTCCTATATTTTTGCATACAATTCAAGATGGCAGATGGAAAGGCGAAAAGGTCTATTACTGTATCATGCATTGTGTAACAGGAAGAACCTTATAAATAAAACTACTCAAAGAAATTTTCATAAAATAAAAGTAAAAATATTTCTTATATTCATTAATTATTTTGTGTCACTATTAATATTATGATAATCGTTTATTCATTTTTTCTTTAGTTCTGTAATAATTTTTCAGTTTCTTCTAGGTTCCCCATTGTAATTAGAGAAATCTTTTTTTTTTTGTAAGGGGTTATCCTGCTGTGTTGCAGCGAAAATATATTCAATTCAATTCAATTCATATTTTAAAAATTATGCATGGCTGTATCATTGTTTTTATGCTGGAGTACATAATTAGTCAACATGGCTGCCTCTTTAAAAAAAGGTCCAATAAAGTGGAAGCAATTCAAAAGTTTTTCTTTCGCAAAACTTTTTATGAATTGCTTCCACTTTATGGGATGCATCTTTGTAAGTTTCATTATATTTTGATCATTACTTTTTGAAATATTTGTCATCAACGATTTATAAGACAGCATAATAAACAGTTGGGTTTTTAAGATAAAAACGACAATTTTTTCAACGATGAAATGCTGAATCTGCAAAATGTGTTGTCCTTTTAAGTGCAAAAATGTTAGAGGTGTTTGAAAATAGTAAAATTGCATTGAGAAAAAGGTTTTTCAGATTTTTAAAAGTGATTTTTTCAAATTTTCATTGCTCAATAACATGAAAAGTTCTAAAATAATATGTTAAAAGATCCTGCATTGATGCCGAAATACAGCCAGAAAGAGATACCAAAACCCCGTTGTAAATTTGTTTACATATGACTCGATTTTGCTATCTGCATTTACTTACTTTTGGTTACTTTTGGTTGTCTTCGAGCTTCATGCTCTGGCAAGAAACTTTCTGCTTCACACCACAATGCTGCATCCATCAAACCTGAATAAAGGAAGGATGTCGGCAGCTAAACAGTTTTCATGTCAAGAATGGAGTTAGAGTCGGCTCTCCTGCACCCTGTTTAACCATGAATCTGTGGCTCATCTGGGATCGAACTGAGGTGCCTGTCTAGAGAGTTTTTGAACTTTTCGACTGTAACATTCTTCATATCTCTAATACTCTTGGGCATTGAATTGAATAACTTAGCACCTTGCACAACAAGCGTGCTATCATGTAGTTTTGAACTATGGGTGCGAACACACATCCTTCCCAATCTTGGGAGTTCCTTGAATTGAAATTTATTGTTGATGTTTGGAACCAGATTTTCAGCTATTTTCCATGTATACAGGATCCGATATCTCTCCCTTCTTCTTTGAAGTGAGTAAAGTTTTAGCTTTTTCAGACAATCCCAATAGTTTTTTGGAGTGCCAGTTATTCTTTCGAGAAATGATTTTTGGATTTCTTCTAATCTTTGGGTAGAACTGACAGCACTTGGACTCCATAGGACTGAGCAATATTCAATGACTGGAATAACCAATGATTTGTAAAGAGTAATCATTAGTTGGGGTAAACGCGAAGAGAAAGTCCGCAGAATCCAGGAAATCAAGTTTTTTGCTTTCTCAATGACTGAATTTATTTGATGTGTAAAGACAGCATCATCTGACATTAGTACTCCCAGGTCCTTCAAAAATTTCTTCCTTTCGATATTTTCTCCTGAAGGGGATTTGTAGTGAGTTTGGTTTTTTATTTCTTCATCTGGACCATAGCGTAGAAGTTCAAACTTTGTGTCATTTAGTTTCATGTTGTTTTCTTCAGTCCAGTCATAGACTTTTTCTAGTTCTTTTTGAAGAATTTCAACATCCTTTGTGTTTTTGATTGATTTGGTGGCACGTGTATCATCAGCAAATGATTTCAATATACAGTACAGTACTTTTTCATCAATGTCACCAATCAATATTAGAAATATAAGAGGTCCCAATACACTGCCTTGAGGGACTCCTGAAATTACTTTCTGGGCTTTGGACTTGACACCATTTACTATTACTGTTTGATATCTTTCAGTAAGGAATGATTCAATCCATCTGTGGATTGGTCCGGATATACCCAATTGCTTTAATTTCCCAAGTACAACTGCATGATCGACTTTGTCGAAAGCCTTTGAGAAATCAAGGTAAACAACATCTTCATTCAAACCCTCATCTAATGTAATATGTCAAGAATGAGGTCGTGTTGCTCGAGAAGCTGACTAAGGCAGGATCTCCCACTTCTGAAACCATGTTGGTTTGGATTGAAAAGGTCATTGTTGTTCATGTGATTTACAATATGATTTCTCAATATTTTCTCGAAAATTTTTATCACATGCGAGGTGAGTGCAACAGGTCTGTAGTTGGCAGCCAGAGATCTGCTTCCTCCTTTGTGAATTGGTGTTATGGTGCATTTTTTCAGTTCAGTTGGAACAAGACCTATTTCTAGGCTTTTCTTCCAGAGTAAACACAGTGGAACGGATAACTCATCTTTGCATTTTTTGAGAAACATAGCTGGAAATCCATCAGGTCCTGCAGAAGATGATGGAGACAGCTCATTTATTGCTTTAACGATGGAGTCTTCTGTTATGTTAATCTCATCAATCTTGACGTTTGTTTTGTCTTGGTTAGGTTGTGGTTGTGGTTGCTTTGGTTTACTGAACACTTTAGCATATTGGTCGGCTAAGAGATCAGCCATTTCTTTGCTTCTTTGTGTAAGTTCTTCATTGCAATTTAATAGGGGTCCGATATTAGAGCGAATTTTCGATTTCTTTTTTGCATAGGTAAAGAAATATTTTGAATTCTTTTTAATTGAGTCAATCACTTTGCTTTCCACGTGACGCTTTGACTCATTAAAAGATTTTTGAAGTTTTTTGTCAATTTGTAAAAGTTCATCTTTTATCTTGTCTTTCTTGGATTTGGAGTTGGTGTGTAAAAGTTTTTTTGTAATTTTTCTTCTTCTTTTTGTAAGAGAGTGACGGTATCTCTCAGCTTTTGATTTTGTTTTTGATGTGGTCTTGGCCTTCACAGGAACTCTGCTTTCGCATATTCTGTAGCATATGTTGTTGAAGGTTTCCAAAATAACATCTGGGTCTTCAGTATCGAACTCACTTGGCCAGTTGACATATTTGAGATCATCTTTAATAGTTTCCCAATCAATGTCATCAGCAAAATAATTCAGTGTGTTGAATTTTGTGCGTGGCTCTTGTTGATCGTCGTCCAGAAAGGAGTTTTGAACTTTCAGAGTTGTTGATACTAGTACAATTTCGTGATGTGATGTGCTTTGCAATACAGACAGGTACTGTTGTGTAGCTGTGTATTATTTGTTCGTTGTTAGTGAAAACAAGGTCTAATGTATTTCCGTCCTTGTGTGTTGGCAAATCGATATATTGTGACATGAAGAATTCGTTGCAAAACTGATTCAAAGAGTTTAGAATAAGACGGTCGTTGATAGTACATCCTGATTTTGGAAGGCCCTCAGGCCAAGTTGCTTTTGGAAGGTTGAAATCACCTCCAAAAATGATATTTGGTACGGTTTCTAACTTTGAAAGTGCATTTTTTACACCATTGATAGGAATGATAAAATAATTTGCGGTTGAAGGATTACCATTTGCTTTGTCGTCAGGTTGTCGGTAGACTACCAGGATAGCCAGATTTTCGATGCTTGAGTATAGGCAAAGAAGTTGTACACTGGGCGCGAAGTGAGAATAGATTTTTTCGCATGAAGCTGCAATATCATCCCTGACATAACAACAAACTCCACCAGTAAATCTGCCTCTAGATTTCTTCTTTCTTGTTGAATCACATCGGAAGGGAGTGAAACCTTCTACTTTAAGTTCTGCGTCTTTATGGTTATATAACCAAGTTTCTGACAATCCAACAAAAAGTTGGTTTTCATTACAAACATTATCTTTAATAAAGGGAACTTTGCTGGGTACTGTTTGTGGACAAAGCCCTTGTATGTTAAAAAATGCAAAGCTATTCACTACTGGAATGTTTGCATTGGGTTGAATGGTAGTTGAGGGATTTGAAATGGTGGTCTGAGCGGTAGTCCTTGTGGGGGTATCAGATGAGTCTGTTGTGGAGGTATTTGGTGAGTCTGTTGTGGAGGTATTTGGTGAGTCTGTTGTTGAGGTAATTGATGAGTCTGTTGTAGGTTTTGTACTTGAAATTGAATGTCTTGGATTTTCTGTCCCAGTGTTTCCAGAATTTCTTCCTTCAACAGACGAATCATATCTAAAAAATGACCAGGCTCTTGTTTGTTATTGTTTGATTGTTTGTTATTGTGCGCTACACTACTTTTCACAGTTGGAGGTTGTCTTTTTGTTCCTTTTACATGAGCAAAACGACAGGATTCTGAAAAGCATTCTCCTTTCCGAAGGGAATCTAAACACATTTTTGGATGAAAGTCCTTGCATTTAGTTCCAAGGTTACATCCTCTTGGTTGCCTTGTTCCATGTTGTGTGAACTTGCGACACATTTTAGGGTGAGTGTAGTTGCATTCCTTTCCTTTTAGGCCATGCTTGCATGTTCCACTTTTGTAAAATTTGCAGATTTGGGATTTCTTTTCATTATCTTTGATTTCGCCTCTTCTTGTTTTGTTGGTTTCGTCATCTTCACTTTGTTTACCAGCAGAGAAATTATAATCAGATGACTGGTCAATGTCGACAACATCAACATCAGTTGTTGAATCGGTTGTGACTGTAAGGGTTGTATCCTGAGCTTCAGTATTTATTGGATGATGGTTGTTCTGAGTTTGGGATGTACTTTTTGTACGTTTTTTACGCTTACTATTCCCTTCTTCATCACTTGGAATGGTAGTAACTTTACAGGGATCGCAAATGTAAAACATTCCTGGTAGATTTAGAGGGTTGACCAAGGTTTTGAAGACATCCGCATCTAAAGGTTGGTTGAAATCATTTGTAGCAATTGATGCAAGATTTAACCAACAAGGTTTGTGGACCCCTTGGCCACAAATGGCACATTCGAGAATCGGCTGATACGATACCTTCTTTTGCAAACTGAACAATTGTCTGGAAGAAGGTTTTGGATTTTACAGGTTATCAGGTGTGATAACGCCTTCTTTGTTTTATCCTCGAAATGCTGTATTTTTAAAAATTCTGCAGTCTCTTTCAGCAATTCAACCTTCTCTTTGTATATGTCCTTTTCAATCTGTGCTACACTTTTGCCAAATTGATACTTTCGCAAACAAGATTTCACTGCTTTAGATGAAGTATTCAGACATAATTCAGCAATTAAGTCTTCTATTTCTGACTGATTTTCTTCAACTTGAGATAGCTTTTCTGTTTCACTAACACTTTCAGGGGTTAGGGACCGCGAAAGACGGGGGTAAAATGGTTGGAATCGACCAAAATGTTGTTTTTAGGTTTTAGACCACCTATAACCATGGGATAAGTTTTAGAAGCATTCTTATCATTAAATAAATGTCCTGTAAAAGTTTGGTGGCCATAACTTTATTTTTTATGAAAATATGAGCAATTTTGTAAAATTTTGAATGGCAGACGACCTACCAACAGAAAATTGGATTTAGACAGGTGAGCGCGTCCTCAAACCCCCATGATGTTATACATTTTTGGAACTGGAAGAGATCAGCGCTGTTTGTTTTTTTTGTCTCATTGACCCAATCAAATCCTACAAAAAATTATTCAGTTTTTTCTGGGAAAAAGCCACTTTTGAGGGCTTTAGCTGTCCTCCCCGGCATTAAGACAAAGATAATATGAAATTTCAACCTTTTTTACATATTCTTTGTTAATAAAAATTAACATTTTCAACCGCGCTCTGCTGTCTTTTTTGGCTCAAAGTTTATTGGTATTGGAGAAATTCTACAGAATTGTCGAGCGCGTGTTTGTTTACAATTCGAAAGTTCAAAGTCCACGGAGAGTGACAATCTGCCAGCTCTCCGGCATACAGGATATTTTCGATTCATTCGTACGGCAAACGAGAATTTTGAAAAAGAAAATTGATGAAAAATTAAAACTTTGTCTTGAGAACCTTCGTGCCAAGTTTCAATGTTATAGCATTAATAGAAGTAAAGTTATTGCAAAAAATGTATTTTTCGACATAACCCCCGGATTTTCACTTTTAAACCTATTTAACTATGATTTTTACAAAAATCCTCGAAAATCGTTCCAAAAAAAGGGTCATTTTCAGGAGATAGAAAATTTCATATCTCGAGAACGGCTAGGCCGATTTTGATGAATGACCCCTCATTTTTTTTCTTTTTTGATGCTCTTTCCAATGAGCATGGTTTCAATGCGCTAAAAACAATTTGAAAAAATCATTGCGGTCCCTACAGGGGTGTTCTCAGTCAATCCTATTTCCAACAAAAACTAGTTGAAAACAAAACTAAATGAGGCACAGTGGGCCTACTTATCGCAAGGGTGTCAAATACCACGTGTTCAATAATAAAATCTACTTTTATTTCCAAAAACGGCAATAATTGCCGAAAACGGCAATTTTCATTTATTTACTTTTTTATTTTTGATTCAGCATTTCATTCAGCATTTCACCGTTGAAAAAATTGCCGTTTTCGGCAATAACTGTCGAAAAGAGCAATAATTGCAGTTTATATCTTAAACACCCGACTGATAAAGCAATTTTTTCCTAAATTCTAAAAAGAAACGAAAAATTTATTTTTTAACACGGACTTATGAAATCTTCATCCTATTCACTTGTTTAGATGCTAAATATCACGCATAAGGCCCCCAGTCTCTTTCGCTTTTGCCTTTACTTAATATGGTAGTTTGGATATGCCTTAAGTTACACAGGTATTTACAGGTATTTTTAAACCTTTCCTTCTTCCATTTCCAAAGTCATGGGATAATTTTTTGGGCACTTTTCTGAAAGTTTCTCAAAAAACTATGACTTAAAAAATATTTTTAGTTTTAAAGATTCTTTTGTATGATATAGAAAGGAGGCCAGTCTCTTATGCTGACAAAGAATTTCTCTAAGATTGTGTTTGCTTGCGCCTGAAGTGAGGAAAAGAAAATTCTTTTCTTTTACTGTGCAAGTAAATGGTGGGAGATACGTTAAAACAATGTCTTTAAAAAAATTTACTGTAGAATTGAATCATAAATTTTCTAATTTTAGTTCAAGTGATGACCAATCAAATTCCTGGTGGGGTGGCTGGGGTCAAGGATGGATTGACTCAGTCAAAGAAAAGGTTAGAGCTTCCTATAATATCTTAAGTTGTCATGTCAGTTGGTTTATCAATTTGTTAGCAATAAAAATAGTTTTATGTTAAAAAGGACTAGACAATATAATAAATAAAGATAATTCCAACAAATTCAGAATAAAGAAAAATCGCTATGTATTAATAAATTGAGCTATATCAAATTTTTTACTATAATATGATTTCTTCATCTGTAATTGTTTGATAAGGATATAAAATAGTATCTGTATATGTATCTGTTTAGTCTGCTTCTACTTTGGAAATGGTCAAGAAAGATTTGAATGAATTTGTTGAAGTAATCCAAGGGGATACATCAGTTGCCATCAATGAAACTGCTGACAAACTCGATGAACATGTTCAACAGGTACACTTTTGATACAATTAAAAGAGAAGATTTAACACATTGATATTGATATTTTTTAATGAATTCTGACAGTAATTTTCCTAAAGATTTGAACATAAACAATTTCTTGATTGGAGCTTTCTCTCCTAAATTCAGAAAGAAGAGAACACAACAAAAGAAAAGGATGATTCGGGGGATACAATGAATACAACAGAACTTGTGACACAAGGAGTGAAAGGTCTTTAATTTGTGTTTGTGTCTTTTTATGTCATTATTTTTCTGCTCACAATCAATACAATACATATATACATTCTATTTAAATTTTTCGTAAACAAGGAAGCCTTCTTTCTAAATTGTCATGATCTAATAGGCCATAAATTATATATGCTTAGTATGTTTTTAACCAGACAATCTCAATCGAAGGGGATCGACGATCCTGAAGATTGGGGTAATATTTGATTCAGATTCAATTGCGTTCATAAATCGAGTTTCAATAGTTCAATTGCATTTGATCTGGTTCGATTTTGTTCGATTAGTTTGATCATCAATCCCATTCGATTGAGATTGTCTGGTTTCAAGTCCACCAATAAATATAAATTTGATGTTTATTATTCTCAAGATAACACATCACAATTACATGTGTGGAAATAGTATATTTTTATCTTTTCTAAGAGTGATATGTGACTTTGTATGTATTGTTTATTTAGACGCTTTCTTTTTTATTAGGGTTATCAAAGGTCTTACATTCAATGTCTGAATTGATGTCCATACAAGAACCTGATGATTCTAACGAAGAATTCATCACATTAGCTGAAGGCTCCTTCTCCCTTCAAGGTTACAATAGAAAACAGGTCAATTTAATTTTCAAGTTAGTTTTACAGAAAATATAAATAATAATCGTTTCTGTGCATTGACACAGATTTTTCACGTCAATTCACTTAAAAGTTCAACAAAATTTAAATCTTTTTTAGGAAAAATTGCATATGCTTCAAACAGATCCAGGAACATACTGCAATGAGCCTGAAGGTGAATTTCAATTCGTTCTTTTCACATTATTTGAAAAGTAAAATTACTGTTAGTAACAGAAAAGTGTTGTCTGACAATTTTTTATGCTTTCAAAACCAGTTGAGAATTCTTGTGTTATCATGCTCCTGTAGAATCTCTATAAGCTACAATGGGAAGGGCCTTATTAATTTTTTTTTCTCGTTTTATTGCCTTATAGGAAGTTTCAATGATTGGTTAGAGGTGTTTTCCCTTGATGAACACAAGGAAGACATGTCAAATCTTTTAACACAAAATTCCGCTGTTCGAGCGGTGTATTCAAAATTGGTAATACTAATTTAAGAATAGATTTAAAGACTGAATTGTTTTGACTGAGAAAACTTTGTTTTTCTTGTTCAATCTATTTTTATATCAAGAAATAAAGAACTAACTTACAATTGCTACGTGGTGTTTCTTGCTGGCACAATCTTCAAGCAATATTTTATTTTATATAAATGATGAAAACCTGTGTACTCACACAAGTCATTGATAAGATTTTTATTTTATGAAAGGTAGCTGTTATTGAACCTCTTTGAAACTAAATTTTTATAGGTTCCAGATGTGTTATCACACACTGCATTTTGGCAACGTTATTACTTCAAAGTTTTTGAGTTGGAGACTGAAGAGAGAAAACGTGAAGAATTATTGGAACGTGCAAAGAAATCAACAACTCATGATAATGGTGATGAAAGTGATGATGGGGGCTGGGGTGATGATGACGATGGTATGGATATGTTTTTCTTTCAGGTTTTTTTTTGTCATGACTTCTCACTTTCAGAAGTCTTAAATCATAGTCTTTGATTGAGTTTATATCTTTTTATTTGTCTTAAGACTTTTTTGTTCCTTATTGATATGAGGTAGGAAATAATCCAGGTGATGTGATTGTGGCAAAAGTTGACAAAAGTTGGTATGGGCTACAATCCTTCAAGAAATATTTGAGACAAATGGGAAATTCCCCAGGAAGTTTTGAAACCACAATCGATTTGTAAGTGCTCTAAAGTAGGTTCGAAGGGTAGAGTTTTAACTCTGAGTTTTAACGCTAGACTTAAGACTTAAGAAATATTCGATTAAATTAAAGAGATAGCCCAAAATTGGCTTTTTCGCCCAAACTTTAAATCTCGAAAAACGTCAAAATAACCGGAATTCTCAATATATTTCTTGAAAGATTGTAGATTATCAGAATCTAACTTATTCTATGATAATTTCTTTGTAGATATTGAAGTGGTTTCAACTAGCATTGCTGCAACTTCCACAAAACAAGAAACAAACAAAGAAGAAATACAAAAAACTCCTATAAAAGATGATAAAAATATAACAAAAAATAAAACAACACCAGAAAACATTACCGAGCCATCAGCTTTGCAGATGATGTCTCCACCTGTACAAAACATGCGTGATGAACCGATTAGTTCTGTTGAGATACCTAAATTGGATTTGGATGAACCTAAAGAAACACATTCTTTTGTAGTTAAAGACACCAAACCTGTCGAGATGTCAAAGCCTGTTTCAGAAGCTCCTAAAGAGACTGTTATTCCTGTAGACTTGGATACTAAGAGTGAACCTAAAGCCATGGAAAAATCTTGCGAAACGATAAAAGATGACAAAGAACTTGAAGTTGAAGAAAATTTTGATCAAATTAATTCGGTTATTCCAAAGAAAATTAAAAACAACAGTGATATAACACGTTTAACCCCTGAGCTTGAAAATACAAATAAACCTTCGGAAATTTCTGAAACAGCAAGTGTTAGCTCTTGGATGAGTATTGATGATCAAGATAATATGAAAGTTAAGAAAATCAAAGGTGAACAGACAATTAAAAGTGAGAATTCAAGGCCTGTTTCAGGTATGCAATTTCAACGTTTTTAACCTACATTCTTAAATGTTGAAAACTTGACACTTCTCATATCGGGAATATTTTTACCACCTTCTTTTCATTGAAAGCATTGTACCATCCTTTGTTCAGGCAGACAATACTAATCACAAAATTTTGCTGTTATCAGTCTTATCTTCAAAGATATATTCCTTACAAGCAACAACGTTTTTTTGGATTTTCTTCAAATACTTACAGGCAGAGGATCTGGAAACCCTCCTTAATTTTTTTAATGGTTAAACAAAATTTTATCCCTTCCTTGTTTGGGATGAGAAGATAACATTTATGATGGTCAAAGTTTCTTGATCCTAGCCAAGCAAAATCTCTAATCAGAGTTTTTCGAAACTGGTGCCTTAATGGCGGCACTACCAAATAATAACAGAAAATTTCATTGAATTATAAATTGACCCGGGTAGTTCTACCATTTTAAGGTACCACTTTTCAAGCAAAAAAAGAAGATATAGCTCCGTCAAGGGTAAATAAAGGTCAGTGCTAGATACACATTCTTATTTTTGTAACAGATGGAGGATCAAGCAATTCTAGTGGTGTGTTGATCAATAAAAGTGAAGCTGATGATCTTGACGACGATGATGATTTTGATATTGACCTTGATGAAATTGATGACGTCAATGATGAAGAACTACAAAAAATGGTGCAAAATATCAAAGAGAAATCTGCTAATGGTGGCTTAGAGGTAAAAAGATAGATATTCTTGAGTTGCCATTGAGTATCTTTTTCGTTTTTGGCACATTTAATTGTTGGTTCACTGGAATTTCTATTCTAACAGTGTGTTTTTTCTTTTTGTTTAAAACCAACACTCTTAGTTCCTGCTGGTCACAATGTCGTCACTCCGAAAAATGAGATGTACCGCTATTCAGGGTCTCTTCTTCAGGCTCTGAGAATATCTAACAGGGCCAGACAAGGCTTCAATTTGAGAAGGGTACCTGGGATCTTGTTTTTGCAAGAATTATTTAGCAACTTTGGTGATTTTTTTTCATAATGTTTGTATAAAACACTCATTTTTAGGCAAGAAAATAATCAATTTAACCCTCATTTGCTAAAAGTTAGTTCCTTTAAAGTGTGTTTAACTGATCCAATTTATATTTTGTACAGGATGAAGATGATGACTGGGAGAATTGGGAATGAATGACGTCATTACGATGACAAAAGAAAAATATATCTTTATTCATTATACTTTAATATCAATCTGTCCTATAATTTAAGACTGACCTCTGGTAACTTTTTCGGTTTATCGTTTTTTTCTTAGTTGACATGAATTGAACTCAGAAATACGTCTAAATGTTTTAGATTACGTAGAGCATTTTATTTATCAATTAACATGTTTAGAATGCAGATGTGAATGGTGTGCACCTGAAGCTGACTTAAAGTCGGGCAATAACCTAAAAAAGAACGTTTCAGATTTTAAAACAGCCAGGGACCTACTTTAGATTTTCCAACTCATATATACTTTATTTTTTTATGTTGTTTTTTCGTTGTTTTTAGTGTTATTTTTTTGTAAATAGAAAAAAAAATCTGAATTTAACACTCTTTATAGTATTGCTGCTGATTGTTTCGTTTATCCCTTGTGTTAATGATAAGTGAAATTTTTCAATTTTTGCGGATTTGACCTAATTTGATTGCTCAGAATATTGACGTGAGGCTGTTTTTTTCTAAATGAAATATTTCTTTGCAATCTTTATCAGAAAGCCTTTGTCAGTAAACTACTTCATCGTTTTATTCATCTCAACAAAATAATGATACTAAAGTCTGTCCAGATATAATTGGCAGTGGAAACAAGAATGCCTGTAACTTTTGATAGTCAAATATAATTATGGAAATTTTTTTTGCTTGTTTTAGAGAATCAAAAGCGCTATATTTGAATGTATTTTTGGTTGAAAAATTCGCGATTTTTAGCGGTTTAATTTGCGATTGTAAAAATTGAGCTATTTTTCTACTTATGCTATAACGTTCATTTTTACACCAGTGGTAGTTCAACCTTAGGTTAAGAAGTTTGTTAAATTTCAAGGCAAACAGAAAAGTCCTTCGGAAGATATGGGACCCGAAATACCCCTTGGTAGCACTTTTCTGTGAAATATCAAATCTCCAACTTATTACTAAAAACGGGGGTTATGTTGTCTTTTTTGAACAGTGCATGCAATTAGAAGTTGGAAAATGTTAAGTGTTGGTGCATTATTAGTATTATTGGTATCATTGATATTTCGAAAAGAAGTGAAATCATACAGTATAATTGTTTTTATTGAAAGGATAAGCATGAACTTATATTGCCTTTGTTATTTTTAAGTCATTAAAGAACTTTGCTAATTCCCAAAACACTAAACACAGTTTGGCTATTAGGTCATTAAAGAGATTGTAAAATGTGTTATGATCGAAAAACTGTTTCATCAATCATATCACTACCCCCGTTTTTAGTAATAAGTTGGAGATTTGATATTTCACAGAAAAGTGCTACCAAGGGGTATTTCGGGTCCCATATCTTCCGAAGGACTTTTCTGTTTGCCTTGAAATTTAACAAACTTCTTAACCTAAGGTTGAACTACCACTGGTGTAAAAATGAACGTTATAGCATAAGTAGAAAAATAGCTCAATTTTTACAATCGCAAATTAAACCGCTAAAAATCGCGAATTTTTCAACCAAAAATACATTCAAATATAGCGCTTTTGATTTCTAAAACAAGCAAAAAAAATTTCCATAATTATATTTGACTATCAAAAGTTACAGGCATTCTTGTTTCCACTGCCAATTATATCTGGACAGACTTTAATAAACTATTTTATATCGTTTAGATGAAAAGTTAGTAAAAAAATATATATAATCTTAAAAAAATCAATAAAAAATTTCGACAACAAATTTAGGATCCAATTTAAAAGTGTAGTGAGCTGTATGGCAAGCTTTGATTAATGGTTATTTAACGAAACAAGGTAAGCATTATCTTATCTTATTTTGTTATTTCTGGTGGAGTGATCGCTTTGTACTCAGGGTGTTAGCGCCACAAAAAAAGAGTACCAATTGAATAACTTGGCTAGTTTGCATTGGACCTTTTTGAAAACAATTGAAAGACTGTCAAAAAGTCCGTCATGCTTATTTGCATAAAATATCGAGTTAATTTTTATTCCTTTTATACTTTTATTAGACGAGACCAATTTTGATTAGTTGTTTTACGGGCCCGACCGACCCTGATATTCCAAAAATCGAAATACAAATAATTTTGGTAGTACATATTTATTTTCATTGCTTTACAGACTGCCAAATTCTCAAAATTTTGGTAGCTTTCCCAAAGTTTTGAGGATTTTATGTTTTTTATTTTTCAATTTATCCATGAATTCCAGCTTTTTGTGTCTTTTTATTTCCTATTTTGCATTTTTTTTAAAGCAACAAGTTAAATTGGCCTTGCCTTACTACTTTATAAATTCAGTGTATACAGTATAAGTTTTATTACATCTGAAAGTAACCTATTTAACTAAGCCCGTATTCACACGGCTAATGACAATGTAACGTTTTCGGCGGCTTTAAGGATTTTTTATATCTACGGAATTTAAGTTTTCCTTTGAATACTGAAATACTGAAATTTTGGAATAGTTATTCAGTCACAACTTACCATTTATCCTAGTGACTGAATCAAACTAGCTTAGATCTCTAGGCTAGTTTGAAAGTAACAGATTCTAAAAAATATCAATCAACAAAAAGTGTTGAATTTCTTTTTGATTGACATAATCATCTGTTTGAAACTAGAATGAGTGTCCATCATAAGTTTTTGGATTATCAAGCTTAGTTTATTGTTATTATTTGATAGGATATTTCAATCTCAATGTCAAACACGATGTAAATTTTGATAGGTTCAAAGATATTTTTAGAATTGTTTGTAAACTTTTTGGGATGTGTTATGAATAATTGACAAAATGTTACAGTATTTGATATGTATGTGATTATATTGTATGTGGCTATTCAACATTACAATTTGACTATGTTGGTTTTATTATGAATAATTCAAGTTTGTGTGTTTCTTTATTCATAACTACCTTCCATATCCGTGTGATAAAATGAACACCAGTTCTTTTAGAAAGTTTCTTTTGGTTCTGATCAACCTTTACAAAAATGGTTGTCAATTTTAATGAAGATTGGTGTAAGTTTTTTTAAAGTACTTTTTGATTTTGAGATTGGTGAGTGACCGGATATCTATCTATTTCAAAATTCATCACCGTACTACGAAAATAGAAAAACGTGAGATACACTCTGGTACGGAGTAGTGAGGAACTTGTGCTTGAATGAATCAAAACTTTATTTACAAATATAACAAGCAGGTAAAAATAATCTTCGCATTAATAAATGCGAATGCCAGCAGCCTATAAGAGTATATGAAAATGCTTTACCTTTTTTCTTACGAAATTTTGCAGATACCCAGAGTCAGTGAAAGTTATGAAAATAATCGGAAAGAAACCTATTCATTATATACCCCTTGTACATCAGTGCAATGTATTCGACATTGCGATGACCCAACCGATAATTGGTTGTAAGTGACTTAAGATCAGTCAATACGTCACTTTCAACCAATTAGATGTTGGATCCTTGATGTAATGTTAAAAGACATTGCAGCAGTGCATATCATGAGTTGGAAAATCTTGGGTCATACTCATGCCGGATTTGAGAAGGAGACATCATAATAGAAATAAGGGGACACATAAGAATATTATTTTGAATAGCAGATCTCTGCAAAATAACAAGTAGGGAGCACGAATCCGTTAATAAATACCTATAAGAATATAATTGGAAAGTAAGCAATTGACTTGTCACTTTATTTTTTACCTATGATCCATTTCGACTGTGAAATGGCCTATACATTGGTAGAAAATGTTCTTTTGTACCACAACTCTTTAAAAACTGTTCATTTTGTTTGCAGACATGCAACTGCCAGAAGATGACGAGGACAATGAAGAACAGGCATTATGGATCAAACATTCACAAGGACAATATGATGATGCCAGTAATGGTGCTTCTATAGACGCTGGTAATGAAAACAAGTAAGACATAGTTTCTACAATCCCCACCGTAATATTTGGCACAAAACCGCAAGTGATTTTTTTAAGTGCTTTAAAGTACGATTGGAAAGTAGTTTTAACTCTGAGTTTTAACATGAGACTTAAGACTTATGACCTTACTCTCGGGTACCTAATAACCGGGGGTTTAGAATAAGCAGGGGGGTTGGAAAAAATCTCAAAATTTAATAAGCAAGGGAGTTGGAATAAAAATGTCCTGGGTGTAAAATTTCCGAAAAGAAGGCTAATACAGCAGAACTAGGGCAAAAGAGGGAACTTTCAAAAACAATTTCTCAAAGATCAATAAGCGGGGTCGGAATAAGAATATCCTGGGTTGGAAATTTTCGAAAAATTAATTAGCGCCGCCCCCTCCCGGCTATCGAGTATCCGAGAGTAGGATCTCAGGATCTAAAAGCTCAAAAATGTTCCAATAAGGCTGAGAATATAGCCTGGAAGCTACTTAGCCCTTTCCAAATCGAAAAATTCGATGACACAAAGTGGAAGTACTGAAACTGAAATTCTCGCCCGATCTTTAAATTCTGAAAAACGTTAAAATACCCAATAGTGCCAATATATTTCGGCACCGATTGTAGAGAGGTTGAGGCTCCGCCTTTAATGACCCCCTTCTCTATGATAGAAAAATTGGTAAAAGTCGAAGAAATATTTTGCAATTTACTTAATAATTTTTGTTTTACAGAATACATATTGATGATTGTGAGACACCCTGACTAAGAGAGACTCTGTTCTTAAGTTCAGAGTTTCAATATCTGAAACTTCACTAAATTTGGAAGGTAGAACAAGTACTGACTCTTTTTTTACATTTCTTTGTTATTTGTTTACTTTAGACGTACACAACCATGGTTTCTACTTCCCGCTTCAGTGACTGTTGCTGCATTGGGTGGCGTTCTTTTTGGCTACGATGTCGGTAAGAATGAGCGTCTTTTTGATGTCAAGTTCATATTACTATTTAGAAAATTGAAAGATTTGTACCTTTAATCCATTTCCAATTTAGCTTTGATTAGGGTTTTTTCAAACAGACAAAGTCGTGAAAATCCGACCCCTAGTCGATTCGTTACCTTTGGAAGAAAGGTATTTTAGTAACTATCTGTGAATTCTTTACTATCTATTACTAATATTTTTTTCTCGATATTACTCGGTTGTTTTTCTGAATGAAATCCTTATTATGCTGTTGTTTAAATCATCTGTGTATAACTTCAAAGTGACTTCTCATTAAGGGTTTCTCTCAAGCTCTCTCACTACAGGAAGGGTGGTTTGGCTTTAGAATTTCTGCAATGTATACACGAAATTGTAAAAGATCTGTTAACTGTGATCTTTAGATTGTTTTCCTGTCTTTTCGTTTTCAAGGTATCATATCAGGTGCTATCTTACTGCTACGTGAAGAATTTAATTTGACCTGCATCCAACAAGAATTGGTAGTAACTGTACTCCTTATCGGTGGATTAATCTCCTCTTTCGTTGGAGGTAAGAATTTTAAAATTTTTTTTTAGGTCTTTGAAGGTAGTACCATGGTTTGGCAGCAGGTTTTAGGTGCCCCCTAAGAATTCAGGTGACCCCTAAGGTTTAGGTAACCCCTGGTTGCCAAATATTTTAGGTGACTCCTAAGCCAATGAACATGGGATAGAGATTCGGATGAATTGTTATTTGACTTCAAGAGTTTGATGTTTACATCTATAGTGAAGACGTGCTATTGCACAAACTTTTAGGAATAGCTCAGCGCACACGCAGTTTCCTCAGAAACACACTTTTTTAGACAGAAGACCTTCCATAGTGAAGTTTATGATGAAAGAAAAACAAGTTCAGAAAAAAATCACCAAACATAGAATCTAACCCCAAGGTCCATCTGAAAAAATTTAGGTGACCCCTAACATGGTTAGTCCCCCCCTAGCCACAGGCTAAAATCAGGTACCAATTGCTGCTTGACCTTTTAGCCCCCCCCCTCAGGCCAGGGGGGGGTTCCAACCATGAGTACTGCGATTTTCTTTTCGATTTTCTTTAAGTTATGATTGATAAAGCTCTTCCTCAATTATAAATACCCCGTTTTAGTTTTGTTACCCATGTAAATTCAAAGTCGGCCATCGAAATTCTTTTCTTTACTTTCCAAAGTATTTTTCAGTACACTATGATTTTAGTCATTTTCATCGTCTCACTATTTCAATGACACAGCAACCTTGCAAACCCTCCTCCCAATAATTTTTTCGAAGATGGTTTCTTAAAGACGACTATTCAAAACATATAATTTTTTGCTTGAAATCATTGATTTTTGGTGTATTTTCCAGTAATGAAGAGGTTTTCAGAGATTTCCCTCCTCGGGCCATACCACGGTTGACCCTCGTGGTGTCACTAAATTTCAGCCGCCAAAATACTTCGTACGGCACTGCTATTTGAATTTGCTTTAAATATCCTGAAGTAGACAATGAATCATTTGAAAATTATCTTTTTTGATGCAAAAACGGACTTGCATTTTATTCAACTTACAAATATATTCATTGTTTTAGGATTCTTTTTGGACCAGTTTGGACGAAAGACGACCATCATTTTGAACGCTTTTCTTTTTCTTATTGGTGCTTTGGTTTTATCCTTTGCTAATGGATTTGGGATTTTTGTAAGTTGATTTTACCCTGATAGAACTTATTATTGGATTTCAGATTCTTGATTCGATTCTCAACAAATCTATGGATGATGACATCTGGTAACCATGACCAAATATTTCTATTTTACTTTTGAAGAAATTAAGTTATCAAAAGATTCAGAAAAGTTGGAGCTACTCTAGCGTGTTGATAAAAAGTTTTATATGACTATCAGTTCACTGCTATTGTTTTTTGAGCAATTTTGATTTAAACTGAATTGTTGAAATTGTATAAGTTTAGTAATATTCTCCCAGAAAATTAACTATTATTTCTTATACAGTCATTCATCATTAAATTAACTCCGTCGTTCAAACTTCATTCCTTCTTCGTCTTATGTTTAGATTATTGGAAGACTGATTCTTGGATTTGCAGTGGCTTTGTCAGCTGTTGGTGATTGTGTTTACATCTCCGAAATCGCTCCTCCGGTAAGTTAAGAAAGTTTCTGTATCAATATATCAAGTGGAAACTATTACTCAAGATTTTCATTTGCATTACCGTTAAAGGGATAATCAGATGGTTTGAGATATATGGCATGTGTAATCTTTCTATTGTCCTGAGCAAAACCTCAAAACGTTTTTGCCTAAATATTTTCCAAAGTCGAGATATTTAGATTACAATTTTTTTACTTTTAGGATGAAAAATAGAAAATAGAATTTCAACGTAAGAACTGTGTGAGAACCCATTTTGAGAAATTTAAAATTGAGATATCTCGACTTAGGGAAATAGTTATACCCAAGTATACTTGGAGGTTTTACTCAAGCCCACATAAGCTTTCTGCAGGCCTAATATTTAAAGCCATTTGATCATCCCTTTAATCTTCCAAAGTTCTTTTGACCTGGGACTAGAAGTGGAACACTTCCACATGCAGGCATCTATCTGTCTCTTCACACCATGTCCAACCCTTATTACACACCTTCTATTTGTTATCTTTCGTCATTTTAGAAAAAGCGTGGATTGTTGGTGTCTTTAAATGAACTTGGAATCACACTCGGTTTACTGTTAGCATATTTTGTCAATTATATTTTGATCGATTCCAAAAATGGATGGTAAGTCCATACCCTTCATAAATACAATTTAGTCTCTTTAACTCGAACCTGCAATTACTCGAATGTCTCCTTAGCTCGAACAAGTTTGCGTTCCTCTTGGGTGTTAGAGTTACAGAGACTCTGATGTATAATCTTTGCAGATATAGTTAGTGGGTTCGTTTAGCATAATTTACAGGAAAAAAATAATATAAAGCTGAAACTCCAGACCTTATGGATGCTTATGCCTCAGGAAAAAATCCCCTAAAATCCCACTGGTGCAACATCCCTTTTTTGGACAATTTCTTTTTTCCCCTGTAACACGACCACGCTAAGTGCCGAGTGGCAAAGTTCGCCTTTTTGATTATTTTTTATATTTCTTCAGTTGAAATGGTTGTGGATTGTTGGTCAAATTTTTGCTTTCTAATAAAATCTTTTTATTACCATATCGAGCAAAGAGTTCAATATTCTTCAGTCCTGGTGTAAGTCTTCAGTTTTCTTTCAGGAGGTACATGTTTGGCATTTCAGCCATCCCAGCACTCGGTCAAGCCATTGGTATGGCTTTTCTTCCAAAAAGTCCGAGATGGTTGTTGCTGAAAGGGCAAGAAGAAAAGGTACGATTTGAAAAGTTGATGAAAGTTTGAACCAATCTTCCTTTGAAATTCCATACTTGTAACTTACTTCAACGCTTACAGGCTCAGATTTAGGCAACCGTTTTGGTTCCATTTGATAACTTTTTCTATACAGAGCTAAATACCTACTTTAAGTCAAGTATTCAGAATCTAAAGCTTGAAGTCTTCCTGTCTCAATATAGGCCTATTCGCAATGATAAATATAAAAGGGAGTAGTCCCTTAGAATCTTAACCCCCCCCCCCCGTCTTCACTCTTATACATTTTAGTCTAGTTTGCTAGATATAACCTGAATCACTTTTCTTTCGTATATAGGCAATGCAGATAGCAGCAACGTTATGGCCCAATTTAAATGTTCGTTTGGAAATTGACCGAATGAAAACTTCTCTATCCCGAGAACAGGTAATAAAAAGGGCAATCTATATTAACCCGACCTCGACCTCGACCCTGACCCTTGAAAAAGACCGACCCTCGACCAAAATACAATAAAAAGCCGACCCTGGGCAAAAAAATGCTTTAGCCTGCTTTAGCGACTTTTATGAGAATTTTTTGGATGAATATTCCAAAAACTAATCATTAGAACACTTAAAGAATACTTGAAGAATAGTCGTCGGGGGGAAGGAGGATCATTCTTCACAAGCCCTTTCCCGGGGGCATCATAATATTGACCAATATGTATAATCAGCCTCGTATCCATTTATATCCCAGGCTTAACTTACGTTTTATGTTGACGCACGAGAGATTATATTATCTTCCACTCACAGAAAAACATCAAAAAGCAAATATTTCGACCGGCCGGGGGGACGACGAGGTTGACATATTCATTATTCTTATAAAAAGCGTGTGTATCCCACCCCCTGCTTGTCTGCTCATTTCTTAATATTAGGATATGTCCATCTCATTTTAAAACACTGCCAAAAAACTGTTTTTTTACCCAGGGTCGGCTTTTTATTGTTTGGGTCGAGGGTCGGCTTTTTTCAAGGGTCGAGGGTCGGCCTTTTTCCAGGGTCGAGGGTCGGCCTTTTTCCAGGGTCAGGGTCAGGGTCGAGGTCGGGTTAATAGAGATTGCCAATAAAAAGAACTTGGTCTCACTTGCATTGTAATGTTGTTTGTAAGGATGTTTAAAATGAGGTATTCTGGTACATTTCTAGTCCATTTGAAATTTTACAACGACTAATGATGGATAAAACATTTGTTTTTGACGGCCAATCAAAATCTGTTTTATACGAAGGGTATTTTAAACATGTTCCACTTGAGGGTGGAGGGACAATGTTTTTATATCTCTCTTAATATGAATAAAAACATAATCTTTTCTTGTCTTTTAGAGTTATAGTTTTCTTGATTTGTTTTCGAGCAAAGATAACATGCGTATGAGAATGATGATTGGGTGCGGTGTCATACTTTTCCAACAGGTATTTATCATATAATCCTCCACAATTATTTGTTTCCTTTGTCTGGCATTACTGACCTTTATATACCCTGGACCAAGCTTCTCAATCCCAGCCAAGCAAAATCTTTGATCGGAGTTTTTTGAAAATTGGTACCCTAATGGCGGCACTACTCGATAGCGGTGTAAATGCATCGGGAGCGCTAGGTCTACTTTTCCTCAAATTCTTTTGATGATGTAGCGGCGTTAGACGTTAATTTTTAACATTTTAATGGCTTCTCCTCGGGTACCAATTCCAAAAAAACTCCAATCAAAGATATGAGTTTCTTTTTCAAAATATGATTGGTAAGATTACATCATTATACGTAAGTGTTGGCGAATGTTTTGTGTATTTCAATAGCGTGGGAAATAACTCTTTTTAGAATGTATTACATTTTTTTTTTTTTTTTTTTTTTTAAATATATATATATGTAACACGAACAAATAGTACAAAACTAAAGGTTCCTAGCCTCCCGCAAAAGGACCACCAGATCATACCGCCAGGAGGTAGGAACCCAAACTAAGCTAACAATAAACTATTAAATGAACTAATAAATGGAAGAAAAAAACAAACTACAGAGGATAAATACTAACAGAAATGAAAAACAAAAACTAAAAGAGCTAGGAGAGCAGTTGGAGTAAAACTAAAATAACGGTCCCCCAAAACGGCTTGTATCACAGATAAATTTTATCGTTATACTCAATATATCATGATTTTGGATATTGCTAAAATCGGGGTCGCCATAAAGAAGTATTCTACACAATGTTTTGGGCTTAAATGGAAACAAGGTTATGTCAAGTTGAAGAAGGCTGTCGAACATAACAAGTCTGTTATTGGAGTAATCAGAGCAATGCATCAGGAAATGTTGTGTCGTTTCAACAGAATTACTTCGACAGTTGCAGAATGGGTCGATTGTGTCTGCAAAGTTATGTGGTCCCGAAGATGACTGAAACCAACCCTTAATCGGTTAAGTAGAACCACGCCATCGTTGTCACTAGCCCTGAAAACTGAGTTAGCGAAAGGTCTTAAAAATTTAAGAATCGCTTGTTTGAATAATGAAATAGAAGGAAGATTTCGTATATTTTCGCCCAGGTTATTCCATTCATTGATGCAAAAGGGAAAAAAGGAGGCACGGTAACGTTCAGTCCTACAAAATGGTGCCTCAAATGGTGGTTGTATCCTCCGCCCTGCCCTACGTTCCTCCTCCACTCTTTGGGGAGGAAGAACATTTGAGAGATAAGCAGGTGCAAAGCCATTGATTATTTTATAAAAGTAAATTAGTCTTCGACTTAGTCGCCTGTCCGACAGGCTTTCAAGACCTAACTCAAGATAAATTTTTTCTCTGGATGTTCCTCTGAAACATCCAGTTATTGCAAGACAAGCATCATATTGAACTGATTCTAGTTTTTCAGAAAAAGTGGAATTACCTGGACGATCATACACGACATCTCCATAATCTAGATGTGGTCTAATATGGGTTTTAAATATCGTGACTAGTGAATCCCTGGGTAGAAACTTACGAAGTTTGCGAATAAGACCAATACCTTGATTGGCTTTTTTAATTTTTTCATCAAGATGACGGTCAAAAGCCAGCTCATGATCAAGAATGAGACCAAGATGTTTTTGATGATCTTGTCGAGCAATGACTGCGTTGTTAAAATAAATTTCTGGAAGATCAGGTAGATTTATCCTCCGAGTGAAGTACACTTCAACAGCCTGTTTAGAAGGATCAGGGTTGAAGGTCATTTTCCATTGATGAGCCCACTCACTAACCTTCTGCATGTCACTGTTCAATTCGTTTGAACAGCGAATATGATCAAGGATAAGGGAGAATATTGACGAGTCATCAGCAAAAATTTTGATCATGGAAATAATTCCTTCAGTATTACATTTAATTCAAGCTTAATGTTGAAAACGCTTTGTCCAACAGTACTCGTTTCGAGGAGAGTGTAAAGGTTGGAAAATTCCTTTTTTAGTCTTCTTCTTTGTACATAGGCCATTTCACGTTTGAAATACCAGGATTAACAGAAAGTCGTAGTTAGAGAGTCGTAGTCCTGATCACCCATCTGCTCTGACTGAATAAAAAGTATCGGCGTCATTAGCCTCTGTGTTCAATTGAGACGAGTACAATAATAATGGTTGCAAAATGAATATATAATGATGAATAAACTTAGGGGGTGGTCAAGCTCTTGTTGTTCTTGAGTTTTCAGTAGATTGAAGAAATCTTTTGTTTCAATGCTATTATTTTCTAATTCACAGCTTACAGGCCAACCAACTGTGCTCTACTATGCACCAGTATTATTCAAACGATTAGGATTTAACATGAACACGTCTGCTACGCTAGCTACAATCGGTCTTGGCATTGTTAAGGTAAAAAAATATGTAATTTCATCATTTTTCCTTTAACCTGCGTTACTGCACTGAAGCAAATGTGTTAGTGGCCACTGGAAATTTTCTACATATTTTTTATAAGAATCAGTAACATTTGGCTGAGCCCTGACCTGTTATTTTTTTTGTGTTTTTTCCTATTAACTTAACCCATTTTATGAACGGGAAAAAGGTTTTCATATCAATAATATTCAGTCATTACTGGAATCTGATGCTCCGGCTTTGGTCGAATTATGTCCTGTGTTCTTACGAAACTATTCTTATAAAAGATCAAGCACTTAGGAATCGTTAGAAACGAGCAAAATTATTTGGATAAGAATTTCTCAAAACACATCCAGGATGTAGTACTGTAAACTGTTTAAACATTTTAAGATTTTAATTCAATTTTTTAGGTTGTATTCACGATGGGGACATTACTCTCTGTTGATAAATTAGGTGAAAACTTTAATCTTAACATGATTATTAATTGCCAAATCCTCTCTTGTATTTTAGATTTATTGGACTTTACTAATAGAAAGCCTACCTGGATGGCGGAAACTTTTAGTATTGAATAGCTTATTATTTTTTTAAATGCTTTCTCCTCTCCTTTTCATACGAAGGTGCAGTCTTATTAATGCTCAGTCGGGATGCGAGTGAGTAGATTGGGTAATCTGATCTCAGTGATAAATAGCTGTTACACTCCATCTAAGAATTCCACCACCCTGGTCAAGCAAAAACAAAAAAAGGGATTTGGATAAACTCTCTCACTTCAAGTTTCGCCGGTAGTCACTAAAAGACCAAATTTGTTTACATTTTAGGTCGACGAAAGTTTCTACTCGTTGGTGCTACGATAATGACAATCAGTTTGATCACCTTAAGTGCTGTCACTGAACCTTTCCAAAATGGTAACGAACAGCCTGCGTGTCATGATTATATTGGAACGCAAAAAGTTCATTCCCATCTCTTAAACGTTGATAATAAAAACAATCGAAATTGTACAATAGAACATTTTAATAACACTATATTAGATGGTATAAAAAATAAAACACTTACACACAAACAGCTTGGGAATAGCAGTGATATTATAAAAAAGACGTTATGTAGGAATTCAAAAAACAAAACTAATTTACGGACTGACCATGACAATGATGACAACGATGCAATGGGGTCGATTCCTGGGTCTGTAAAATACACATGTTTATTTGCCTTGATGTTATTCGTGATTGGATATGCAGTTGGTTATGGCCCAAGTGAGTGATTTTAACTTTGGAGATATTCATTCCTTTAGTATTAAGCTTTTAAGACTTCTAAGAGTTTTTGATCTTCTGAAAAGCTAACGAAAAAGACCTCCCATACACACATTTTGAACATTTGAACGATGTTTAAAATTTTGAAAACTAGCCAATAATTTAAACATCGACCAACACGTTTTCTGGTCCTTTGAATCAACAGACTCTTCTTTCTTAGACTTCTTATAGACAATTCTATTAAAAAAAAGCTCGAGAAAATTAGCAATACTCGTACATGTTTAACTCCACTATAAATTTTTTACTGCGTCTCACATATTTATTCCATTTTAAAGATAATGAAGCTCTAAATGGTTTTACTTTCTTATTCTCAGTGTCATGGTTGATATTGACGGAGATTTTTCCAACAGCCATCAAAGGTCGTGCAGCGTCGGTAGCAACAAGCGTCAATTGGGGAACGAATATCGTTATCTCGCTTACCTTTCTCGATGTTTTGGGTAAGTTGAAGAAGCATAATTACTTGTTAGAACCAGTACACGCTTTTTGGACCTACCCCGGTGGGGTGGAGGTCCTATAAATTAACCTGTGTTAGTCCGTCCGTCGGTTCGTTCGTCTGTTACCAACTTTTCTCAGGATTGAATCATAGGAATCTTTTGATTTTTGGTACAAAGGTGCAAAATGGTAGTGGCCAAAATGTGACGGAGCCCGATTTTCGAAAAAAAAAATTTTCGGCAATTTTGGGCCAAAAAACGGCTAAAAAACGTTTTTTTTGGACTTTGTGAAAATTGGATCATTACTTTTTTCTGATTTTTTGCATGGAAGTAGGGTACCTTCATTGGTAAAAGATGGCTCAAGTAGATTTTTGCACAAAAAATTTTGTTGGCTCAAAAAACGCATGTTTCTCTATAACAATCACTATTAATAAGCATACATCAATGTTCTTAGTCAAATTACTCAATTCTTTGATGAGATAGATGTTTTTTTGCTCACGAAGTCTTGAATATGAAAGAATATTTCACGATCATGAAATTTTGGTTTCTAAACGTTTTTTTTATAAGAAACAAACGACTAATTTTAATAGATCGTCACTATTTGTGTTCTGAATGATTTTTTAACGGTCATGCTCACGTATATATCAATTATATGTGTTAAATTCATAACCATGTACCATAAAAGTATCACTTGTTTTAAATAAGAATATCTTCTATAAGAATATCAAGGTGAAAATTGGCCAAATTGTAAGAATACCCTAAGAATACCCTCTAGGGTGAATTTCACAGAATTTGATAAGAAAACTACTTCCTTTGTAAGAGATAAATTGAAGCTTTGAGGAAGAAATGTAATTTTAACCCAAAATGTTCACTCAAAAGTCCAAAACTCTCAAATTGATCATTTCTCATGTTTGTAAAAAAGTCAAGTCTAAAAGAGTACGAATAAGTACGAAAATATTTCACCCTCAATTTTGGCAATTTCTTAAGAATACTTGACCCTCATATAATACACTATTCTTATAAAAAAGCGTGTTACTCAGGGGTCAGGAACACTGAAATATTTTATTTTTATATCCCCACTTTTTAAGAAATCGAAGAATTTGAGAAGGCGAAACCTAGGGTTTCATTGGAGACATAATCATCCTGGATCATCAACTAAAGTATCAATCAGTGTTGAAAATCAAATGCGTTAGATGATTTTGATGATCGGAAAATTCACTTTGCTATTTGCTTAATAAAATCTTGTACATACCATAATTTTTCATTCCTTTTTCAGGTTCATTGGGTCCATTTTTAACATTTTTATGTTACTCCGTTATCGGAGTGGTTTCTATTATCTTCTTGTATCATATCGTCCCCGAAACGAAAGGAAAATCGTTAGAAGAAATTTCAGAACATCTCAATGAGAGGTCAGTGTACCACTGTTACTAAATTCTTAATTATCGAGAAAACTTTCATTTCCGAGCAGATTCTGATTACTCCGCCCTGGAACGTATACATTCTAAAGGCCATGGTTCCGCAAGAGTCACATCATATGTACTATGGTCACATATACCAAATCCATGTAGCGCAGATCGTTTTATGTGCAGAATCGATGTTCAAAAAAGGCTTAGTTAGGGTAAATCAAGATTCAGGAACAATATCTTTATGTACGGTATAAAAAAACCCAAGGTTTTCCATATTCGAAGTGGTTGGGGTTTTGATATCCAACACTTGTTAGAGGAACAGTAGACATAACAGCAACATTTTACATCATTTGAAACTTGCTCACCTGCCTGCCACATTTAGCCAAAAACCAATAATTTTGACTAAAATTTGATTTGATAGGATAAGGAAGATAACTCTAGTTTTGTTCTTTAAAGTTTCTGGTTTCTTTGTTTTTAGGCGTGTCAAATGTACTACAGTTCGATGTTGCACTGAAGGACAAATGATTTACGTTCAAGATGATGAAGGTGATATTCTCTTGAATGGCAACGAGGCTGAGGATATCATGTGATTGTGGACACGAGGCTGAGGATATCATGTGAGTTTGGACACGAGGCTGATGATATCATGTGATTTTGGACACGAGGCTGAGGATATCATGTGATTTTGGACACGAGGCTGAGGATATCATGTGATATCGGACACGAGGATGTTAAAAGCATTTATTTTATATGGTACACGCTTTTTTTTAGAAGAATAGTGTACTTTGGCTGAGGGTACGAGCATTATTCTTATTTTTCTATTGTTCTAAACAATAGGCTTAGTCTAACTCTGAAATCTCACCTTAATATATTTATAGAAGTTTTTCATATAAAAAAAATGCGTGTATTTCATTTTAAGGAATTTTTTTTTAGATATTTGAATTTTATTCATAGCTTTTCTCGATTCGTCAAAGATCACAAACTGTACTGTACTTATTGAATTCAACTCAACATGTAAATAAATGTTTTGAGCCCCCCCCCTCCTACAGATATCAATTTCCTAAAATTCTCTTAATTCAAGATTCAATGTTTTCAAAAAAATATCTTGGAATTTTTTTTTTTTTGTTTTCTTTGTCGAGTTGAGTGAGCTGGATGGTATGACGTTAGTAACAAAATTGACTTATTTCTATGCATGAGCACCTATTTAAAATATTATCTTTCCCTTTAATATTTGTGGTATTAAGATTTTTAGGATTTTAATTTTATATTATTCTACAGGATTCCTGTTAATGTGTTTAGTTTTTAGATAATTTTCTAACCTTTTTTTATATTTTTTTATATTTTTCGTACATAGTGCCGTATTAAATTTGTTTAATCGACGAAATATTAATCTAATTCATTCCAATTCCATTTTTAAGTGATTTGTGAATTCGAAAATTACTATAAATTCTAATCTCGTACCCAGAGCCACCTGCACTCCCACTGGTAGGGACAAGATGGAGTTTATGCAAGCCCTTATTTGATTTGGTTGGTCATTAACCAGTAATAAAACAATTTTTCTACTTTTTCTAAAGAACGCGTCATCTCTATTTCAAATGATCAATTATTAAAGTATCTTATAAAAATTCTATCTCATCTGTACTGGTGGATGTGATATATTCACTCTGGAAAATACTGCCGCAACTTTTCTTTGATTTTTCAGAAAGAAGCGGACTAAGGGACTGGGTTCGAGTTTGTATAAATTAGGATCGACTTTATTGGAACGAAAAGGCTCACGAAGGGCGTGGTGGCTGTAGTGTAGTGTAGTCGTGGCAGGATAAGAATGGCCAAAATGGAATCACTGGAGGGCTGTAATTTCGTTTTGATCCAAGAAAGATAGAAAATCTGAACAAATATTCGAAATCAGCCAAGCTCAAAATTTCAGAAGAATTAAGTAAATCTTCATTTTTTCATCTTAATTTTCGAAATTTTTGAAAGATTTCGAAGTCTAAAAATCATCTGCTCAACATTATCTTTTCAACGAAGTAATATATTTGATCATATCTTTTCTCCTTCAAGAGCAATTTATTAAAATTAAAGTGTGAGGACTATAAATCTTTTTACAACATACTTTAGTATGGGATGGTGGTCACAACAGAACAGCAACTTTTTTT
Source organism: Clytia hemisphaerica (assembly GCF_902728285.1). Classification (NCBI taxonomy): domain Eukaryota; kingdom Metazoa; phylum Cnidaria; class Hydrozoa; order Leptothecata; family Clytiidae; genus Clytia; species Clytia hemisphaerica. The sequence continues at coordinate 332,201 of NW_027103417.1, read as the reverse complement.
CATATTTTTTGTTGCTCTAAAGGCAACATTTTTGGGTGTAGGGCCAATATTTTTCCGCAATCTGTTGGTATCTTGCATTTTACAGACCCACCCAAACCCTTTTTTCTTTAAATCACCCCTTGTTTTCTGTATATCGCGATTTGAAATAGCCTGGATATCCAGACCGTAAACTATTTCACCGTCTAGTTTTTTATAATCTTGTCTCTGGTTTACGGTCTGGTCCAACTAACTCCTCTGGCAGGGATATCTGTCCCTGCATATGCGAGTGTCTCTAATTGGTAAGTACGCGCCCAGTCACTGAGTAGAATTTTCGCGGGGTTTTCGATATTTTTCGATGCGCACGCATAATTTATGGAAAAAGCTGACATTGCAAAAAAAGATAAACAAATGAAAATGAAAACACAGGTTCATTTCTAAACAAAATGGCTGATGGAAAGGAGCCTTTATGAATGTGGCTGACGTTTGGATGTGGTTTGAATTAGTTTTGAAAGGCTTTTGAGTTTGTAAAATAGGTTTTATGGTAAGTAATTATGTGTGTCTGCCTGGGTTTCCAAAGTTTTGAGATTCTGTCAACAAGGGTTCACTCACAGACTGTGTCATTCAAAACTGTATCAGACTTTTTTAGTTGCACCAGACTCTAAAATTTTAGAATATTTGTATGTTGAGGTAAGAGTTTTTTTCTCTAAAATTTTGAGTCTGGATACCCAGGCTAGATTTGAAATAGCTATTGACTTGAAACTTGGATCAGTTTCAGTTTTGTCAACACAGACTTGTCTGTAAAATCATGAACATATAAACGACTGGACATTTGTCTTTGTCTTTTTGTAGAAAGGGCTGCTAGCTTCGTTGCCGCCTCGTTAAAAGCATAAAATGAAACAATAGATTTTGATGATATACCACTTGGAAGTACCTTGCTAACAACGTCAAAACTTCGACAAAAGTCTCTGTTGTTCTACTCTTCTCAAGTCTTTTATATATATCATAACAAAGATAACAGAGGCAAAATCATCGTCAGCTTGTCAAAACTCCGACTAGTATTTCTAAATTTTGACTTAAAAGTGTCTAATAATTTTAGAGAGTGTCGCATTCTAATTTCGATATTCTTATGACACAAGCTCTAAACTTTGGCAAACTATTTTTTTCAAGTCATATAAAAAATTATTGGAGTGACAAAAGGGATTCAAAAGTATACACGCAGTTGAAATTCTGCATTTTAGAGTTGAAAATGTTGATAAAATATATTACAAACTTGTGAAAAAATTCGAAAATAATTTTTTTGTACATTAGGAGTAATGTTCAAGCTCTATCAATCCTTTTACCTAACTAATTCAAAGAAATAAAATTATGACGGAATATTGTCGGATTTTTCATACCAATTTTGAAATACAGGCGGCAACGAAGCTCGCTTCAAAGAGACAATAAAAGATAGATGTCCAGTCGTTTATATGTTCATGGTAAAATAGAAACCACGAACATGACCGACTTGAAATTTTTGAATGGTTAATACGCCGCAGTATTGCATACTTCAAGTCAAAAGCATCAGTAGCGCATGTATTCGCTCCTATTAATGCCAATCAGACTATACATGATTTACACTAATTAGAATCTGGTCTGTAAAATGCAAACTGACCGAATAATCATTCCTATTCATCAAAATTTTTCAAAATTTCGAAAACAATATGGACTCGTTTTTTATATTTTACTTTAAGGATAGGGTACCAACCAAACGGGTACAATATTTCTTTTTGAATGAAAATAAAATTTACAAAATGAGGTTCATCAACATAAAAAGTTAAAGAAGGAAAAAAAAGTAAGGCAAAAATTCATAAGTACAAAAAAATCAAAAAAATTTTCATTTTCATACAAAAAAACGAAACAAAAAGTGTGTAAAATTAATCAAGAAAATCTTCAAAAAAAATCTTTTAATATCTACATTCTATACAATGGTAACAACAGTGTTTACAATGCTATTTTATAGTATAGTCTACACTGAGATATTAATAAAATTTTAACTGTAAAAATAAAGCTTTATTTTTCCAAAAAAGACGAAAGAAAAGCTATCTTCAATTTTTTTCTATAAATAAGCATAACATTTATAAGCATATATGCTAAACAAAGGCTCTATATTGTTTTTAAGAAAAATATAATGCATGCTTAAGTATAACACGAGCCTGATCAGACACTTGCTTATAACATGTATTCTAGATGACGTAACCTTTAACAAGAAAAAGGCCTGAAAAAACTGGGCGTACGCCACTACCTCAGTTTTGGTTAAAAAGAGAAAGAATATTTCAAAACAGATAATAAAGCAATAAAATCTCTAATATTAATTTGTATATAAAAGTAATTTATAATATATACATAGAAACAAAAAAAAACGTCTTCAGTTTTTCTCTTTTAAATTCATCAACAACAACCGTACCAAATTTATCGGTGCCATGAAAATAAAATCCAAATGATAACCGAAAAAAAGTATGGAAGGCAAAAGTATATGTATACTAATGTATAGACATTAAACCTTTTTCATTGTTTTCAGTGGCGGATACGAAGGGCGGTTCAGTAAAGGCATTTATCCGACCAAACTCTTCTTCGTGGAAAGATAACATCCGCGCCGTATAAATTCGCCCGTGGCGCTTCGGGCGGTACGAGCTACATTACATTCGTTATGCGGGTGAAACTCTTTTTGTCGAGCATCTTACGTATCCACCACCGATTTTAGCATTTTTTTTACCATTTATGATAATAAAATTGTTAAAATTTTTTCCTATACTCGCCAAAGAAGTAAATGGTTCGTACTATCATCTCGACCGACCGTTTCATTCTGTTGGCTATATTTAAAGTCCTCGTATCCATCACCACCGCTCACCACAAGAGTCATTGTACCATTTGTATCATTAGAGTCCAGCTCTTTATATTTATTACTATCCACTCGTTTGAGACGATCTCTACTCGGTGACGGGGAAACGCGAGATAAGTCTCTTTGATCATGATCCGTAGTTTTAAAAGAACCTTTCGGAACTTCAACCGACGTCAAAAACCGAACGTGACCTGTATGTCCGTGTGGCGATCCGGTCGGTCCGTTATTCCGTAGTACGGGCACGGACATGTTCGCGGTAATAGAAGGAAGCGGATTAGTTAATACAACTCCAGCACTCGTTCCAATCCATAATAAGTCTTTACAAATTAATAATGACGTCACACGTAAACAAGCTAATTTATGTTGCTTGATGATTGCATCCGCACCTAGTATAAAAGAAAAAGGTAACTGGATGAAAACTTCACTCATCGCAGAGCTTTACGTTTGTAGTTTTTGAGGACAATTTACAGAAGCAGCCGGCGGAGAGACCGGAGTGTTCTTATCTTCTAGGAGACCAAATGTTACGACCTTTCAATTTTTTATACAATTGATGTGTTCTGATTTCTTGGAAACCTAAATCGCACTACTTGTCTCCCTAAACTTATTACTACTTTATGGTTGGACGTTTTCTAAATTCTAGGAAAAACAATTTGCCAAGATATACTTTGTTTTTTTTTCACGAAAGATGTGTTCTGAAGCTTTCTAGGGTTACTAGGCAACAAGATCACGTTTGATGACCTTGATTATACCCCTGTCTCGTCAGAACACATCATTATTTCTAGCTGATTAATTCTCTAAGATCTGATCAGAAAATATCAAAATTTATAGCTGAAATATACTCTAAGGACAGATCGAAAAAAAAGGTCGCCTCGTCGGCTGCTATTTGCCTTACTCATTTTATTCATTTTCTAACAATAAAGTTTTTAGGATGTTGAATTGTGAATTGTGAAAGCTATGTAAACAAGTTGGGGAGCATAGACCAGGTTGGCCAACTGTATAAAGGGTTAACCCAACTTATCAAAGAGATAACTACCTGGTCTGCGAGTCAGACTCATTCACCCTTAATAGATTTATTCAGATAATTTAATAAACTCTTACTTTTCATAGAAGAAAAATCCAAAAACTACAGTGTCTTGGTTTTATCCATTGGGCATTTCCAGAAAAAAAAATCAAATATGGGGGGGGGATATAACATTTTTTGGAAATTCAACCCCGGAAATTCAAAATCACCAATAATCAGGACAAGTTTCCCCCCAAACAGAAAAATATTCAATATATCCTCCACACCCGTTTACAAAAATTCGCTGGAAGAGCCCATACACCAATAAAGTTTAATTCTGATCAATTTTATACAAACCATTTAGCATTTTTTCGACAGCTTTTGACACGTCAAGATCCAGTAGGTTTTCGTACGTGGTTGCATGGTATAAGCGAACAACAGCACTGCTTTGAATGGACACCCAAACACCCAGTCCTGAACTGACAATCTTGTGAACGGTCCTCGTGTGTTCAGGGTGTACTTTAATAGGAGACTAAAACATAGATTTATAGAGGATGTTATTGAAAGTTACTGAAAAACTGATTCTTCCGTGACCTTGCCTAAATAACCAGGCTAATTTATTTTATTTTCAATGATTCTGGTTTACCACCCGGTCTTTCTAAAGCAATCTGCATTCAAATATCAGAAGGCAACAAATGCGTAATTTATCGATTCAATTATTGCGCGAAGCTTAAGATTTGCTAACCCCGGGTTTACAAGCATCCAAGTAGATCAAGCTGCAGATTACAGAAACATCAAATCAAAAAAGAATTTACAGCCTGGACATCCAGGCTAGCGTGAGCTATATTCTACTGATCTACCCACTAACATCAAGGAAAAGATAAACGGATAACGTTATTTTTCTTAACTATAATTATATTGAGTTGCTAAATTGAATCTCACAGTGGAAAATCATCGGACAAGAAAAATATATCTCTAGTAGAAAGAAAGGCTAAACTAAACATTTTCTATAAAGAGTGGGTGGCAGGTTTTTTTACAGATTTCGCAATAAAGTATAAGTGGAACGTCGAAATAACACAATAACGCATTGGTATGCGACTTTACATGGATTAGTATTCTTAAATTATCCACAGCCTCTCACTAACCAACGACTACTAATACGTCAAAAACAAACACAACACACAATGGGACATGATAACATTAATTCAACCACATAAAAATCGCTTGACATATTTTTGATGTCATCTCACTTAAAAAATGTGTCTTATGAATAGGAAAAGCCATGTGTTGCTCTTGGAAAATTTCCAAAAATTCATTCGCAAATAAAAAATTCACGAATCAAAATATTTCTGTGTTTGCGTCAATAACGTGAGCACCTTAGTATCTGATAAAAACGAGTTAGAAACTAGACCAGACGCAAAGAGAGCGTTTCTCCCATGGTGATAGAAGATTGTGTTAGCGTTAACGTTGCAAATAAAGAAACGAAGGTCTAGACTGCCCGCTGTTAGCGAATTCGAGTAACACCCTTTTTAGCTAATCGCATGACGTTTAGATTGATACAGTCGTTTGGCATAAGATTCCCATTCCCGCACGCAAATTTTTTTCCGTAAGCGGCCCAAGACCTGAATTAGCGGCCCAAGACCTGAATTAGCAGCCCAAGACCTGAATTAGCGGCCCAAGACCTGAATTACCAACCCAAGACCTGGGAAACTTTGCGACTTTTGAGACTTGCTTTTTTGCCATGATTTTAGAATCTTGTGTTTACTTACGAAACTGCCAAACTTTCCGAAGCTCATTTTCAACTATACAAAGTACTGGTCTTTTTCCACTAGAAAAGTGCCAAAGGAATCTTAGTGCGGAAATAAGAATCTTATGCAAAACGACAGTAAAAATTGAGACAACCATATAGTCCTTACCTCTAAACTGAATGAGGTGACGTTCACGAGAAGAATCGTATTCTGACTTCCACACCAAATACGTCCGGCTACCGCCGTCATACATGTGATATTTGATCCGGTCATGCTGACTTGGACGGTTTCCGGTGCGGTCAGGTCCCATACACCGTTCAAGTCACGTTTGTAGATGCATAGTTCCCCACCGCTTAGCGCGACGAACACTTTGTTTTCGTGGTAGCTGGAAAGAAAAAAAAAGGAAAATAAATTGTCAGCTTAGAAATTAGAATAGCATCAATCAGACAAAAAATTGAACGGATTGTTTAGTTTGAAATGCTGATCTAATGTATGTTTTATTACTATTTTATGGTATACCTTATCGGCCGTTTTTACACCGGCCCTTATTGGAGTTAAAAGGGCCGATAAGGTAATTGGACAATTTTTTTTGCTAGAAACGCCTGAAGAAGAAAGTATCTTAAGACCTATGCTAGGATGGATTATTGAGTTTTTTACAAATGCTTATATGGTTATATATCAGTGCATCGTTGTTTAAACTTATGAAACAGACTGGTGAGATGGAAAAATGGACAGAATGTTATACTTTCTATTCTGTCTGAATTTGATATCTCGTTTCGCTTTCGAACAAGATATTGTTATTGATTAGGAGTTAAATAGAAAGAGAGTCACAGTATAAAAGACAACACTGTTTTTAATTTTAAAACCAAGTATTGATTTTCAAAACATAATGTTAAAGAGGCTGGTTCCAGAGTATTCATAAAGTCTAGATTATTTTTTTTGCTTGCTTAGGTCGAACAGCTTAAATTTTTATAAGCGATCAATCATATAAAAAGCAGTATAATAAATAAATGAATATTTTACTGTTGATTTTAATACGTAGTTAGTTTATACCCCTTGGATCCTCTCCTTTGTAATAAATCGACCCTTATAGTGACGCTAAAAACGGGAAAGTTGTGAAATAACTGTTAGGATAAAACTCAGTTAGGGCAAAATTTTTCATCAGAGAAAAGTTTCGTCACTATGAAAATCTTTGTCACCACCCCCATGAAATTGACCAGGAAATTTTTTTGTCATGGTTCTTCCGTCACCTGCCTAAAAATTTCGTCACTCCCCCCCCCCCCCCGACAACGTTTCCCCTTTAAGATATACTTGACGCCACTCAGTCATACCGCAAAATATATAACTACGAATTTCCCTTGGTTACCAATGTGATCGTGTATTACGTAGGATTATGCAAAAAGACGAGAGAGATTTGGAGAGGCCCGTTAGAAATACTGATAGATTAGTCTTTTTGTTTGATGAAGGGTTCTTAGCAAAAGATAAACAGACAAGCACTTTATCTCTACGTAAACCGAACAAGTAACGACGAAAAATCAGATTGATACTTTTAGTTAAAGTGAGATTAAGGGAGCCACAGAGTGAAATCTATTCCTGGTTCTTTCCAAAACCAGAAACAAGAGAACCTTTTATTTGAGGCATTGATAATGTCAGGAAACGTGGTTTTTATGGCCACTAGTTTCAGATTTATGCAATGAAACAAGTGTCGTTCTTTGGATGTTTCAAAATATGGAATTGAATTGTGTACTAAAATATCATGAATTCAAATGAACGATTTCGCTAGTTGACCCATTTCCCCATTTCAGAAATAATAGTTGTACAAGCGAGTAGAAGATGTAATAAGAAAGTAGACTTACAGAATAGAGGTGACGGGTGATTTCATGGTCAGCCGTACGCGACTTTTGCGTTGAGGTATCGTGTCTTGAGCGTTGTAAATGTAAATGCTGAAAAAGTAATAAATTTTGTTTAAAAATCGACCAAAACAAGTACAGGGACTAAGGCGTAAATATAAATTATTCTTGATAAAAAAGTACCCTTTCTTAAAAAATACCGTTCATCCATTTCTTTAAAAAGAACCAACGAATGCTTACTACTGGCTACCTTCTATGGAATCTAATCTATAGATCAGAGACATAAAAACCTCCAAACATGATTAAAACACACTGAAAACCAAGGAAAGCTTACTGTCAGTCTTCAGTACCAACTCACATACAAGCTAATAGAGTCGCATAGAACCCTGAATTTGCCGTTACCGAGCCATATATAAATTTCAGAATACTGTAACCTTAGAGACCAAAGACGAAAGAAAGGAAGGGTAACTCACTGTCGATCTTCAGTGCCGAGCCACATGCATGCTTTGGCATCTAGCCCTTCGTCATCCTCGTCCTGCTCGTTTTGCATGTTGGTCTGTTCGTCTTCATCGCTGGTATAATCATCATCAGAAGATCCTCGGTCACCATCCATACTCTCAGTCGCTCCCAAACTGCTGTCACCAGGGCTGATACGACCTCCGCCGAAATTCATACCGACACCTGTAACACCTGTGTTGAGAAATAAGACATCATTTTCCTCTTCATTTCTTTATACAGTAGAGTCTCTTTAACTCGAACCTTTATAACTCGCATGTCTCCTTAACCAGTACAAGTTTCCCAGTCCCTTTAACTTAACAATGCCTTATTCTTGATAAGATGACGTCATATTTTTTAACGGAAGCACACAAAATAAGCCGGTTTTTGACCTCCGTGTTTCTATTTTTAGTAACAGAGAGGGGTCAAATGCCGGCTTTTTTAGGGTCTTTCCGCTAGAAAAATGACTTACGCATATCAAGAATAAACCTTATTCCACAACCCGGAATTTCCTTAGCTCGTTTCCTTAACGTAAGTCATTGAAATTAACCAAACCCCCATTTTCAAAGGCACTTATCCAAAAGAAAATGACAAAAACTGAAAGGCTCAACATACCCATATAATGATTGGACATGGGCGGGTCATCTTCATCGCCACTGCTATCAAAAGCCATGATGGCGGACGCCCCTGAATTATCATCATCATCGGAGACGTCCGTGGAAAAAGCTTGTTTCCTGCGTTTCGATTTCTTTCTGGGCGTGTCTGAGATTTTCGGTAAATTAGAAACGTTGTTACTGTTCTTGTCGCTTTTAAGGCGGCCGCCCGGTATGACGGCGATACAGACGATACGTGCTGAACAAACTGATAACGATGCTTTGGATTGTACGCCAGGGATCATAGATAGGAGACAGACTTGGCCAACATAACCGTCGCTATTACACACCCAAACGTCGCCAGGCATACGATTTTCTTCGGTTGATGCACCAGTGAAAGAGCTTATGTAGCTCGGTGCCGCGCATGTGAACTACAAAAAGAAAAGATGAGCAATATCGTATCCAAATTCTTAAGATTCCTTGAAAGTTGAAATTCAGAAAGCTTAAAAGGGATAACATAAGGAAAGGAATTTAAGTAGGTTGAGAATGGTCGAACGTGTGCAACGCACTGGGCTCAGCTTTAGTAGCTTTATAAAGATAAGTGCCCATGCCCTGAAAATTTTTTGGAAAAATGAAAAAAACATTTACGGATATTCATCCCAAGAACAAGTGTACCAAATTTCAGTCAAATTGAAGTCTCCAGCCTGTCCCAAAGTACTAGCATTATCTATTTAAAAAGAAAGTTTATGCTTACCTGCATTCCACTCCTAGTTTTTGTGATTGGCGTCGGATATTGAAATTCTGGTGGAAAAGCATCTCTTGAATAAGCTGCAAAAATAAAAAATTACAAATAACGTTCCAGTACTTTTCTAAGATTAAGAAAAAAGAAAAAGATTAAAAAGATTAGAGCATCAACCGCGAAAAAATAATGCTTAAATTTCGCCAATAGTTCCACACGTGTATTATTTCGCTCGGGTATTTCAGGGTTTTCTACAAGAAATGTTAAAGATTCTTCCACAAGAACTAAGAGATTGAATAACCTTCGTATGATCATCTAAAGTACTTACCCAGTTTTTGTTTGGCATCATTGAAGTAAGCTTCCCAAGATGATTTGCATTCAGCCGATAAGAATTGAAAGGTGTAGTTCTCCACGTCGTCCCTACGATAGAGAAAATGCAAAGATTAGAAGTTCGGTCGACGATATAGCAGAGTTTTCGTTTTTTGATTCCAAGGAGTCATTGTCGAATCAATAAATAGTAACCAGCTATTGCTACATAATTTTGCTATAAATTTGTCGTTCTTTTTTTATGTTGCGAAGTAGGCACTCTCTCCCCTCCTTATAAAGATAAGTCGAATTGTAAAAAAAAAGTAAAATACATACTCAGTTTGAGCTTGCAGTTCGATTCTTGAGAGACTTGGTGATAGAGTTGTTTGAGGTGATTGTGTTTGTTTCTCTTGAATCAAAGCTCTGACTTCGTTCAACTGCTCACGTATTGAATTCTCCATATTCTGTAATAAAAAAAGTCTTGTTTCGAGATGGTAGGGGACAATCTTTAGGACCTGTAGCATCTTTCGTAGGGCGCATCTGTGATTGGTTTGAAAGTAGATAGGGTTTTGAAACTTTGGGAGGGGGCCCGCGAATCAGACCTGGCAAAAGTTATATGGTAAAAAAAACTAACGTTGTAGGCAAAACTCCTATACTGCAGCAAGTTTTCTACTAAAACATATAAAGAATTACAGGCTTTCGAAGTTAAAAAATTCTGTCAGTTAGAGTACGATTGACGTCATAACGTAACAAATTCCACAGGATTTCATAACTTTAAATGGTGATAACGGAAAAGTATCTTATCATACATCGCAAAGATGAAGACAACGGAGTAGAAAATCTACCTGATGAGGAACGCTGATATTATCCGACATATTTAAGATATCGTTCAGAATCCGGATGTCATCTTCCAGCTTTTCCAACTCACGACTTCCTCCATTTTGTTGAGGATTCGAAACTGAAAAAAAGAGATACAGTGCTGCAAATAACGGCCGGTGACCGGTAAATACCGGTCATTTTGTCTAATTAAAAGAGGAGCAGTTTTTAAATCAAAATAGGTGTTTAGCCAATCTTAAGGTCATTACAGACTAATATGGTTCCGCCAGACCCCCTGCTCGTTACACTCGAAAATTTACCGGCCAACTGAAATTTCCCTATTTGCAGCACTGAGATAGAACAATCATTCTTTCATTTGACTTCTATTTTAATGCGGTCTGATCTGAGATTCAGCCAAAAAAAAAAAATCAAAAACGCGTTATCGTTTGCTTGTTTTGCATTTTTATGAATGCGATCGACCTTTATTTTGGCGCGACTGTTTTAATTTAGTCACGCTAAAAAGCTCATTTAAGACATTTAAGACAGTTAAAAAAGCGTAAATAAGTCACTTGAGAATATGCAAGACATGAAGGGGTTTATCTAAAGAATCCTGCATTACTAAAAATAGACAAAAAGAACGACAAATTTCATAAAAAACGACATATTTCGCCGTCCACAACCTCGACCGAAAGTAACTTTACCACCCTAGCGATTCATTCCCTTTCGTTTATCACGGGAATTAACTACATGTGGTCTAAAAGAACGACAAATTACGCATGCGTGTTACAATGCAGGATCCTTTAGAGGAACAGACTGCAAGAGGATTAACAGGAAAATAAATTGATATCCTAGAATCCTCTTTCCGGTTTCTTTCTAATCTAGGGATCAACAAATGTCATAAGAAAGATTGCAAGTTTTACCTTTGCAGATTTCGATATTCTCCAAAGCAAGTTTCCATACGAATTTGTATCGATTGAATTCAGGGGTGGATTGTCCGTTAAATAGTGAGTTACGTCTCAACACGTTATTCTTTCTTCGGACAGTAGTGCATACTAACAAGTTCGAGAATAGAAACAAACATCGATCTTTCTTCGTAATCGAACCTTTGTTTTCTGCAACTAAATCTTGCCGGATAAATTTACGAGTGTTTGTTACGAGGTCAGAAATACCTTCAATCGTATGTTCAATATCACGTAATTTTTCAATGTCTTTTTCAGCCTGGTCAGCTTCGACTTCTCCTTTATTCATTCGGTCTGCCAACGTTTTAATTTCTTGCATAGCGCGCTCTAGACTATCGTAATCTGGATGTTCAGGTGTCGTGTATTTTAACAAGTCCTGAATAAGAAAAATATGAAAATATAAATTGAATGTTCTCTATGTAGGCCTTGACAGGTCTGGATGAAATGTGGACATAAGCGAGAAAATTGGCCGAACAGAAAAGCTTTCAAAGTAGGATCATAGAATTTACTATAGGTTGAAAAGCTTTCGAGCAGAAACTTTCGTGAGGTCACAAAATCACGAGATCAATTTTCGGGAAATGTTATTTCTGGAGCACAAACTTTCGAGAAAGGTTGCATAAAATCTCGAAAATGGCGAAAGTTTCAGTTCACAAAATAAAAAAAGTAGTAAAGTAGTAGAGATTAAACCTTGGAGAGTATTTTTCAAGTACTTTTACAAAGTCTTAGAGATGAAAGAGCTCAAGGACATTGAGATTTTGTCATTGCCAGCACATACCTTTAGAATCAACATATAACGAGGTATCCTCTGTACAGGCATAATCAACAGGTCGTTCAGCGTTAGTTTTTCGTGATGTTTCTGAGAACACGTTTCAATGTATTTGGTGAATTGTGGACGGGAACTGGCTTGACGTATAGCATCTTTGGCTTGTACAAAGTTATTGATGAAATTGCTGTAAGCGTCCATTAAATTGTGCTTCGTAAACTGAAATAAAATTAGACAAACTTTAAAGCAACAACTAGTATAGTATAGCATGGGAGATGTAAGAAATTGAATGTCTTCACATTATTTCACAAAGAAAGCTTCTGCGATAATCACCGCTCTGACTCCAACCTAAAATAGCAGTGGGTTGATGACTTGAATTTATTAAAATAATTAAACTCATAACTAAGACAACACATCGTGCCTCCCAATGCGATTTTAAGTACCTGAATACTAGACCGGTCTTTAGACGGTCAGGACTGTTCGAAACAATTTTTAGAACGTCCGAAGGCCAATATAAAACAAAGATTTGACCGCTACTAGAACGCACGTTAACCGTGACAAGACCGGTCCTCTTTTTCAGGTATTTTAAATTGCTTGAGAAGTCATACATATTCTTGGCCTGAAAATCCATGAAAATATGACTGACTGAAAGTGAAGATCTTAAAAAAACCCAATAACATTATACCTGGTTAATGAAGATATCACCGATGATTTGGCTATCACTCCAATCGTCAATACGAGCTGTGATGTCCTCATAAAAGTGTTTGTGGTTGTCCAGGAGTTCAGGAATCTGGTAGAAGATCTCATCCACCAGTGTTGGTTCAATGATGTTGTTGTCTGGTCGTTTCAAAGGATGATAGAACATCTGGAAATGGAAAGAATGAGGTACTGGTTTAAACATTTTGATTACCCAAAGGTTAATGGATCTTGTCCTCTGGCAACAAGATCATCACGGTTTCAAAACACGTGGTAGACCAGCAAAGACATTTCCTGGCAAACTTTGTGAAGATCTGGGCTGCTTGAAAGAAGACCTCCCGGTGCTCACGAGAGATCGAACACGATGGAAAGATCAAGTTAATAGATGCCGAGCTCGCTCGACCCAGTAACGTATAAATCACTATCCAACATTACATTGTAAATTTACGAAGTTGTGGTTCAAGAGATCTATAGAATCCTTTAAAAACATAACAAATAATCCTGTTTCAGAATGACTTTAAAGATCTTACTACATGAGATGAAGGAGTTAGTTAGAAGGCTACTTACCGTTAACATGGATTCCATATTATTGACATAAGATTTTTCGGTATCTAGTAAGTTTTGCAGAACATGCCTTCTCATTTCCTATTGAAAAACAAAATTATCAAGAAACTAAATTTTACTTATATTATGATTAATGAATTCTCTGTGCCACTTGCAGTCAGGCACACATTTTCACTTTTTTTTTAACTGAAATGTATCATAATGCTTCATGGCTGTGCTGGTTAATTTAGGTATTTTAAATACCAATGTCCGTAAAAGTGTATGTCGTGGATAGGTTTCCTACAAGTCCATGGGTAATTTTAAAAACCTTTCTATTACTCTGAGGAATTCTGATAAATTATGAAATTATTGAGGTATTTGATAATAGAATATGTATTCAAACCATTTTTAAGAATAAAAATATAATGCATTTCCCAGCATTTTTTTTGCCTTTTGTGATAAACTCTAATCAGAAACTCTAAAATCATGGAGAAAAACTTTAGAAGCTCTTTTTGGCAGTGATTGGAGGTCATTTCCATTAGCTTTTACACTTAAATTTGATAAGGTTATCTAAACCAATTAAGTAGCCAAAGAAACAAAACCAAAAAATAGGGGAGAACATAAATTGAGAACGCCTTTTTTTGGCAATAAAATTCTTTTTGAAAAGCTCTTCTTGTACTTGGCAACATTTTTTAAACGAAATGGAATTTTGATCATTGTACAACATTTGATTTAGTATCTTGATGATGTAATAACAGTAGAAAAAATACAAAGGATAATTAATTTGATGTCTTATACTATTGACGTATTAAAACATCAATTGATATGGAGTTTTTTATCTATAGCAAAAAAAAATGCCCTTGACATAAATAGGTTAATGAGTGGAATATGTGTCTTTTGCTATATGAGCACATATTATTCAAAATGTTTGGAAATTTCTCTTTTTCTCTCTCTTACTTAGTAGCAGAGGCAAATGATCATCATCTTATTATAATGAGATTATACAACAGAGGTCTCTTAAAAGGAAAACAAACATTGCGTCGAAAAGTCAAGAATGATAAGAAAGACCAAAACCTTGAAACACTTAAGGGTTTTGGATTGACATAACACGCATATTTTGATCAGACAACTATGTAGGGACTATGACAACCTGACACATCAAGTTTTTTTTACAAAGTAAACACAAAAATATGAGTCAGTTAACTTTCTCTCTCTCCACACTACTTATTTTCACATAATTTTATCCCCTTTTGCTGCCTAGTCATCCACTGATTGTGGTACCACTATAATACCTATAAGAAGTATCTTTTGGAATATCTTTTGGAAATTAAACACTCTCTAAAAGTTTCTTAATTTTTTAATTTTTATACCATGAAATCAAATGACGATAAGTTTGTGAAATGAAAAAGACTATTTTGATAAAATCTCCTCTCCACAGGAAAATATTTGCAGACACAATTTTTTAATGCAACTAATTTTCATGCAAAACAGAAAAAGAAAGTTTTTAATTTCAAATTTAAATGATTTTAAAAACCATAAGGCAATATTTGTAAAGTCTATTTGCACAAACAGTAAAATGGCATTCATCTTTACATTCATAATCAGATCTTTCAAAAATCAATCAAGTTAAAAATGATATGTCAATTCACTAATACTGATTCAAGATCCGTTATGATTTTTACAATTAGATCTTTAAACAAAACACGAAACCCCTTTCATTTTGAGTTGGTCAATCCCATTACATATTCCCTGGAAATATCTCAAAATTGTTACTCTAGTTGTCAAATTCTCTATGAGAGATCTTGATAATATGAAATTGCCCTAGCTTGTTAGCCAATAATAATTCATACTATCACATATCAAAAAGATATGATGATATAATAAATAAACATACCTGTTTTGGAGTTTTAGTCTTTGGCGCTGGTGAAACTGGCTTGACATCAACCTCTGGTGTATTGATAACTGGTATTGAAATATTATCATTCTGCACTACTGTGACAGTTTGAGTTTCATCATATAATGTTGCTGAACTAGGTGTATTTGCTGAACTAGGTGTAGTTGGTGATCTAATAGATGCATCTAAGTCATTGGTAGTGTCCTCATTGAATGAGAAAGATGTCGGGGTTGTCGGTTTTGAAGTTTGAGTCCACTCCTTTGGAGTTTCCTCATCTTTATTCTCAGTTTCTAGTTCAGAAGATAAATCTTCCATGCTCAAGTCTCTTGGCGTTGAACGACTTCCCTGACTCTGGCTATCAACATCCTGTTCCTGAGGTTTTGGGCTATCACATTTTGCCGGTTCCTCTTCAATAGTTGGCTCTTGAAAACCATACTTCTGTTGCTTTTTCTTACGTGAATCTTCTCGACTTTTCAGACTGAATGGTATTTCTGGTATATTGTCTAAAAAAGGTGGCACCACGATCGGCTGTCGTGGGCGTGAACGTTTATTTTCGGTTTTATTTTCTACAACTTGTTTCAATATATTCAAGTCTTCATCCTCACTTTCAACTTCATGTCCAAGCTTTTCTTCATTTGTATTTGGTGGTGTTATAACTCCTATAAAAACAATTCATGGAGATTCTTAAAACAAAAAAAGTTTCCTTATGTTTTCGTCTAAAAAACTAGACCAGATCCTATACAACATCATTTTTTGTCAGATAAAATGAAAATATTGAGACATTTCATATTTATTTTCAATTATCTTTTATTTTTAAAGAATAGTTTTTGTCTATTCTGAAAAAAACGGAGACCAGGCTGATCACAGATTCTATTCAATATTTACCATAAATAATAGAGTTTTAGGAGAAAACTTTATTTGTAAAAAGCCAAAATAAAGAGAAAAAGCAGCTGTGCTTTAAAGAAAAATAAAGGTTTTTAGGAGTCTGAATTTTCTTGGAGTTTAGTTTGAGTAGTTTATGCAATGTAGTGTGGGGGGGGAGATTTTCCTCATTTAGTGTTTCCCATCTTTAGATGTGCATTAAACTCTACATGATTTGCTTTAATCTTTTGAGAGGTTCTTTAATTCACTTTTTAATCTCCTTTAAATGTTGACTAAGTTTGATCTTATGTTGCCAAACAATCAACATAGAATTTGCTTTGATGTCACAATGTCAGACCAAATAGGAGATCGAATAAAAAACACTTTTTATGATATCAAAATTATGATACGATTGATAAAAAAAAGGAAATTGTTAAATGATAAAGAGAAAAAATTGTCAAAAAAAATCTATTTTTAATTTTTTGTTTCGTTTTTAAAATTGTCAAAAAAACTGCTTCTAAAACAGACTCAAGGTTTTTAAGGAAAATATGTTTGATAAAACAATCGTATGATCAACATACCTAACGAAAAAAGATTAGTTATTAAAACAGCCTCACAGTTTATAAGTTTTACTCAACAAATTTCATTTGCTTGTAATTGAAACATGAACCCATGGATACAAACACATCTAGTTAGAGCACTTTACAGGTCATTTACGACGAAACAAGAGAGAAAAAAGTGTCTTATCATAGCAAATGGAAGCTCTCATATGCATGAAAATTAGAAATAAATGAATCAAACTCATGAGTTTTGAAAACAAAACATTTTTGTCATAAGAGCAAAGAGGTCACAACTTCAAAACTTGTTGTTTCCTTTCGATAAGATTTTCAAATTCTATGAGATTAATGCCCCAATTATTATCAGTTCCATTAAAAAACACTGCTTCCCTTCAAATACTGTCCCTCTTTGTTTCACAAAAATATTTAAATGTCTGTATGAAATTAACAGACAATTAATCCTATCAATTCTCTTTTGAATGATGAACAGAGAAAGGATTGTCAATAAAAGCTTGTTTGCAGAACCAGAAATTTTCTATAGTATATCAAAGATAGAGGTTTTGGTTTTTAGCAAATGAAATCCATTTTTTTTATTTTAGGAGTTTTCCTGTGAGCAACATGTAGAGAGAAAACCCATAATTACATTTCATTTATTGACAAAAAAAGCTTTTTCTGATTATTTGTCATGATTAAAAAGATGCATGTTTCTTTATAAGATCTGATTAAAATTGCATGAAAACGTAGGACTGTTTTATGTTCAGCAGTGTAAATTTATGAATCGACCCCAGCATAAAAAAGCAAACCCTTTTCTCCAATCACTCATTCAATAAATTTTACCATGTTCCAGCCATTCATGCCACAAGCTTTACATAAATTAGTTGGATGGTAAAGTTCTCATATTGATTTGACAAAAATTGATTTCATCACCAACTCAAATATTTTCACTTTTTCTGACCCTGGACCATATATTTTGGTTCAACCATTGAAAAATGTATAGAAGATCCTGAGAAAAATGCGATGAAAAAATGTAACTTACGGTTTTCTTCTTGTGTTGGTGAAACTATCTTGTTGGTATCTTTGACCATTTGTGTTGTAGAAATATTAGGAAGACCAGGTCTCTTACGCACTTTAACTTCTTGTGAATCTCCATCTTGTGGGGGAGGTGGAACTTTTGGTATTTTTATTTCATTAATCTCAGTGTCTTTTAAACATGGACTCTCCGGTACAAAAGCATCATCCTCATCCAATGATACTTTATTCTCTTCATCAATATTGGTAAAAGTTTTCGAAGAAAATGCATTCAATGAAGGACGATTACGTATTTTTCGTGGACTTCGAGCAGGACTTGCTGTTAATTCATCTTGAAAGTTCTCAGGTGGAGCAATATAATCAGTATTATGGCTTTGTTGGATATCTAAAGAGTCACTAAAGGATTGTGATTTTGGAAATGTATTACTACTAAAATCTCCATCCACATCAATTTCTTTCTCAATACTTATAGTATTCATCATCGTGGATAAGTTTCCCGCTGATTTACTTTTCATATTATTTTCACAATCTTGAACATATCGTTCTGACATATAATTGCGTGCATTTGGTAAACTATTTAAAACTTCTGCGTTCTTCTTTGACTCCTCATCTGGTATTTGAGGTTTATTATTAAACGTAAATGGTTTATCACGATTAAACAATGGTCCTTGTTTTAATAGTTCCAAACGCTCTTTTTTCTCTACTTCCTCGTCTGACCGTCTATCAGACATGTGACCATCAAGCGATGGCTTGTTAAACGATGACGATAAACTGAAAGGGCTTGATTTGATACTGTTGTTATTTGAATGTGAAATGTCCGAATAAGATGTTGAATGCATGTGATTAGTATCAGCGCTGACACTTCTTGTCGATTTGAAAGATGGAGCATTAAAATTTAAGACCCTCACCTTAGAAATACTTGTAACACTACCAATTCTTTCGTCTTTATTTTTATGGAGGTTAAATAGCTTCGATCCTTCATCCTCGCTTCTTGATCCTCCCATATTGGAAGAGGAGAGGGACATTAAGTTTTGTTGTTGCAGTGGTTTTGTTATTGTTGTCATTGATGAACTTTTCATGGAACCATCATAAATCAAAACTTTCCTGTTGGCTTCCTTTAGTTCAGCTATCTTGCTATTTCTAATGGTTGGTTCACTCACACGAATTCTGTTATGATTGTTTTCACTGTACTGAGTTTCAATGTTATTCTTAACAGTGGGCAGATTTATGCTTTTATTTGTTAATGATAAATCCAAACTTTCATAGTTATCATTTAAATCAGACTCACAGATTGTACTCTCAGCTGCTGAGGATAGTTCCCTGCTTCTGGACGTAGAAAAATCATCAGATGTATAATTGCTCTCTAATACGTCAGCATCACTGGTATCCAAAGAGCGATTTTGTATATTTCTCATATAAATCTTGGGCCGTGTTTTGCTACGTTTTGATCTCTTTTTAGTCAGTCTTCTTCTACGACCAAAAGCGTCTTTTTCCTCGTATTTTACACTCGATGATGAGCTAGAAGCACTCTGATCCTTTTCTTCAGGACTGAAAACTTCAGAGCTCAAAAAGTTGTCCTCAGAGTCAGACGTGGTTGTCCAAGTATTACTTCGATCTCTTGTTGGTAGTCTGATGTCTGTGTTGATAGTTTTTTGTTTTGCATAATTATTCTCCAGCAATCTTTTCTCTACCACGATAGCATCACTGTTTATTCCATTAGTGTATTTATTATCAGAGTTCAATCCTGTATCGAAGACAAAATTACTCTTTTCGTTTACATAAGTGACTCTACCACGAAGGAGAGAGTTGTTGTTCTCCTTTAAAAATATATCACCTTGTCTCTTCTTTTGTTCTGACACTTGGTTTTGATCGACCAGCTCTTTAACTGCATGACGAAAACTATTAGCTATACTCTCAGCCTCTCCCGTGTCATTAGTTTTTTTACCGTCACGGCAATTTTCTTGTTCGACGACGTTGACGGGATCGGAATTATTATCCAATCGATCAATCAAATCATTCACTTCAGCTTTGAGTTTAGTATCATTTGAAGGATCGTCCATAACGTTTTGAAAGTCTGATGTTTTATCCTCGTTTCGCTCACCGTTAATCGTTCCTTTCAAGGAATTTGAATGAACTTTTATCTGAGTTGATGACGAGACGGGTGAAATTTTACTTTGAGTTTTTTTATCATGATTGCTACTATTGTGATGTTTCGTATTACTGTCTGTTTCTATTAAATTGGAAATAGTAGGAGACTTTGTATTATTGTAACCATTGATCGCTGTTGTAACATTTTCCTTTTCTTTCTCGGCACTGGTTTTATCATCCGTATTTTGAAAAAAGTTTTTGCGGTCGTTTTTCGTAGTTATTCCGTTGTTTGAAGTAACGACGTCGCGTGTCGAAAAATGATCAAATGATTTGTTGACATTCGTGTTACGCCAAGAATTGCCGTATTTCTTTTGCAGGTTCTCGGTACTCCCAGGTGTTTTGAGAGGGATGTTTGATTTTTTTCGGACAGGCGCTGGGGTAGTCGAGCCAGTTTTTGACGGTGTTGATGAGTCAGTTTTATCGGTACCCGATTTGTCGTCGCTGGACTCACTGCCGTTTGAATGACGTTTTGGAGAATCCGTGCCGTTGTTTGTCGTGGTTGTTGAATCATTATTGTTGACGTCACGAAATCGATGTTTGATTTTGTTGACATTTGAAATATTTTCTTTGGAGGTCGTCGGTGAGGTTAAATTTGACGTCGACTGAGGTGGCGAATCTTTTTTGATTTGTTGTGACGAACGTGGCGAACCGAGTCCGTATCTTTTCTTTTCCACCGGTTTTTCTTCGACGACAGACGTCGAAATTTTCGACGAGATTGGTTTATCGACAAAGTCTTTTTCAAGTTGTGATTGAAGTTGCGCAATGCTACTCGAAGTATTTTTAAACGAAGCCGATCGTTTTGGAGCAACAGGAGGAGGGACTTTCTTTTCCTTAGGTAATGTCGTACTACTATTTGTTTGGTCAGAAGATTGCAATCGACTTGTGACAGAATTAGTCCTTGTCAACCTATCAGTTTTCGATGTGATCTCATTCGATTTTGTAGCATTCTTAATCGCTAGTTCTACTTTAGATTCAGCAGAGCTTGAGACTTCAATTCCTTTGGTTTGCGTTCGGATACGCATGCTACCTCGTGTACCGAGGTTACGTGTCAGAGCAGGCTTCTCAGGCTCTTCTTTCTTTTCATCAGAGGTGTAAGGCAAGTTGACCTTGACTTCTTCATTCGTGCTGAATTTACGTCGGTACAAAGACGGTGTCCGTGCCTTCTCTTCTTTTTTCTCATTGGCCAGATTCTCCCATTTCATTTGCTTGCTACGCAGTAGGCTTCCTTGGTTTAACGAGCTTTCTGAATCGGTGCGTTTCCTTAAGGTTGGATTTTGCGAATGTTCTTTGCCTGTAGACGTGGCAACGCTAACGCGACGCGATCTTCCCGGAGTGTTAATAGCACCATAACGCACTGTTGTGCTAGACGTCATAGTATCGGTTTCAGACGCGTTAGGGACAGTTTCGACGGACGAGTTGCTGGTAGATTTGACGTTGGAATTTGTGTTGGTTGTTGATGGTTTAGCTGTTACTGTTATTGAGGAGGTTGATTCTGTTGAGCTAGATGCCGAAGAATTCGACCGTGATAAATTCGTTTGCCTTCGCGATGCACGGATTTCCGAGATCGATCCCGAGTTTGTTCCTGTCGATGAATTTGAGCTACTTCTTCTGAGGCGAGGCGAGTTAACACCAATGGTGAATTTGGACGATTCGTTCTCCTCTTTTGGATTTTCAGTAATAGCGTTTTCACCACCGGCAAATTGTTGTATGCGTCCTTGAATGGCGTTCGCTCCAGACACTTTTCTCCGGCCGATGCCACCGATAACGCGTTGTCGTGTGTCGGCACCTTCTGTGCGACTTGTTTTACGACGGCGATAAACTGCAACATTTTCCTCCGACATGATGTCTTGTCGTCGGCTTTTTGTTAGTTACAGCTGAAAAAAAAAACAAAGAAAACGATCTTTAAGTTTTCGAACAAGCTTTAAGTATCAAAACCGCCTAAAATAAAAACTTTCCGACCAAAATTATTGATACGCTTAAGGAGTAAATTCCAATTTTGTGACTGCTTAAGGGGTAGGGAGTTTAACCAACATACTAAATGAATTGGCTTACAAATGTAAACTACTGCATATGTAAATATTAGTAGTTAAATTTGGTGGGCAGCATACCAAAACAGAAATATAGTACACTTCAATTTTATAAACCACTTTCTTTTGAAACCAAAATTGCACTGTTTCCGGCTATAAGACAAACGGGTCTTCCAAGGAACGTAACAAAAAACTACTTAGGGAAAAAATTTATATAACGGTTAGTACCAAAAAATAGGAGATTATAGAACTCGTATGAGTATGCTTCAAGAAGTATACGATAACCCTATCGAGAAGTTACTTTCGGTGGACCAAAATTTGAATCCAGCCACACACCTTTCCCCTGTCTCTGTCGACCACAGTGCAAGTGATTTGGACCTTTGAGAAAAATTATCAAGTAACTCCCCCAACGAAATTTTAGTCCGACTAATTTTAAAAGCAGCTCTATTTTTCCCGATCAGGTATTTCGGCAGAAATCTCCACCGAAGTAAACACAATATTAGGATAGAAATAAGAGGATCTATAAGTACGAAGAAAGAAATTTCATATATGAGCTTGGCGGGAAGAATTTGATCATTTTTAGTAATACCATTTGATTCTAATGTAGTGGAAGAAGAGATGAAAAGGAAATCTGAAAGTGATTTTGGCTGTTCCTTTTACGAAATCCCATTAAAGGACTTTTTAATGATGAAGGGATTTGACGATCGGATGTACTTTTTTCGCATGGGCGGAGTTCCTTCAACGCAAATTAACAAAAAGATGTTCGTTTTGTTTTAACCTACAGACTACATAAAGTACGTTCCACATCCTTTGTTCTAGACTCGCCAGAGTATAAATAGATTGTCGTAAGGTGGCCTTTATAGCCTGAAAATCTACTGTCATCAAGAATGATGATAAAATACTTTGGCCCAAAAACTTTCCTTCATTAAATAGACATTACTTCGAACAACTGGTATTTCGAACTGAAGCGTTTTTCTCATTAAAGCTCCCCTGGGAAACTTTATATAAAGCATCACTTGAACAAGGTTATAGCCTATAAATCCTGACTTACACTCAAACAATTACCGACTCTTCTTGATGCTCAAATCATGGAGACAGGAAGCGTACTTAGTGACATTTTAAAACGGTCAGCTAAGCGAACCCTGAGAAACATCAAACAAAATATGCCAGTTTTACGGTTTTGTTTCAACCTTAAGGTGCAACAGTACCACAAAAAGACCCAAGTTCCGTTCAATCCAAGGATAGAGGTCCCAGCTCACCTTAGACCCAATAAAATTTTGTCTCAAAGTCCTGAAGAATTGTAGAGTTATCGTAAGATATCTACTCTACATCTATAGTCAAGTCTCACAATTCTGTTTCCCTACTAGAAACAAAGCCCTACTAACTCCACATACGAAACAATCAGAGTTTTCCTGCATATCCGTTTTGCTGAAATAAAAAATGGGAAAGACACTAGGGTTAAAAAAGTCCTGAAATCTGAATTAGTGGTCGTGGCTTCGAAGAATAAGACTGATAATTTAAACCTCTTAATGTACGGAAAATTCTATAACCGAAGAAAAAAATTCTCAAAATCAAAATGTCATTAGAATGATTTATGGAGGGATAAATTCTGAAAAGTTCTAGTTTCAAACAAGAAAGCTGTAAAATCAAATGGAGCAATGAAAAATGAGGTACCTAACTTTATAATAGAATCACGATAAAGATAAAGTAGTTCCGATTTAGTCCTTGTAATACAAACACGGATCCTAACTTTCTCGATCTCTTATGGAAATAACCTTACAAAAAAGAATTTATTGATATACCTTTTACACCAAAGTTCCATTATAGAGAATTGAGCATAAAATCTACGTTTGCAATAGAAGACATTTGCCAGTAGAGAAAGTGTTCTTGAAGATCTCAACGAGCAATTTAAATGAAATTTATTGAGCATACATGGATCTTATCAAAGATTGACTGGGTTTTTATACTATAAATATAAAAATTGTATACGATTTGCATGAAAGAAGGGGAAGAAAAAGTTTTGAAGAATGAAACCCTTCTTTAAATTCAAAGGGACAGCTTAGATGCTGTGCACACTAGGAGATATTTGGAAACAAAGTATGCTGTCTGAATACAAACTGAAACACATCTCAGAATGTGTTCTATGCTACTATACTACAGTTTAATCATCTGACCTACGTAAAGGAGAGATATTTTGTTTTGATTTTTTCCAGATAATGTCATGTGTCAAACCAAAATGAACATTAAAAACAAAGAAGACTTCAGAATTGACTGAATATTTTTAAACTTTAATGAATGTTTAATTGGATTCGTGTAGAGGTGTATAGATTAATTCTAACGAAGAAATTTTATTTTCAACTTCAGTTTACACACGGAAGGAAAATCAAAGCGGGTGAATATTACCCTTTCTTGTAACCTACACCCCTTTAAAAGACATTGGAATTTTATAAAAGGAGGGTTAAGGATAAAATAAAGTTGGCAGAAAACACTCTTGGTGACTAACTAAAATTTTCCTTCACCAATTCAACAACACACGAACATTTCTTAACGTACCATTACCAACGAAAAATTTTATTCAAATCATTTTTGAGCAAAATAGAGGATCTTATGAAGACTGAGGAAAGATGTTTATCAGGAAATATCTCTAGACAGAATTATAACTTGAAAGGTCTATTAATATTATTCTATATATTAGACTAAAATCCATAAAAACGGATTAAAATCTAACTCTGATTGGTTTTCAAAACAGTCCTCAGAGAGGTAGTACAAAAAATAGATAATTTTTACTTGAAAGGCTAAATTGGGCAAGTCGAGAGAGAATATTTTTCAAAATTTTCCAACTTCGGTTTGAATTGTTAGAATTCACGAACTTTATTATCCCTAGAGAGGGCATTCAAAATGATTTGAGAGGATCTTCCAAGGACCCTCCGGTTTTACCTCGATTCCTGCACCCGTCCCCCTAAAAAGGGTCAAAGCTAGCCAAATCAACACAACACCATCGAAACATACACTTTGGTAGAAACACACACAACTTAAACCATAATTAATCTGACTAACCATATTAGAACAACAAGTTGTTAATGAATATTTTGAATAAAGATTTAATGAACGCATAATCAACAAAATATCTAGAAAAAAAGACTAATTAAAAAACAACTTTTCAGATGAATAATTAGTCTGTGTTTAGTATGCCAGTTGGTATAAAAGAAGACTTATGAATTAAAATCTTAATGCAGGCTTTCTTATATAAGAAATCAATTTCGACTGAAGCTGTTTTTCGTGTTTTTGATGTCAGGTCTCAATGTTCTTACGCTCCTTAACTTAAGCACGTAAAATTAGCAATCTCTTAGCCGTTTCTACAATCTCGGATTGGGTCGTTCTTAATTTTGTTCTTCAGAGCTTTTGATCTAAACTGAGCCTTGTGTTCTTATAACATCAGCGTAAATAAGTGCAATTTTGAAGCATTTTATCGGATATACACATTTGACATAATAGAGTCCCAGCATACTCATTGGAATTGTATAAAAGGCATTGCTAACAAATATAAAAGACAATTATAAATCGTAAGAAGCAGGTAATGGAAAGAATAACGATGACGAGGTTTTGTAAAGACTATGCGTATGGTCATTACAAGGAGATATAACAACATTCTTAAATGGTGCGTTTTCGAACATCCAAAAATGTGGTATGGTTTCAAAAATACTTCTTACCCAAGCACTTTCAATATGATATTAGATTATTGTTAGGGATTGGTCAAAGCATTCAAGAAAATACCCAAAATATGTTCATCTTAAAACAATACCAATTGGAACATCAACAACGAGTCTAAAATAGCGATTTTTGGGTAATCCTGCCTTTTTACAAATAACTCAAACAAAAACTATTACACCGTTTTTGTTCAAATTTTCATCCTTTGTTCATAACATGATTCACGACAAAAAAATGAAAATAAATTACAAAAATATTTCTGTTGGTCACGTGATTCAAAATTGCGGATTTTTTACAAAAAAAAACAAAAGATTTTACTTTGAAATTAGTCAAAGATTGTTTTCAATAAACAACACCAAATTTTTTTTTCATTTTATTGAACAAAGCTTTTCGAGCCTTACTAACTCATCATCAGGTTAAAATGAATTTTCCAGGTTGAAAGATGTATCTACATATCAGACAAAAATTGATTTTAGAATAAAAAGGCTAATTAAAAGTATCTATTAAAAAAATAAAAGAATTCTCAAAGGAGGCAACAAATCGTAACAAAAATTGAATTGCTTAAAATTCTCATGCTTCAAAATTCACAGTGCTCCAATCAAAGGTTACAACCTTTTTCGTCCGAACCGTTATTTTGCATGAAACCACTCCGCTTTGATATATCAGTGCTAAAGAACAATATATAAACAATGATTCAAAGCGGCTAAAGCGCTAGAAATGCCACAAATCGCGACTTTCCAAACCACCAGCCTTACTGGTGGCTCGCGTTTTAGACCGACTTAACACCCACAGTACAGCTTACAACGAGACAGGAACTCAACCACGCAACTCAACTATATTTAACCTTATTTTTACGATGTATTGCAGATTTTGCCCCAAACCAAAACCCCGCCAAAAACAATGTAAAATTCACATATTATAGAACAGTTAACATTTTCTTCATGGCTAAAAATCCACAAAATGTCAAATCACACCACAAAACTTACTTCCCTAAAAGTAGCAATAAAAGGCTATCAAGACCCTTTCTAGGTTGGACAGGCTCGTGGAGAGATGGGATACACCAGAAAAAAGCATACCATACTATTAACACGCTATCTGAAAGTTTGCATGATAAAATCAATTAGGTATTTCTTAAGAATCATGTATACGGGATATCAAGGAATGTAAACCATGCAGATGTCTTTATCAAAAAAGCCACTGTTTTCTGTCAGCAAGATAGCTAGCTATTGCTGCGTGATTTCAACAAAAAAACGATCCGTGCTTTATTTCAATATCCATTGCAACTATATTGATATGTATGTAGTTGGATAAGAAAAAAAAGGTTGTCCCATATGAGGTAAGAGAAAGAAAAGTGCAGAAAAAAAAAGGACGAAAGGTAACAGTATAGACCGATTCTGTGTGACGTCATTTTCACCAACGATCAGCCATTTCTCTAAGAAATGGCAGAAAGAATATGTGTACAGTATGATTTAGTAACACATTGCTTAGCTTTTACACTTTTAATGTTCCCGTTTTGACCTGCGCATAGTTTTTTGTTTGTTTTTATTTTGTGGGTGAAAATATTTCAGTTTGGAACGTGGGCAGTTTGCTCGAGATTTGGTTGAAGATAGTGCCTAACTGGATTTTGCCAGTCGTAGACTGGGTTAAAGACTACCCAGTCTACGACTTAAAGTATCTTAAAATCAGACCGGTCTTGGTACGGTATTAAGAGCGGTCTAATAGCGATTAAATTTTGAATTACGAACATCCCAGTTTTGTCTCATTACGCCCTACAAACCATAAAAACTGATTTCGACCGGTCTTGACTGTTTGCATACGTCATGGCGTTAGTTATAGTTTTACTGGTCCTGGCCATTCGTTTTA
This sequence comes from Clytia hemisphaerica, assembly GCF_902728285.1. Lineage (NCBI taxonomy): Eukaryota > Metazoa > Cnidaria > Hydrozoa > Leptothecata > Clytiidae > Clytia > Clytia hemisphaerica. The sequence goes on along the minus strand of NW_027103417.1, from coordinate 304,749 downwards.
CTATGTATTTGTCAGTAATCACGACATTGAAACAAAGTTTAGGTTGGACGGTCGATCAAGGCCGGTCTAGGACAGCTCCAATTGTTCATATACTTTGATGGGATGAATTTTCGCGGTGATTAAATTTCGCGGTTGAGCACAATTTTAAGATTTCGCGGGGACTTAATTTCGCGGATGCCATTATCGGGAGATAATATATTTTAACGATTTTATGTCTTTTTACTGCTAAATTATACATACTTCTTTGATGCAAGTAATATTTCAAAAGCAGTTATTTGACATTATTGAGTTTTGCTCAAAAAAATTTCGCGGATAACACCTTTCCGAATCCGCGAAAATCCCAGCGAAAATTTATCCCATTTAAGTAGACGTTAAGAAATGTGTGTTACCGGTCCACAAATCAAAAGATTTTTTTTGCTTGGAGAGTCACATATAAAACTTTGCGACAAAAATAAACAATTGCATTAGACATCTAGTTTTCAGAAAATAGTTTATCGTTGACACAATCAAACATAGAAAAAAATCGAGTTTATTATTAATTTGGAAAAATGGAAAAAAAGTAAGATTGAAAGAAAGCCAGTAGCCCTTACCATGATATATTAGCATCATCTGATATTCGCTGTTACGTCAATACGCGAATCTTTTTTTTCATCAGTATTTTTTCCTAGATATACAAAAACCAACCATAAACCCATGTCGAAAAAAAATACAGCCTACATCGAATAATTCCACCAGTTGAAAACTTAAATAACATGACACAAATGATCGATGATGTATCAGTGAAAATTTTTATGTAAAAACATTGATTTTTTTCGCAAAGTAAGATATATCACGAACCGTATCTCTGAATAAAGGAAAAAGTATTAAAATTCTGGCCGCAAAATATGGAGATAACTCAATAACCATTGCTACTTAGCCAAGTCACGCACGTTTATGTTGAAGTTATGGTGACCAAAATTTGTGTGCGACTTCAATTAGATTTCGAAAAAGTGGATTTGAGATAAAATATATCATCAAAATATCAATATATAATATCAAAAATATAATACATTTTATACAGTGATATAGTTGTCTTAATTTGAACACAATGTTTCACAGGGTTTAAAGTTAATAGTTTTTTTTAAGATTCGATTTGGGGACAAACAAAAGGCTATGCCCATGTACAAAGAAAGCTCAAATTTTCATCAGTAGTGTGATAAAAACTCCTCAGCTTTTTCATTTGGAACCGTTCGAATCATCAACTATGAAAGAGCCCCCCCCAGTTGATCCTAAATTCACGCCATCACGCCACGAAAAACCCTCCATCACGCCAACCGCTGGGGGCCTCATGAAACACTTATTGCAAACAATGTACTGGTAAGGTTCCTGGTAAATCTCCCTGCTGTTTAGCCGTCTGACCGTCGACTCCATGAACTCTCCACGTAAAATATTTATTTCATCATGTTTCTATAAAGACCACTAAATACAGTGAAGTCTCTTCTAATGTCTCCTTAACTCGAACAAGTTTTCTAGTCCGTTCAGCTAACAATGCTCTATAAGCCTTATTCCATACTTCGAATTCTCTATAACTTGAACAAATCTGTGTTCCCCGTGCGTGTTCGAGTCATAGACTCAACTGTATTTCAAAATTCTCAAAAAGCAGTATCCCTGAGAGAAATGACACTTAGCAATTCATTTATACCAGTGGTAGCTCTACAAGTCTAAAAGAAAATATTCTAAGACGCTGAAAAAACTCATGAAAATATCTTTACAAATTATCAAATACCTCGTTAGAACTCGATTTCAGACAATGATACTCAAAAGAAATGATTTATCAATGAAAATAATCGTACGGTCGACTCTCACTAATTTGATATTCAAAAATTGTCTTCGAATTATAGACAGATTCGAATTACAGAGTGTAATATAAACCACTTTTCAGCTGAGGGGACCATTATTTTAGTTCGAATTTAAGAGATAAGAGTTGACCGTAGTTTTTAAAAGTAGGATATACCTTATCAGGTAAAACTTCGTCGGGGAAAAATATTCGTCACTTCCTGGTAGTTGGTAAACGCATTAAGGCTGGGGAAAATTTCCGTCGGGGAAAAATATTCGTCACTTGGCCAAAATTTCGTCACTTTTCCCCGACGAAGTTTTCCCCGATAAGGTATATTTTCAAATCATCAAATATTTCAATTGTACTAGTAGACGTGCATTTGAATATTTGGAAAGGCTAAGTGCATTATGATAATAACACTCCAGTATTGTGCACAAAACATAGACCTAAAATTACAAATCAAACGTAAGTCTGTCTGAGCAAACCTGTATCATATTCGAAGATCTAAAACTTCTCCGCCCCTCTGTCATTATCTTCTTTTTAATAGAACACTTCTTCTCAAAGCCCGTTTTTATAGCATTTTGGCGATAAGAAAACATGCGGTCTAAAATTAGGCCTTGGAAATCGGACCCTTATACAGTGCATAGAAAATTTAGCATAAATTTGAGTAAATTTGTAGTAGAGGGAAATTTGTAAAATCGTGCGACTTTTCAAAATTTAAGGGTCAATATCTTGAGGTACAGAAATCACCTACAGTCGAAATATATCTCTAATTTTAATTTTTTGAGAGCTTTCCAAAAATATACAGCAGGTCTCTCTTTTCTCAAGCTAAAATTTTGACCCTTTGATTTTTGCCTGGAACCGTAATATTTGACCGAAAAACACACCAAAATGTCCGAGAAAAATTTGGCACCCATGAGCAGAGCAGTTTGGGAAGCTTGCAAAAGGTACCCTTAAGGGCCGCACGTCATTTACCTTGAGTGCCCCCCCCCGGTATTATCTTAGATTCCTTTTTGTACTAAACAGACAATTCCAGTTTTTCAATTCCCAGTTCAATTGAAGTTCAGAAAAGTGTGGAGCTCAAAACGATAACTGTTTTAAAGGATAAAATTCTGGCCTTTTGAAGAACAAAAATGTAACAGCAAAAACTTAACGAACTTCAAGGCAACCCACAATAGGTTATACTAATTACCTTATATGTACGTTTATGTTACAAAACTCAATCACAGTGATACCAAAACACAATCATCAATCAAAGAACCTAATCGCATGCCATTTCGAATACCAAAATTTGAAATCAGCCGTTATCAAAGAACCGTCACTGTTGATGATATATCAGCCAATTTTTCGATAATCACTTAACCTATTATTATGAATGATATGATCAATAAAATTATCGACAAAACGCTTCCAACCACGCTCTATCTCGTTTGCTGTAAAGACGCTTAGACAATCTGGAAGAAATGCTACTTAATGGGAAATCATTCACAACCAACTCAAGTCTAAAATATAATCTTAACACTTTTGATTGTGATGGAGAGTTCCTTATAAGAAACTTACGATATGTATAATACAGTTAGATCAGTTACAATAATGCAAATTGTTAAGGTCCGTCTTGTCTGTTCAAATAAAAGAGTGAAATTTTAATAGATTACTTTGAGTCTGGAGCTGTCTATTGTGTAACCTATGTTTGACTGGAGAACTGCAGTCAAAGATTAAAAAGCTTAAAGGTTTTGTTTTTATATAAGTGTTCCCGTTTCATATTAGACACATATTTCATATCAGGACAGTGTCTGCCAATTGTTATATTATGCTGATATAAGCAAAAAAAGTTTTTCTTTTCCTCTTTCTGACCAATTTTGCTCCCCATCTGTATCAATCCAATGCGAAAAAGCTTGTAAATGAAAATTGATGAGTAAGCAAACGATATCACTCTTATTTAAAAACAAAACCTTTAACAAAAAATTGACAAGTAACCCCAGGACAATAAAGCCAGCACAAGATTATTGGATAATAGAGAGAACGGACTAAAAAAAGCCTGTGTAAAGTTGACTGTACATCTTATCCAAGAAAATCAGCAATCCAAATAATTTCATAATGGAACAAGTTAAAGAAAATCAAGGAAGTTTGTACAGTACAATTTCCCATTGCAAACTCAATCAAAATAGCAACCCTTAAATATTATTCATGAGCTAGATAATGTTCAGTATAAAATGTACGATATACAAAAATGGCGAAATTTCTTTCATTAATAAAATAAGACATAATAATGCAAATCTATGTTCCAAGTGTTTCCCAATAGACAACCCGCGCACTAGGCTATGCGGGAGATCGATGAAAACAAGATTATTCACATCACAATACATTTCTGATACTTTGAAAAAAGTTTTGTCAAAAATAATAACCGTCATTTCCATGTGTATGTTCCTGTTTATAAAATACACTATTTTTACAATATCAAGCCAAAAGTTTTTAACTCGACATATAAATTCGGGTTGGTTTCGATTTTCCCCTTTGAAAGTTTTGAAGATATTTTAAGCTTAAAAATGCAGAAATTTTCCCTGACAAGTATAACCGGTGGATACCCTCAAGCCCCTGTACATTCAAAATTTTGAGTTGATTCCAAGCAGATTTTGAATCAATTCTTGCCGAAACAAGTTAGAGATTTTCAGAAGCAGCCGGCGGAGAAATTTTTTAGAAAGAAATATTTGTTCTCATCTTCTAGGAGACCAAATGTTACGACCTTTCAATTTTTTATACAAATGATGTGTTCTGATTTCTAGGAAACCTTTATCGCACTATTTGTCTCCCTAAACTTATCACTACTTTATGGTTTGATGTGTTCTGAAATCTAGGAAAAACAGTTTGTCAAGATAAATTCGTAAGATTTTTGTTTTTCTCCGCGAAAGATGTGTTCTGGAAATTTCTAGGTTTACTAAGCAACAAGATTACATCAATTTTCTCTTGATTATACCCCTGTCTCCCTAGAAGATGTGTTCTGAAGCTTTCTAGGGTTACCTAGACAACAAGAACAAGTTAGATAACCTTGATTATACCCCTGTCTCGTCAAAAGAAATTATTCCTAGCTGATTAATTTTCGAAGATCTGATAAGAACAGATCAAAATTTCTAACTGAAATATGCTCTCAGAACACATCGGAAAAAAAGGTCACCTCGCCGCTGCTTTCGGTTTTTTTATACTGATTGACTTTTGAAAAATAAACAACTTTATGATATAGAAATTAACATTATTAGAATAATAGCCAACTCCTAAACTTAGTCTATCGTAAACGTTTGACAACTAAATTATAGCACATTAAAAGATTCTGATATACTGAAATCAGACTGCACTAACCTGCTAAAAACCATATCAATTCATCGCCCCAGAACATTCAAGCAAAATGGCTCGTAAGACGGATCAGCAAAAGAACATTACAAAAAAAACTAAGAGCGAAAAGAGATGAGATATCTTGTAAAAAATAGTGAATTACATAAAAATGCATTTATAAAAATGTTGAGTAAATCTAAAGCGAGGATTGACAATGTCTTAAAAACCACAATTAGTAACATCGATATTTTAAATACTATTACCGCATTTCATATTCTTTTTGATATCATTCAACTGCAAATTCATATCATGCAATTTTGAAACTGAATAGTCTTAATATCATGAATTCTAGCATCAGTAGTTTTACTTTAAACTCTCAGCTATTTTTGAGTTTATTCCAAGATCTTTTAATAATAACGATTAATAGATCTTGTTTTTATGACTGTGGTCAGTGGTATTTCCTTTAAAAGAAACACTAAAAATTAAACGTTTCCAAATATATAAAAATGTTATCTTTGATATTAAATCTATTTCCAATGTTAGCTTTCCAAAAACAGACATCGTCAGACGTAATTTATGGCAATGATAGAGTCCTTCAAGAATTTAAAAGATTGAAGTCAACAATAAACAACTTTAAGAAATGTACAAAGTAAAAGAAAACAAGAAGTACACCAAAATAACCTATGGAAGTTGACCCTCAACTTCCATTTGCTACTTCTTGACTTCTTTTGTTTCCTTCCATGAAGCCAACATCTTTAGAAATTCATAAATTAACACATGCCTCTAACCGACTAAAACTACCATGAATATGTAAACATCCAGAGAATATATGAAAATAGCCAACGAGTACAAGAGTTGCACAACCTCCCTCTTTTAAGGATAGCAGGAGGCTGGATTAGTGAACACAAGAATTTTATTTTGCATAAGAAGAGCTTGATGCTAGTTCTTTAATTGATTCTTGTTTGAATACCTCTTAATTAAAAATCTACAATACATTTTGATGACGATTGATTGTTTTAAGTAATTAAAAACACAATAAAATAACTTATGATCCTTCATCTTGGTATTTCTAAATGATAGATATGTAGTAAATGGTATACGATACAAAGTAAGGCACAATTGCCTCTACCTTATTCGATCTTCAACGGACTAGATGCTAAGAATTTTCTTCAAATTGTAGAGATCATCTTTATCCAGCAGGGGATCAATGTTTCGGTTCAAATCACAGTAATATTCGAATTATAGAGGTTCGAATTAGAGAGAGTAGACTGTACTAAAATGCAAAGCTGTAATTCATTCTTTATTAGTCAGTTTATATGTATTTGCACTTTTATTTTGAGGACGGCGGATACACAGATGAATAAACTAGGTACTTTAGATAGACGTTTTCAATTTTTCACGATAGAATTTCAACGTAAGAACCGTGTGAGAACCCATTTTAAAGAAATTTTGAATTGTGATATCTCGACTTAATAGTTAGACAAACATTCTTGGCGATTTTACTCAAAACCACAGAGGGTTTCTTCAGGCAAAAAATCTCAAACCACGTGATTATCCCTTTAAAAAGTAGCTTTAGAAAACCCCTAAAATAGTTAAGTACCTAAACCTTATAAAGTAGATGAATAAATCACCACCACCAATGCAGCTATTGAAAAAGCAAACAAATTAAAAAACCTCTCTGCTTAAAAACAAGGAATTGTTAAAAAGGACCGAAATCGAACATTCGATCATGAAGTTAAAAGTCAGTAGGCATTTCTAATTTTAGTATTTCCTTCTAGTCCGTTGGAAACATGACAAGAAAGTAAAAATGAAGAAAAAAATGTCCATCGAAGATTAATTTAATCTCATACAAAAAACAACAACCGATTCTCAGCATACCAAGCATCTTGTTGAGGAAAATACATGAATGATAACTAACGTAAATTCAGTGACAGTAACGAGATTTGCCAAAGACGTAAACCATGCTATCCTTCAAATTGGTTTAGATTAAAAAGCATCTATAAATATTTTGTGAAAAATGCTTTACGTTAATCTAATGTTGTTAACAAATACTTTAATCATCAACTTCAAATGAGGAAATCTAACCCGGGATTATGGTGGAATATCAATTTTCTTTTCTTTCATTGACAAATGGTTAAGGATACAAATGATCAGTTATCGGTTTCCCGAAGAAAGAATATCGATTAATATAATTATCGTACAACCACCAATAGAAAGATATTGAATCATCTCGAATGATTAAAGAGACAGACATAGTTTGCAGAGGGGTATGAACCCCCCTAGGTTTATTTCATCCCCCCCTATATACCCATCCCCCCCTTTTGTAATGAAATCTTATCCCCCCACTTTTTTTTACAGAGAATCCGTTTCGAAGGAAACTCGCTTTCCCACCTACCAGCAAAATTATCAAAAAGAAAGAGTATGAAGTATTATAGTCACAAGCCAACAATGACCAAAATTTCCAAACCCCCCCTTTTTTATTTGATCCCCCCCTACATTCCCATCCCCCCTAGTTTTTTCGGCAGATCTCGGTACCCCCCCTACAAAGGCCCTCCAGAAAGTTGGCATCCCCCCCTATTAAAAAGGGGGGTGCAAACTATGACAGAGCCCATTCGATCATCTTCATATTGAGACTGCAGTCAAGAAGGTAGACTACTGACACCCCCTAAAAGAATCCTTACCCTAGTCAAAGAATTGTAGTGATTATACTTGTGCCCTGGAAACTTGTCTCTCCTACCTTAACTGTTTATGTTAAAGAAACTTTCAAATCAGGAATGATTTGGTGTTCAATGGACCCTCATACTCTGTGGGTGGCTTGTTATGCTCTCCAAAGCACATGTTTTTAATAGATTGATTACAATTTCCTTCTCCAGTTCATTTGGAAGAAAGGTGCATCTTTACTTTAGTTGCTTAGTTGCAAACGCATCGTGGAAAACTGGCATTTAATTTAACGATTTTCTGGAAGCGATCGCCTTCGCGGGTATAACTGTAATATTAAGGTATGCAATCCGGTATTTTTAAGACATAGAATGGTTTAATATCACGTTGGCGCCTCAAATTGTTTTTGGTTTGACCTTTCAGATCAAAACATTTTGCATTATAGTTCGTTTAAATATTAAAACATTTTGGCAATAATATATTCAACCGTATGAAACGCTCCAGCTTTGGAACGAAACATCTAGAAATACCAAAAATATAGTTCACTCAAATTTGGATAAAGGACTTATCGCTCTCTTATTGATTTCTGGCTATTAGGCTTTTAGGATAGAGTATGAAATCTGAAATTTCGAATTTCTTGTGATCGAATGAGACTTTTGTTGAGCTGATTTTCGTTTAAAAAAATCTGGACTCACTCATACTTTTCTTCACCAGCTCTATAATTCGATATTCACATCGTGATTATCGAGTTGAGAAGACTTTCTACCATTCAATGCACTCCCGTATTCGATGAAAATCTAATCCCCCTTTAAAAGTCGAAATGGAAAACGTTAACTATCATTTATTTGTTTAAACTCCGTCAAGGTACAGATGTATTAGCATCAATCAATTCAGACGATTCATATAAAAACCATAATAGGTCAACGTCCATAAATAAAACCCTGTCGTCACGAAATTGCAGCAAAAATAATATTCCCAGCTACTGTAACTATACTGTATTATAGATCCTTGCACAAGATCCAAAAATTTTAACGGTAACAAAAGACCATAAAAATCGCCCATGGATTCAAAAAAAAAATCTTTCACACAAGACCATAATAAAGGCACACTGATTTGAAGTAACAAAGCCAACCAAAATGAAAATCGAACATGAAAGCCAGGAGAGAAATGAAAATCACATGTAAATCCATATGCCGACATTAAATGACGACATTTTATAAACATTAAACGAACTGACTACCATACCAACCTTTAAGAGGGCTATAATGAGGCTGTTTGCACTTTCATAAAGGTGCTAAGATACCTCCTTTTCAGACAAAAAACGTCTTTTTCATCAAAGAGTATTGAAAGGTTTGAAACGAGGAATTGTAGATATTAAAATATGACATGAACATCAAGAGAGGGATTTAGACAGCTATCTAATCCAAATAAACAATTAAAAGTACTCAAAGTGTAACATGATAAAAAAAGTGGTCCCAAATTCCTCTGTTGGGTGACCTTACAATAATGCCTCATCCAAAAGTTTTTGGTCGCTTTTAACTGTCCAAAAATGATTTGAACAATTTATCAAGAAAATATTTTCGCTCATAAAAAGGTCTTTTAGCAACCATATTGATGTTTTTTTTGTCACAACAGAAAAAGAATAGCAGAAACACTACCAGAACGATCATCAGCCATCAAAGGAGACCCCGATAGGAAAGACCATCGAACTAATTTTCGACTTTGTGGATTAAAAAACATTTTATATCCAGAAAATTGTCAAAATACTTAACGTTATGTTTGTAAACATCCACCCAAGAAATACACAAGGAATTATTATGAACGACACAATGCACCATCAAAAAACCCCAAAAATAATCTCCCTTTCTTCTTTAATGACTTTTTCTGTTGAATCGGATGCTAAAAAATGACGAGTGTAATGAGAACTTAATTACTTGTGGCGAGCTTATAATAAAAGGTAATAACCCCCTAAAACATTATATTTATTCCGAAAAAGAAGTTCTCACAGTTCTCGAGATATCGAGATTGGACGCTTTACCAGGCTATTTTTCCAATCATGCATATCCTATTGGTTTTTTAAGATAACTCATAGTCTCATATCCACGAAGAGATTTTCTTCAGTTTTTCAAATGTATTGAACTTGAGCGCGAATTTCAATAGAAACGTCTCTTTGAATGAATTGAAAGTGAGAATGGATATTTGGTATGGATATGGCGCAAAACTAATAAGTAACTGATCCAATACCGTCGCAAAAAGTATTGCCCATCTATTACACCTGTACCCATCAGTATTCCAAATAGCTATTTTTTAACCTCTCTAGTAAAGCCTTTACTTGAAGCATAAGACAAACACAATCAACCATTATAATCAAAGTTCCTTTTGGACTATGCTACTACAAAACAGTTATCTATGTCAATTTCAAAAGCATTGTTTAGAATATCGCACTGCAATATGCACAGAATATCCGGACAGAATCTATTGCAACACTCAAGAATACACAATACATTAATCAGGATATACTCAGTTTCCACATGAACATACAAACTTACCATCAATTTCAAGGAAGTCTACAATGACAACACCATTAAAAAATCATTTCAATTTTTAATGATTCATTACATCGGAGGTAAAAAAAAGCTACCGGAGAAATATACCCTTTGAAGTCAAATAAATTAAAAAAAAGAATGGGATAAAATACATAAATGTATGTCCATTTTTTTTCCTTTTTATCTTTATCACAAATAGGATTGGAGTTGACAATAGGTAGATTTTCTTTTCAAATAAATAGAAAACAGAGCAGATTTGCATTTTTAAGAGAGTTCAATATGGCTCAAAAACGTATTAACAAAACCTATTCCACACTGTCGTCTCGTTTTTATTTCCCATTATAATATCTTACTTTAGCAATAGGTTGCCATGGCTTATCATGCTGTGGCATTAGAAGCTTAACTCGAAGTAAGAAAATAGAAAAAAATGTTAGGATAAGGAAAAAACGTATCATTAAAATGTAATTATCTTAAACAAAGTAGACAAGTTCTTGTAAAAGTTTTTTCTGTGTAGTAGAGCCAAGTCTCTTGGTGGAACGAACCAAGAACAAGAAAGCCATACGTGACAGTTATCAAGCTAATTTGTTTTCAAACAAAGATTAAATAAAGTGTTAAAAAGGATTGCAGATTACAATATCATGAAAGTACGATTTTCTGATTAAATGTTAATTCAGTAGCTGTCTAGCACTACTAAAATCTGCAGGAGCTATCTATCAAAGCTAAGCCATTGTTTCACAAGGACATATCTTACATTAGTCGTTTAGTTATAGCAATATCCTTCTAACAGCTTGAACGCCACAAAGAAACCAACAAAATATCATAATAGAACCATCTTACAACACGAACTAACAGTTTTTTTACTTGAATAAAAGATGTGGTACAATTAACTACCATACAAAAGGAAATACTGTTAGAAATTTAAAGCGGAAATAATTTCAGTAATTAATAGGAAAATAATTTCTATTCCATTCAATGTCTTTTTTTAACTGCTCCTGGTAGTTGCTGAGCATATGATCATAGTACAGTAGACTGTCAATCAAATAAGGAAAAAAGAAGTGACACAATACAAAATAACTCAACTTCTTCTGTATAATTAACCCCTAACGGCTAATGTAGTTAAAAAATCCGCCTAGAATTCTTACTTTCTACTTACAGGCTTAGTAACTAATAGTTTCCATGTGTAACAACTGCTCGATTGAATTTCGCAATCATACATGATAAATTGACTCTTTAATAAATTGGGTTAAGTGTGCTTTGCACGTAATTTTTATCACCAGGTATTTTGGAAGTCTTTCTTATTAACAGTAAATTGTCAATGCTAAGCTTCGTTGTCAGGGTTATGAAAATAAAATAACACCTGGAAATTTCGAACACTGCCGAGGTTAGTCATGGCATGTCTATAACAGTGAAGTAAATGGCAGTTTAACAATTCTATAAACTAAATGGCATCTTAAAAAATCCAGACATAATATAATGCAAGGAATTTATTTAGTGATAGATTTATAACCACAAAATAAGAGGGAAATGTTTCAATAATTTAAAATCAAGTCATAACTCAATAAATGACATGTCATGAGTGAGTGAGCCCCGGAAGCATACGCCCATCTCTAGAATTATAATGCTTCAAAGAGCGAAAACGAAAACAAGATGGAAATGCTAAGAACATGGAAACCATATATGAATGAGGGTTCTGACAGGACCCCATGGAGTAATTATTTGTGCTACTTTATTTAAATTTCGCATGAACAAACTTTGACTTATCTCAGTGCACTCGTTACAAAAAAAGATTATACCGAGAGAAGAAGACTAGAAGAACGAATTTGTGGTAAAGCAAATGAAGATCTAAAAAATTCTAGGGAGCATTATCCGCAAATAAATTAAAATTAAATTGGGATCCTTTCCTCTTCTATACATCCAGCCCTTATACTTTCCCTTATACAGCCCACATTCTACATGACCAGTTAATTGTAGTGTTTTTACAAGCCTTCTGGCTCACTACCTGATTATCCATCAAAAGCAACATAGCTTCAGCCCCCCTGCTGGTTGGGGGGGGGGGTTACACCCTAAAATTTTCCCAAATTGAAGCTCATGAATCTGAAGAATTTTCCCATGCGGCGCAAATTATTTTTAGAAAGTGTGCAAAATATTTTATCTTAAACTTGGAACTGAACGCAATTTACATTGGAAAACCCTTTTTTACTGGATCAATTTTTTGAAAGTGTATAGGGTCAAAAGTCCTGGGGGCTAACAAAAAATTCATAAATCTTTGGGGGGACTTAAAACTCAAGGGGGGGACCTAATTTTTGCCTGGGACCTAAACCCAGGCTGACGCTATGAACAAAAAAAACTGACATATATTTCGATCAAACGATTGACATGGTCAGAAAGAAACTGGAGAGTAAGTTTAAAATCCTATAATATAAAATCACTTAACTAAAAAAAAATGTCCTTTTAGCCTCTCCTCTACACCCTATCATGTCTAAATCCATTGTAAAAGGCATACTGCTGGATGATGAAAGACTGCAAATATGTTTCCAATGTATGAGAAAGGAAAAACCTTGCAGAAATTTACAGATTGAAAATAACATGTCCTGAAGCTGCAGGTGAAACTAGGTGAAATCTTTAATTATTGTCTCCAAACTCCGCCAAATCCTCAATTGGCATTTCCACTTTATGTTGCACCACAACACAAATAAAGTTTGAATTAACCTATATCAACCCTTTGAGTATCTTGGGGGTGTAAAGAGAAATTTTGGCATCTTTGGTGAAAATTTTGGCATCATTGGTGAGCTTGTATTGTGTATTTTACAGACCAAATGTAAAATTGCCATTTACATTATTTTGGTCAAGTTTACATTCTGATCTGTAAAATACCAACCAGGCAGGTTGCGACCAAAGTTATGTAAATCATCTTCAATTACTGGTCGAAATCTTAAACTCATTAAGTCAGTTAAGGGGGGTTTGGAGCCCCCCCCCTGCCTAAGATGCTTCCCATAGTAAAAAAGGTTTAATTAGCTAAAAAAAATGATGAGATGCTTTTGTATGAAAGTATGTATGAAATTTTTCAGAGCTCCACCAATTCTATCCAAAAAACATGTTTTCAGAGAATTATTCAAATCAGTTTTCCTGGTATTTTTAAGGAATTTTCTTGTTTAAAATGAATTCAAATTTTCTTTTTCCACTAAATGGTAGTTTTGTCATTTTAGATTTAAAAACATGCCTTTTTATAAGAATAGTGCTTATAAGAATATCTTATTAAGAATACCTTGAGGGTCAGAATTTGCAAATAAACAAGAATGTAGGGTGGGAAAATCAAAAAGAAGCATAATTCGCACAAAAAAGCATTGACAATAAATCCACCTGATATACATTTTGTTAATTCACTGGCTTTTGAGACAAAGACAAATGCTGCTAATGGGTTAAAATATAATAAGTTAAGAATATCTAACCCTCAAATTCCTAAGAATACTTCACCCTCAGCCAGCATGTAATTTTAGAACCAAAATGATTGCATTATGCCTTTGTATTTGACGTTTTGGAGCACTTTGTGAAAGTAATTTTTTTAATATTCTTTTGATCACATCTTTTGAGTTGGCCAAATTTGATCAATAACCTATCAAAATTTAAAAGTTAATACCTAAAAATAATTTGTCTGATACTTGTAGAAGTTGGAAAAAAAATTGAAAGTGTTGAACTATTTCATGGTGCACCTGTTATAAATTCAAATATCTTAAAGTCTTAATGGTCTTCTGATCATTTTGATTGATCACTGTTTTCCCTTTAAAACTTCATCACTTTATTCAAAATTTCGTTTTTAATACAAAAGTGTTGAAGAGACAAAACAGATGGAAAATGCATAGTTTGGACATTGCACCCGATCCTGCATTATGATCCTCAGAAATGAGTCAAAATAACAAAGAATACCTTTCAAATTCAATTTTTGAACCAAGAAACCAGAGCACAATTTTCTACTTTTCCAATTATTTGCAAAGGATCCAGAGATGAGAAAAATTGATAGTTGAATACTAACCACAGATGATACGTAACAATGTGTGGAAGCCTGATCATCAATTTTATATGCAATTTTTAATTTTAAGTTTATTTTTAAGACAGACACATATATTTTATCACTATTTATTTACCTTATTTATATTCTTTTCTAGATAATATTTGTGAGAATAGGTTTTGTAAAACCTCCTGTAAATTATCGCATAGAAATAGAAATGCTTGACAAATTGAAATTTATCCATCTTTTTTTAATTTTCACTCATTCTCACACAAACTGCTGGGGCCGCCTTTAAGCCGGCCATCGTATAATTGTTCTGTTCCCATCCCCCACCTGCATAATATTTTCCACTAATTTACCGATGCGGAGAAGTAGGAAAAAATCCAGAAAAAGAAAATTTTGCTTTTAAACGTAATAGCTTTTTTTTCTAGCTCTTCTCTGCAGAACAAACAAACACATACTTTAATCGTAGAAATTTTAGCGTATATTAGAGAGCCAGAAAAATCTTGATTTTTTTTGGATTTATTTTAGCGAATCACGATTTCAAAAAATTTCACCTGGATAAATTTTAGCGAATACTTGTATTACATTATTGACTGAATTTGTTTTCTAGCATTTCTTTGCACTGAAACCCTTCCTATTGATAAAAATGTATCAAGGCAATATAAGCAGAAATTTCACGTGGATAAATTTTAGCGTTCTGTCGATTCGGCGTGTTTTAGCAAGATTTATTTTAGCGAAAATAGGGAAAACTTGCTAAAACGCTAAAATTAGTCTCACTAAAATTTCTGAGATTAAAGTAAACTAGCCGGTGCCCGGCGTCGCACGCCGGTTTAGCTGTTTGCTGAACGCATTTAAAATCCTTTGAGATGTTGGGAAGGTGGCTTCAACACGATGAAATCAAAGTTTGACTCTATCCCTCCCGGGTGACGTATCTTTTAACCATATTTTGAAAAAGATTTTTGTGGCAAAAATGATCAGAAAACAGAAAGGGCGTCATTCCCAAATTACACCATACCGGCGACCAGCGACGTCCGAGACGGCTCTGCAATTAGATCTTTTTTCTCGCTTCGCTCGTGTTATATTTGCCGTAGTTCTTGATGTTTAGGAAAAACTTTGATGTTAAGATAAGCGGAGTGAAATAATAGACATGACACGCGATTCGTCGAAAAAAGGCAGCCCGGGGGAGAAGGGTATGGGTATGGGTATGTGCCGGCCTTAAGGGTGCTTTTTTTGAAACATGGCAATTTGAAAAATCGGAAGATCAAACTTCAGTCCCACTAAGAATTGGAAAAATAGGAACATTTCAACTTTTTACCCCCAGAAAGATAGAAATTTGGTCAAATTAGTTCCAAAAAGTGAATTAAAATTCACACAATTTCCCTTCTTTCTTCTCTTTATTCTGCTAAGGGTCCGAGGGGCAGGGCCGAAAGTCAGCTCGCAACCATAGTCTCCCCGAAAGGCAGCTAGGACAGGCAGAGAAAAAAGCGTGATAGCGCAATTTTATGTTGCTTTTTATAAAATAACTTTGTCATAACTTCAATAATTTTTTAAATTCAACAATGACTTGGATTTACAGCAAAATAATAAGCGACATACATGTTTAAAGGTCCCTTTTTACGAAGTAAGAATTCTAGTTTTTACCGCCTTTCGAATGTATTTTTAATGTTGCTGTTGTTCTAACAAACTTGTCTTGTGATTCTTGTGTTTTATTTTACATTTGTTCTTTTCTTTAACAGATTCTGTTTAAAAGATTTCTTTTGTTTTGAAAAGAATTCGAATGTCTCAAATCAAATAAGGTCGTTAATTACATTCAAAAACATAAAACAAAAGAAAAGAAAGAAAAAAAAAGAAAAAAGTCTAATCTATCAATCAAAACAAAGTTTTCATAAAACGGCGCGAATCTGATTTAACACATTTGTGGAGCAAGAAGCAAAAGTCATCTTTTAAAAGAACAAAACATTGCTTGCGAAAACGAAAGTGACACACAAACAAAATGACATACCGGGTGCAGCAGAAAAAACTTTGGACGTTTGGCGAGCCACTGAGGCCGAACAAAGTCTTGTTTAGACTCAAAACCACTTTTATTAGAAAGAGGACATGCTAACTTAAATTTTGCGGTATAACTTTTTAAGTTTGGTCAAGTAGTTGTCAAGTTATAAGCTTTTGAAGTTAAAATTCACTTTTCGAAAAGTGTGAAAAACACGTAATAAAAGGGCATTAAATTAAGCATTTTTAAGCGTTTTCGATAAGAATTTCTTTCAAATATTTCTAAAAACTGACTATTTACTAAAAACTGACTATGTTGTAAACGAAAACTGCTTTTAAAAGTATTTTAACAATTAAAATTATGTCGTAAAAGTCGTTAAATAAGTCAAATACTGAGCTATTTTTTCATTATTTGCATAAATTTAATACACCTTTTTTACGTGTTTTTCACACTTTTCGAAAAGTGAATTTTAACTTCAAAAGCTTATAACTTGACAACTACTTGACCAAACTTAAAAAGTTATACCGCAAAATTTAAGTTAGCATGTCCTCTTTCTAATAAAAGTGGTTTTGAGTCTAAACAAGACTTTGTTCGGCCTCAGTGGCTCGCCAAACGTCCAAAGTTTTTTCTGCTGCACCCGGTACAGACTACGGCTATTAATATATAGACAAAACAAATAACACTGATAAAATTAGATTGAAACTACGTTAACGTTAAACATTATCATTCAGCTATACTTTGCAAGAACACAAAAAAGATAGTCCACCCTGATCAGAAGAAGAAAATTGGCTTTCTAACGCGATTTTTAAAAACCCAGAAATCTTTCCAACCGCCCGCTTGTCCGCATGTATTTTTTACAGTCACTGTGAGGCGAACAGAACAAATTTTTGATGGCCACCTAAGTGTGTTTTCAGGCTCCTCAAAACAAAGACAAGGTGCAAGGGGAGGTCATCAGTAGTCCGACACTTTCTAGTCCAACAGTAAAAACAAAGTGCACCAAGGGTTGAAATGAGAGAAAGTGCACTTAATGGTGTAAAAAGTGAGAAAAACAAAGCTTTTGGGCAAAGCAAAATTTTGGAAAATCAGGTCGACCAGGTTTTTGCTACTGTTACTGATAAATATATCAAGGAAAACAGGAAATTCTCACCAGTAGTCTATGTTTCCTACATCATTTGGTTTTCATGACTTTCTCCTTGCTCCATAGGATGCAAAGGCAATGTTGTATGATGGAATACATCCTTTTTTCTTCTGCACTACTGCACTGAATTTGAAACTGGCACCACATGGCTTCAAAATTTTTGAGTTTTTCCCGCCAGCAAAATTATTTTTGACGCATGCGTAAAAAGCTCAACTTTTAAGTGGGCGGAACGCTTAATTTCTGGTGGTGGATTGGCGGCCGCCCACGCTAATGCTTTTAGATCGAGAACATACCCGAGGGAGTATCCAGGAGTATCATACAGCTCGAATAAATGTTTTGTCTGATGAAAACTTGGCGTCTGGTATCCAGGATAAGGAGAACAGGGGTCCACCAGTCCTCCTCTCTTGCTGCTGGCTAAATCCATTGCGCGGTCAGGAAAAACTGTTTTTTAAACCTTCACGCTTCAGCCAGGAACATCTTCAAATTAGCCATATCCAGCCTATCGCCTCGGAAAATTGTCTATTTAGCCCACATGAGCGTGCACCAGGGGATATGCCAATTATATAGCCCCCCAGGTTACGCGTCAACCAAGGACACTTTTTGTATGTATGAGTGCGAGGCGGTAACTCTGATCGAGTCTGATCTTTTGACCTAAATCACGCAATCATGCAGGGCCCGCGCCACCGGGGGGGCAAAGCAAAATAAAAAAATTCTCCTAACCTAATTATTTTTTTCTTTTCTGTGCGCGTGCCAATAAAAACATTAGAACCTTTCTAAAAGGGGACAGATGGACACTTAAATAAGTCTAATTATACTATTTTGTTTTAAACAAACAAACTTAACAGTTTTCTTTCAGAAAATCAGAACAAAAAGGAAGCTGTTTTAGCCAAATAAGACAGGTCAAAATCGAAAATTTTCCGGTCCGTTGGCGCAAACCATGGTTGCGCCTCCTTAGTCACTATATTTTTGTTGGCCCCCTCACTTTCAAAATCGTGGCGCGGGCCCTGTCATGTGTAAGAGAAATATGTCGAGTGCGGTAATTGGCTAAAGAAAAATAATCGCTTCTCTGGCAACTAGATGCACAAAGGTCGGGAACATTTTCAACCCCGGGGGGGGGGGTACTTAGGCAAAAATGGATGATGGGTATGTGCGGACGGTAAGGGTCGGTTTTTTCACCTTTCAAAGTCTCTCTAAGGGTCGGAAAATTCAAGATTTTTAGGAAATTTTTTGATTTCCAGAGAAAAAATTGTAATAAAGTCTCTCTAAGGGTATGACTTTTTTCAAAAATCGAGAAAAAATAAATCAAAAAGTCTCTCTAAGGGTCACCTTTTCAGCAAAAATCAGTCTCTCTAAGGGTCGGTTTCCGAAGGTCCCGTCCGCACATACCTCTCATTCGCCAACCCTAGTACCCCCCCCGGGTTTTCAACTCAACGTCTTGGAAGGTCTTCGAATTAGCCTATCTTATCAGAAATTCGTCTAATTAGACCAGAATAGGAAAATTAGTGGCTTTAACGGTTTATATCTCAGGAGCTAGAAGGAGTTAGAAGCTCGTTCATAGTTCGTTGGATAGCTTAGAATCTCTTCTTTCTTTTAGGCGCTGCGCAGACCTGCCTGAATGATGGAAAGGTGCCCAGTAGTAAAACTTCTAATTAATTCGCTAGAGGACAGAATCAAGTAAAGCAGGGCCAAATTTGGAGGTTCTTGGATCACTCCAAAAATGGTAAAAAAACGGTCAAAATCTTAAATAAGTGGATTTTTGTCAAATCTTTGCACTTTTTTGACTTTTTGGCTTAAAATCTCACCGGAAAGACTCACTTTAGATTTTTTTTTTTGCTTGACCAATTCCTACGAGTTAGACCAAAAATGACTATTTCTAACTCAAATTGGGCATTACAGGAGGGCTTCGTTCTCCTACATAGCCAATGTCTGGTATACCCGACATTGGCACCTAAAGGGTAAAAGTAAATTTCAAAATTTAGCTTGTTTTCTCAATGTTAATCCATCAAGAATTTAGCAAGAATGAGGGTTTGATAAAAAATTTCGTTCCATTTTCCTGTTAGGGTATTGTTGGAAATATTGTACTAGTAAGATAATTTGGGTGCGCCAGTGGGCTCAGTTTTACATTAAACAAAATAAGACGATGTTTTCTTACTTTGCAAGTGAATTTGCATTTCGGTTTTATAAACAATGGCTGTTGAAAAAGAAAAAAATAATTTATGTATAAGTGACAACAAGAAAAACTATAAATTACAATATTTACTACTATTAAAATATATTTAACAATCATATTTAATTTCATTGAAAGAGAAAAACAAATGAAATATAATTTTCGAACTAAAACAAATTTGTCTCTTGATAAAAATTGAAAGTTGCAATAATAAGCTCAAGATTAAGAATAAAATTTTGAAAGATTAGCTTCAAGTTGAGCAATCGGAACAGGAAAGTTTAACAAATGGCTGTCCCATAAAAAAAAATCCGTACATTGGGGTGGACGAACCTTTTCAATTATAAAAAAGAATTCTTGGAAATGTGTGGGTACCCCTGGAAAATGGCAAAATTTGCAAAAAAAAATTTAGAAAATTTCTTACATACCTTATAATGACGGGACTAACTAAAATCAGTCTCTTACCCCCTGAAAACTTTAGAATAACTTTTTACCCTGTGGAAAAAGGAAAATCACTCCATTAGACCCCCTGATAATTCCTCTCGGATTACCCCCTGAAAATGTTCATCCACCCTCTGTATGGATATAAAATTGAATGGTCTGATATGCTCTCTTTTTTATTTTGTTTTCATTTATTCTAAGGCTTTGACACTAACTAAGCCTCGCGTTCTTATAAAATTTCCCTTATAAAAAGCATGTGAAGGGAGCATTTTAGAGGCATAAAATGTTGTTAGATCAGTAATTCCGACCACATATTTCATCCCTGTATCAAAAAATATCTATACAATCTAAAACCCGAAACTATCAGCAGTTACAACTCAACAGCTTCAGTTCTATCGGTTTTATCTCAAAGATGGCACCATAGGGTCTATAAAATGGAAAGCAATGCTGTCGTTTGCCACCTTTCCGTTTATTGACTTGTTTACAATGAGAAGGCACTATGTGTCCATTTAAATAAACATCGTCATAAAAATCACCAAGTGTCTCTCGACTGACTTCACCATTTAAAACTTGATGATTGTTCTTAATATATTCACGTTTCGACATTTTGTTTCGAACATGTGGGCTGTACAAGTCGACACTTAATAACATCAATGAATAACACAACACAGATATATGCTCTAAAAAGAGATTATGACAAGATGATATTGCATAGTATGATTTACACACAAAATATAATCATGTTATCAAATAAACATTCAGGTCAAAGGTAGTCTGGACCCATACAAATTTTTACTCCATTTCACAAAGCTCACATGAGATAAAAATTAGTATGGTAGAATTGGAGATTTTGAATTTGCCAACAGAAAAAAACCGTTTGAAAACTGGCCAATCAGAACTTTGTTGCATAAATTTTTCGGGAGAACAATAGACATAATCGGCCAATCATAAGCGTTTCTACAAAATATTGTAGAAATTTTTGTTCAAAACTACCCGTCTACTATCGAGTTCAGAAAAAATCGTGAGTAGACGGGGCCCCATCTAGGTCAAAGGTTGAATATGCAATGAATATCTACCGTAAGCTGGTCTGATGTCGACTAAATCATCTAATTTCGACAACCTTTTCAGAGTTTGGAATAATAAGAAAGTTGGAATCGCTGATTGAAACTATATTTCTTTGCTTAGTGTTCAGAGAGGAAAAAATCTTTTGTCAATCAGCGATTCTGACCTTTCTATTATCTATCCTATCTCTAAAGAAAGGTGTCAGAATGTTTTGCACATGCAGAGTTGCAAGATTAGAAGATTAAAGAGTTTAAAAACTAACTGACATTTTCAAGTTTATTGCATTATGTCTTAAGATAGGGATGATAGCAAAAGAATTTTGAATACAATTTCCCCTGTAAGAAATAAATCTTAATCAAAATTTTCTCCTTTTTTACCTTGGTTGAGATCTGACGTCGGATTGCATTCAATGAATCGATGTGAAAATTTCTCTATCAAGACATCTAAGAAATTGCCTCGTTCCTCTGGTGGGTGAATTTTCTTGAAAAATTTCCTGTCAGAAAAAAAAAGATTGAAAATTATTACTCTAGGACTCTACCTTCCATATAAATTTCAAAGGTAGCTCTGGAGTTTATATATTTGAGATGTGGAAAATGTCAAAATATTTTCAAAGTGCTTGATCTTGGAAACAAGACAAAAAACAAACTTTACCTAAGCCCGTCACATATGGTAAAACCAGTAAAATTCATATACATGACTAAAAGATCCAACACTTCTCTCCTGAAAGGGAAGAAGAAGAGCTATGAGAAATCACTTCAAGTCCTTGAATATAGGTACTGGTCTTGATTTTTTCTAAGGACAATCAGTAATTTTTTTGAAATAAGAAGTGGTATGAGAAAACTGAAAGTGAATTCATTTTTCTGTGAAACAAAGCCCACAAAATACAATCTTTTTCAAAAATACCAAGAGGAATGTCCAGAGTAAAGCAAGTAGAAAAGATAATTCAAGCAAAATACAGTGTTCTGAATAATTTTCCTTCGGTGTTCATTATGAATCTCTGAAAGAATAAGGAAACACACTTGTCTTTGAGATACTTGGTGAGAGATTTATTGGATAGTGAAGATGTGTGATGTATGAATTTAGCAACTTCTTCCGTTTCTTCTTCAATAATGTTATGGTCTGTCAGATATTTTATACCCTGGAAAACAGAATAATATGAAGCTTCAATTTAAAGAAGCACTCTGTTATATCCAGTACGGAAATTTGCTTTGGTACGACTGGACGAAATGTCAAAAAAGAGAGTCCAATTTTATGAAACTTCTTCTCTCAAGGCTTGTTATCTGTTACTAGGATGCAAATCTAATAAGGACGGTATTTAGTCTATGGGATAAAGACAGAAAAACTTGCTTCATCATTTGTAAGAAGAAAAACTAAAAATTCATTAAAATTTCAGGATGTAATTTAGTACCTGATAAGGGCGGAATCCAAATATAAGAGTAGCTTCATCTAATGATAAGTATAGGTTCTTGAAAATTGGTTTCTAAAAAAAAAGAAAAAAATATGATTCAAAGAAAATAATAAATTGTCAAATTTTATTTAAAGAGTGTGTGAACCAAAAGGCTTAGTTTTAATGAAGCCAAGATCCGTTAATTGCAGGCAAACTTCCAGGGATTTTCTGCTACCGGGTCACTCAATCTTGAATTGAGTTGTTATATTGAATCAGGTTGAATCTTCAAGAAAAAAAATTGGCTGTGGAAAAAGGTAAAGAGGTAAAGAAACTCTTCAAGTATTCAATAATTTAGCACTTAATTCTACCACTCCCTACACTTCCACTATGACTCTGCCTTGGACCAGATCAGGGTTAACAGTGCTCCCAGACCTCCCTACATTTTTCGAACCTACATATTCTAGAATCTTTTGATAAAAACGGTGGAACCTTAAGACCTTGGAAATTGGCCTGTATTGATTGAAAATTTAAAATATATACAAAAAAATTAATCAAACCTTAAGCTTGATTGAAATATGAGAATACTTCAAATTGCCATAAATGCTTGTATATCCCCATTTGGAAAAGCAAAGCCTGAAAAAAGGGTAATAAATTATATTTTGTGTCTCAATTGGAATTCTCTCAAGATTTTCAAATCCCTTTTTCTCTTTCAAATGATGCACAATGATCAAGACAAAGTTTTTCCATAAATATCAGTTGCGTAAAACATTTTCTAAACAAATTTTCAAAGAAACCATTTTCAATCTTTTCATTTAAAAAATAAAAAATAAAAAGATTCTAATATTAAAACTTACTTTTTCCAAAGCAATTCATTTTCTGCCAAATCCTTCCAAACACAAGAAGCCAAACACAAATCAGTGGCATTCAAATTTGAAAGAATTTGTACAGCAACTTCAGGAGGTAGTTGTGTCAAATCATTAAATCTATCCAGGTTTGGTGGCAAATCTTTACTTTTTCCCGAGGTTGTTGACATAGGTCTGTTTGGATTCAGAGCTTCATTGCTGGTTTGATGAAATGTGCTGTGACTATGCCCCATTGATCAAGTATAACTTTGCCACCTGACAGAAATTCCGCTTCAATTACACTGTAATCTTGTTTAACATGAATACATTCTTGTAGCAAATTATTTTGTAAAATATATATAACTTTATTATTCAATAATATTCCTTTTACTAGAATTTACTAGGATATGGAATCTGAAAAAAAAGACAGAAACATAATCAACAACATGTATCAAAATCAAATTACATAATATTTAATATACAATGATAGTTATATATTCAATGAAATTCCCAAATAAGAAAATCTGATTTTTAGGGCCAAAATAAAATTCAGGAACAAATAGCCTCAGCCACTTTTAAGAGAACCTTGCCTTCTGTCTTAATGCAAAAATTCAGAAAAAAATAATGAAGCAATTTCACACAAACCAGCAAACAAAAAAAATCATTGTCATTTGATTTCAAACTTCAACTAGACTGTAAAATATCTTGTAAGTAAGTAAGTAAGTATTTATTTACCTTTTTAACACATCTGAAAATGATACAAGAGGCGGAATCAACAAAATAAAAAGGAAGGAGACCGCCTTATAGCTAAGCTAATCAAAAAAGATGCGGCCACCTAAGTGCCGAAAAAACTGAAGCAATAAAAATAAAATAAATTTTTTATAGTTTTTTTGCTTTCTTGGTTGGGGAGGGGGTGTGCTCAGTATTCCCCAATACAGTGAGTGAAGGCAAGAGATTTAATGATATCATAATCAGATGAGCTCAAGGTTATATCAGGGTATGATCGCTGTAAACAATTCCATTGTGTTATGCAGGTCTTAGTAAATGATTTGTTACCAAAAGTTATAGTGTTAAAGGAAGGAACAAAAAGAAGTTTCAATTTTGCTCCTCTGGTACCTTGATTATCATCACCATCAGCATCAAGCTGAATGAAGTTAAAAAATTGCAGAAGATCGAAAGGTAATCTGTTGTTCAAGAATTTGTGAACAAAAGAAATATTAAGGCATCTGACAAGGTCGAAGATTTTGAGAATTTTAAGATCTGAGAAAAGTGGAGAAGAAGGGCATTGAGAGTTATTAAAGGTAATGAGACGTAAGGCTTTCTTTTGAAGAATAAAGATAGGTTTAGATGTAGTATTATCAGTGAGTCCCCAAAGTTGGCAACCATATTGTAAATGAGAATGGAAAAGAGCATAGTAGATATTAACAATGGTTTTTGTTGAAACATAGTGCCTGAGTTTTGATATAATACCATTGGCTCGTGCAAGTTTTGATGACAGAAAAGTTGTGTGCGCTTTCCAGTTGAGGTGAGAGTCAATCAATATACCTAGATACTTGATATGAGAGCTTTGAAAGATTTTCTTACCTCCGATTTTAAGGAAAGGATTGAAAGCAAGAGTTTTACGATGGTGTCTAAAAATTAAAAATTCTGTTTTCCCAGCATTAAGGGAAATTTTGTTGGCTTTCAACCAGGTTTGGAGGGATCTGAGGTCACGATTGACTCTGTTGCATAAAGATAAGAGATCAGGATTAAAATGCAAGAGATGGGTATCATCAGCAAAATGAAAAGTTTCACTTGAAAAAAATGGCATTATGGAGATCGTTAATGTAAATTAGAAATAAAAGGGATCCCAAAACAGAGCCTTGCGGAACCCCATGAGGAATTATTTTAATAGAGGACTCAGTAGAGGAGATGGAAACAAACTGAGATCTATTAGATAGATACGATCTAAACCATTCATTAGCCTTGCCTCTGATACCATAGTGATTTAATTTTGAAATTAGAATAGAGTGATCAACCGTATCAAAAGCCTTTTGCAAATCAACAAACACACCACAAGCAAAGTTACCATCATCAAGAGAATTTCGAATACGTTCAACAATGTTAAGCAAAGTGTGAATGGTTTGAGTGCGATCTCCGAAAACCAAATTGGCGTTCAAAAAATACACGATGAGAATCTAGAAAAGTAATAATACGAGAATACATAAGTTTTTCAAGAATTTTTTCAATGTTGGAAAGTAAAGAAATCGGGCGGTAGTTGGAGATTTCAAGAGGGGAGCCTTTGTTTTTGAAAACGGGAATTACTTTGCAAAGTTTAAGCATTGTGGGGAAAGAACCAGATTCAAAAGAAAGAAAGGATAGTGGTCCAGAAAGATCAAATTTTAGAAGGCGGAGGAGTTTTGGGGGGATACTATTAGGACCAGATGATTTATTTAGAGAAAGGGAATTAATAATTAACAAGACTTCAGCTGGGTTGACACGGTCAAGAAATATAGAATTTCTGATGCGGTTCTTAAGATAATGGGAAAAATGACGGTTGGTTGGACCCAATGTTGGAGCGAACAGTATCTGCAATGGATGTAAAGAAGTGATTGAAGCCATTGGCAACAACTTTTGGATCAGATGTTAGAAGACCTTTTGCAAATCAACAAACACACCACAAGCAAAGTTACCATCATCAAGAGAATTTCGAATACGTTCAACAATGTTAAGCAAAGTGTGAATGGTTGAGTGTGATCTCCGAAAACCAAATTGGCGTTCAAAAAATACACGATGAGAATCTAGAAAAGTAATAATACGAGAATACATAAGTTTTTCAAGAATTTTTTCAATGTTGGAAAGTAAAGAAATCGGGCGGTTAGTGGTAGTTGGAGATTTCAAGAGGGGAGCCTTTGTTTTTGAAAACGGGAATTACTTTGCAAAGTTTAAGCATTGTGGGGAAAGAACCAGATTCAAAAGAAAGGTTAAAAAGAAAGGATAGTGGTCCAGAAAGATCAAATTTTAGAAGGCGGAGGAGTTTTGGGGGGGTACTATTAGGACCAGATGATTTATTTAGAGAAAGGGAATTAATAATTAACAAGACTTCAGCTGGGTTGACACGGTCAAGAAATATAGAATTTCTGATGCGGTTCTTAAGATAATGGGAAAAATGACGGTTGGTTGGACCAATGTTGGAGCGAACAGTATCTGCAATGGATGTAAAGAAGTGATTGAAGCCATTGGCAACAACTTTTGGATCAGATGTTAGAAGACCATCAACACGAACAGAGGAGGGAGAAGATTTAGAGTTTGAACCAATGATCTCTCTTATGCCTTCCCAAACTTTAAGAATATTAGTAGCATGGACAGAGAAATAATGAGAGTAATGATTATTTTTACTCTTACGTGTAAGAGTAACTATAAGGTTTTTGTAAGTTTTGTAGCGTTGATAATAAAAAGATTTCATAATTGGGTCTTTTGTTTTGATGTATTTTCTGGAGTAAAATTGGCGTTGCGAGATAGATTTAATTATTCCAGGGGTAATCCATGGTTTTGCTCTGGTCTTTTGTTGGCGCTTTGTCACGGTAACAGTTGGAACATGTTGATCGATAAGTTTTTTAACTAAATCATAAAAATTTTGGAAAGCTTGATCAACATCTGTCATGTGATATAATTTGTTTGCCCAATCAATATCAAGAAAATCTAGAATAAAATTTTGTTGGTCAAAATTCTTCCAGTCTTTCCTGAAAGTTTTACCAGGCTTTTTGATATTAGAAGAACCACAAACAAGGTAGAATTGGGGAAGGTGATCAGAGATAGAGTAAAGCAAATTTCCAGAGAAGCTAGGTTTCTCGGAAATTGAAGAAAAGATGTTGTCAATAAGTGTCATAGAATGGTCAGTAATACGAGTAGGAAGAAAAATATTAGGTATAAGAAAGTGTGAGCCAAGGTTATTCAGGTAAGATAAAATGTTATGGTCAGACGATGCGTTCAAGAGGTTAATATTGAAGTCACCAAGAAGAAGAATTTGTTTGTTTTCTTTGTCGATTTTATTTAAAAGAGGTTCCAGGAGTTTGTTAAAGTCATCGAGAGAAAGAAGTGGGTGTTTGTAAATTGATCCAACAATAGTATTAGTAGAATTTGGAAGAGAGATTTCGGCAAAAGTAGACTCAAGAAGAGTTGGACTATAAAGTATAGAGTCAAGGTCTTTACGAGGTTCGTAAGATAGATTTTTTGATATGTATAACATAGTGCCACCAACTGAAGCCTCAGTGGGAGTATAAATTGGTTCTTGGAAGTTTTCAAGATTAAAATTAAAAGAAGGTGTTTTGTCTTTCAAAAAACGAGTCTCAGTAATAGCCATCACGTCAAAGTTATAGTGGAGTTGAGAGAGAAGAGTAGTTAAGTCGTCCAAGTGCAAAGCAAGAGAGGCAATATTCAGGTGCATAGAAGAAAAAGAAAAGGGACTGTTTTCACGAATAAGTTTTTGAAAGACAGAGGTTTTGTAGTACTTACAGTTGGCCGCTGTCAGATTGTCGATGTCAAGGCAATTATTTTGACAGTGATCAGAAATTAAGCTGAGATTACGAGCAATATTAATGAGTTTAGGGTTCAAGGTACCAGAGGGGGAAGATTGAAGTTCTGGTTTGAAAGGGAGTGCGCCAAGAAGGCATTTAGGACAGTACCAGTTTTTAGTACTGTTTGATAGAGAATGGAATTCAGCAAGAGATAAACCAGAGCATTTGAGGTGAGTCCAGAGATCACAGGAATCACAAAAAATAGAGTTACCTTCATTAACTGATTTAGAGCACACTGAGCAAGGGAATTTTGTAGGCATAATGTAAAAACTTACTGGTCTTCAAAGGAGTCAAAAACGCGAAGAAAAATAAACACAAACACCAGGTCAAAATTGAATTCAGAATGCATGTGCGAACCCGCATTTATTCTGCCATCTTGAAATTCAATGTAGAAAGAGAGAAGAGAAAAAAACTAACGGAACCAAAAAAAATCAAAACAAAACAACCCGAGTTCTGTTCAGACTAAAATGGGTAATCACTAATTACTCAGATTTTTCTTTCTCTGATGTAGAAGGTCACATAACTTACGGTTTACAAATCTCACGATAGTCCTTGGTGTCTTTTCTTTTTTATTCTTTTTCAAACGATGGCAGGCTTCGATGTCGTACTTGTTAATTTCGATTCCAAGAGTGTCTGCAATACCTATTACTTTTGATTCTAAGTCTTCCTCGTCCTCCTTGGGAATACCACAAACTTCGATATTGTTACGTCTGTTATATTGATTTATATTATTCAATTCAGTTTCCAATTTTACAACCCTTTTTTGGGTGTTCTGAAGTTCAGATTTGAGCGTTAGATTTTCATTTTTAAGTTGTTTTATAATATCATCTGTAGCTTCGGATATCTTTGTTGTGAGATGTGCTACAGCTCTTCTTTCAGCTTAGTAATCTCGTTAGATAAAATTTCCAGTGTGATGGACGATTGTGGTTGTTGTTCAAAGACTTCCTCAGATTCTGTTGAGGAGGATTGTTTTTTCCTGCCTCTGCCTCCTCTAGCCATTGTGAAGATGTAAAGATGTAATCAAAATGTAAGATCAAGATAGAATTTGACTCTTCTAGATGTAAAGTTTACATTAGCAAATCAGAGCACGTCCGACCTCGGTGAAATCGAAAGCGCGTTGTTGACAACTGTTGATTGATTGATTGCTGGCTGGGCTGTTTGATTTGACTTCGATAGTTCAACAGGTTTCAACACTGGTTGACAGGGTGCACGTTGAGTATCTTGAAGCACATTATTAAATATAATGGAGAGCATGATATTGAACATGGCCGAAACTTCAATCAAATCCGACACTATGATGGCACTGCAACCTGGCAACTCGTGCAACTGCACTGCACACACTGACTATGCACTGGGTGCGATCTGCGATTCTGCATGATCCTCTCTATCTTTTGTTGTGATAGGCACTTCTATAATTGGCCCAGCAGCGCAGCGTAGTGGGCCTTTCATCTGCACAGTGCCCGTACGTTTGTTAGTTAGTTACGCAAAGCAATTAGGCGGTGTTCCGCGAGAGTACATATATTTTCCAGGCTAAACTCAGCGCTATAATGTAGAGGGATCGACAGGGATCGTCTGTCGGCTAGCATACAGTTATCTATCCTCTAGCAAAGCCGAGCAAAGCCATATGTTGATATATGGTTGAAGACCGTATCTTGTTATTGTCTGTATTTCGTATAGTCTACCACCTACATAGACTATCTTCAACTCAACTGAACGTGGAGTGTTCATCCTCTTTTTCTCTCAAAGACTGAGAATTAAAGAGTTCAAGCAGTAAAGAGGATAAATCAAGATTTAACTGTCACTGACTGCTGCTGCCATTCATAAAGGTAAATCTCTATTGTGTGTGCGCCAGTAGTATCATAAGAATATTACTATGGGCCTTTAGCAACAAGACACTCTGCGAAATAGACCTTTTTTCAAAGAGGCCACCCTGTTGAATAATTATGTAGTCCAGCAGAAAAACAATGATAAACCATGAATAATTATTACAATATGTATGATACAGTAATTATGCATGGCTATATCATTTTTTTTATGGCTGGACTACATAATTATTCAACATGACATCCTCTTTGAAAAAAGGTCTATACAAAAAATCTGCAAGGTTAATTCTCAAATTAAGGGCTATGCTAGGTAGGAGGGGTAAGAATCAGGCAATTCCACTTACAAAAAATGCAGCGCAGATCACTATCAGGTTGTTTGGCATCTGATTTTGAAAACAGCTATTCTATCTATTACTTCCGTCTGCCAATAATAGGGTCGGTCAGTCGATACTCGAAACCAGACGATCTCAATCGAACAGAACCGATGATCGAACCAAGCGAACGATTAAAATTTTATTGTTGAACACAATTGAATCTCAATAGAATATTAGGCCGATGGAATTTAATGTTATATTTACCGTAAGCCGCCCGCATGTCAAAAAAACTGCTGCAACCAAGTTGCCATTATTTTGTTATTTTGGCGCTTCATCAAGATTTTGAAAGATCAAAACAAACGGTCCGGCAAATATCCGGTTAAAAACGAACCCGTACGGCCCTACCATCTCTTTAAAAGTGCGCTTCTTTGATTTTTATAATTATGGAGATGATTTTTTTGCTCACAACTTATTGAGAATTTTCTCCCTAAAATAATGAATAATGAAAACTTGGCCGCATCGAATTCTGAAGATCGTCATTACGATAAACATATCATTAAATTCCATCAGCCTTACCCCAATTTTCGGATTCGTTTGTTGTTCGATTGAGATTCGATTGCGTTCGATTGGGTTCGATTGCATCGATTCAATCACTCGAACGAAAATCTCAATCAAACGAATCAAATATCACCCAGAATTTGGTCGTTGGATTGAGATTCAATTGCGTTTGACAATCGAATTTCAATTCCGTTCGATTAAGATCGTCTGGTCGAAATGGAGAAAAAATTTTTACTTGACAGTTAGTCACACTAGCGTCCCGCCAAAATACGTATCAAAGATTAATGCTGCGAAACGCGATATCGTTTACTTGACTCTCAAGCAAAAAAATGCGCCGCAAAACTTCTAAAGGAATTCATGAAAAAATAACCCGGCGCTTTTTAATGAAAAGAACATTTTCAAAAACTTTGAGAAATTGCCTAAAATTTGAGCCATAGATGAAAAAAATTGAGCCAAGCCAACCTTGAAAACTAATTTGAAGAGCAACTTCCCAAGAAAAAGATCTACGGGGGAGGCGGAACCCACCTAGATCCGCGCACTGCCGGATAGGCTATCTCCCGGAAATTTTGCTGGACCTCAAACAATGACCCATTTACATGTGCGTAATTGTTTTACTTTAGCGTATAAACAAGGCCTTAAAAATCGAAGTGCTGTCTCGGGAATTGAATGACAAATTTTAGTTGGTTGATTTTGGCTGCTGCACGTTTTATTTTGTTTCCAACTTTTAGTTTTAATTATTATTGTCTTGCGAACTTGATTCAGGTAACTCTCATCCTTGTTGTTGAAATGTATCCTGTAGATAACTGATGTTATTTTTTCTGAAAGCTAGATTTCCTAGTGTGACTAACTGCTTGAGGTAGCAAAAACTTAAAATTCACCAATTTCAGTTCTAACCAAAATTGATTCTTGCCGTCAATCATTAAAAAAAGGTAAAGAAAGGGGAGATTTGCCTGGCCATTCGCCAAAATAAGTTCTTGTCAAAATTTAAAATATATTCATTCACCAAAATTCGTTCTCACGAAGATAAAAATTTTTGCTGACTTTAGTTGTTTGCCAAAATAAGTTCTCGCCAAAAAATTTTCCCTTAAAGGTATTACTCCAGGCCATGCCTTATGATTTTACTTTTTGTTAATAAGAATCATATTTGTTTTTCTTTTTGTACAGTTTGGGACCATCTATCATCCATATACATCAAGACTGTTATCGTACATCATATCCAGACTGATTGGTTCCCACTGATTGATTGATACCCAATCTTAAGGTGAGTTTGAATTTGATTTTCTTCAGGATTTATCATTAAAAGGCTTGGTAACCTAATGACTTAAGTGAAAAATCAAGCTGTGTATTACCATTTACTGCAAAATCTTTGTGAGATTGGGGGAAGCGTGGTAAAGAGAAGCTCATTGTTGGTTATAGTCTAGAGAAGGATTTCTTTTTTTGATTCGTAATTTTTTGTCCTTTTTGTTTGAAACTTTTAAAGGGATAACCAGATGAAATATGAAAATTGGCTAAAAGATTCTTTACACAGTCCTTAGTAAGCCCTCCAAATATTTTTGAGAAATAACATTCCAGATTCAAGATATGACAATTAGAAATCTCAGTTTTTCGTACCTCATACGTACCTCATGTTGAAATTCTATTGTCTTCCAGCAGAAATTAAAAATTACCTAAATTTTTCGACTTTGAAAAACAAGTAGCCTGTAAAATTTGGAGGTTTTGCTAAGGACTATGGAAGGAATCTTTGGGCTGAATTTTATTTTTTATCTGCTTATCCCTTTAAAGTTGCCCTAGAAATGAGATTTTCACTTGTATTTGTAAAACATCATGATCAGATTTCATCTCGGGTTCTTTATGTTGTGCGAAAAAATTGTGACCTATAATTGCTTGCACGCCTCAATTTTCAACAAAAAGCAAGTATCTTCCTAACAGGTGGACATAATTATGAAAGTCTTCCAGAACTTGGAACAAGCTTACGCTGCACTTGAGCTTTACGATTTATGAACATGGTAGTATACTCCAGTTGAACGCGACTGTTTGGGTAATTTCGTTTTTGTTTTTATTTTTCAGGGTTCATCAAGTCCACATCATTCAGTGTATAGCTACTCTGGTCAATCTGGATTTACATTAGATAGCTTGGTTATACAAAGCTAACTTGGATTCACACAGTTAACTCAGATTTAAAGGATTCCCCTCGATTCACTTGGCTCACCAGAATACACTTGGAGTACTTTGTTTTACTCAGTTTATTTGGTTTTACACGGCTCAATTGATATTACTCATCGGCTCAATTGATACTACTCGGCTCACTTGATATTACTTAGCTCACTTGATATTACTCGGCTCACTTGATATTACTCGGCTAACTTGATATTACTCGGCTAACTTGATAATGTTCGGCTAACTTGATAATGTTCGGCTCACTTGATACTACTCAGCTAACTTGAAATTACTCAGCTAACTTGATATTACTCGGCTAACTTGATATTACTCAGCTAACTTGACACTACTCAGCTAACTTGATATTACTCGGCTAACTTGATAGTACTCGGCTCACTTGATTCAATTAACTAGTGTTTCATTTGGGTAACTCAGATTTCCGAGGCTAAACCAGAATTTATGATTTTTTTTGACATTTCATTGTTTACCACTTACTTGCTCAGCTTTTTTAACTTGTTATTAAAATAAATATACATTATATTTGAAACTGACGTATTTATCATTTTTTTTACATTCCCCTTTTCAAAACATGATATCGATCGAAGCATCCCGTAGCTCAATCGGCAACTTTAACGGGACAAGGCAATATGATCTCCGCTCAATTTATCGTCATTTATAGTAGGGGGAATTTTGTTCGATTTTTTGGAATCGCTTGACTGTTTTGTTAGAAGCACTTGTTATACATTTTTGGAAAGCTAAGGGGTAGGGGAATCGAAATTACTATGTTTCCAATTTTTTTTCGGACACTTTGGTGTGATTTTCGGACAAATATGACGGTCTCAGGCAAAAATCATAGGGTTAAAAATTAATGAAAATTTTAGCTCGAGAAAACGGAGACCTGTTGTATATTTTTGGAAAGCTCTCAAAAAATTAGAATTAAAGATATATTGCAAGTATAGGTGATTTCAGTACCTAACTCGAGATATTGAGCTTCAAAAAAAGCGCAAAAAACTGGACAAAATAGCTGTTTCTGGCTGAAAAACACGGTTTTCAAGGGTTAATATTCTCGATTTAGGTACAGAAATCACCTATACTTGCAATATATCTCTAATCTTAATTTTTTGAGAGCTTTCCAAAAATATACAACAGGTCTCCGTTTTCTCGAGCTAAAATTTTCATTCATTTTTAACCCTATGATTTTTGCCTGAGACCGTCATATTTGTCCGAAAATCACACCAAAGTGACCGAAAAAAAATTGGAAACATAGTAATTTCGATTCCCCTACCCCTTAGCTTTCCAAAAATGTATAACAAGTGCTTCTAACAAAACAGTCGAGCGATTTTACAAAATGCCCTCTACTATTAGTAGTCAACTCTTCTATTTCAAGCAAAACTTCAAAACTTTCTTTGTCTGTGGTCATGGAAGAACTCTCCATATCAGACGACTTGTGAAATAGTGACGGGAGATTTTTTAACTATCTTTACAAAGTGACAATCAATTTTGCAAACGAAGGGTACAATTTTCCCTTCAAAAAAAAAGGGGGGGGGGTGGGGTGAAATAGTGAAGGGAGAATTTTTTTAGTACCTTTAAAAGTGACAATGTCTAGATATATTACATGTTAAAAACTGCTATTGATATTTACATATTCAGGAACTCTTGCTCCTTACACAACCCCTTAGGAATGCAAATTGGGTCGTCCAGTTGTTTGATCATCGATCCCTACAATGAGAAAAAAAACAGTAGACTCCCGGTTATTCGAAGCTCCAAGGGGGATGAGAATTTACTTTGAATAACTGAAAAATTCGTTTTAAGATTAATCAATCAATTCATTTTAATCAATCTACTGTAAGTCATAAGATAAAACAAAAGCGGAAATTATAGAAAAATCAATTTTGCGGATTATTTTTCAAATTAACCCTGTAGCAAGTATCCTTGTATTTTGTCTTTATTACGGATTTTTTTAGCTGGGCCTTCACGCCCTTGGGCGCCTTGTTGTTAATAAAAGAGTGTGAGACCTATAAATACGTCGTATTTTAGTTCCGTGATTTTCCGTAGATGGCATCGCCATCTTTTTCCTCTGCCTGGAGCATCTTTTCAACCATTCTGTATCTCCTGACAACTTTCTTTAAGCTTTCTTGGTTGCCTGATTTGATTTCATCCACTGTGACTTTTTCAGCATCAATCTCCTCACACCTCACACTCTCCTAGATGCTCTGTACTTTCTTCCTCATTACTGCAAAATCTACAGGTCCCTTGCTTTGTCGCCATAATTTGCTTTTGCCTTGACGACCATATTCAAGCGTACTCTCAGGAGTAGATTGGCATCTGCTTGAGTGTTGACCTTGAGATAGGTCTTCTCCTCAAAGTTTGTCAGGAATCTCAATTTCTTTTTCGTCTTTATCTCTCTTCTCACTTCACTTGTCTTTTCCAATTTGATTTGGGTAATCCTCTCAGCTCAACTGAAATCTTAAGCTTTTCAGCTATCCCCCATGTTGCACTGTACAAGTTTCTTCATCATACTTTCTTGTTGCGCTGGGTTTTATTTCTATTTCCATTTGGTTGAGTTGCAGAAGGCTTTATAGAGGCCTATTCCCGCAACTATAGACGCTTACTAATGAGCGTCCTTGTTGAACTGACTACCCAATTCCCCTCACATGGCATGGGTTGACCCGGGCAAAGGAACGTTCACTTGCCAAGTGAACTGCCGTGAGTGGGAATCGAACCCTGGCCTCCTGCACAGAAGAAGCCAAGAAGGTCGACTACCAAAATATACCACGGCACCTACTCTAGCTAAATTCAAACTTCAATTTCGATTGATGAAATCTTCTGGAGATGTCACACGAATACATAAAAAAATGAAAGTCTTACAAAATGATAATGGTGTGTAGCATGGAACAGTCAAGAGATAAAGAGTATACAAAGTGAAATCGTGTGCACATTTTCATCCGACATATTGCGGCTTTTTCAGTCAGGGACAGTCGCCTTATTAGGAGACGCCTCCTGATTAGGAGACGTCTCCTGATTAGGAGACATGTAGGTCGCTTGGGGTCGCTTGATTAGGAGACCCGTCTCCTAATTAGGAGACATAAAACTTTGATCTCAATTTTAAGGGCTTTAGGCTTTTCCGCGCATTTTGAAACTAGTTTTAATGGAAAGAGCAGCCTCGAATTGGTAAAGTTTTAAAAAAATTATCAAAATTTCTCGGTGCAATCGATCACAATCCTAATATAAAGCACTACAAGGAAGCCCCTCTTGATTTTTTTCATGTCCGCCATTTTTCTTTTTGAGACGCTTTTGTTCAGAAGACAGATTCTTACTTCTGATTGGTTCTTATGGATTATTAGAATTGTGATTGATTCCACCGGTGGATTTTTCTGAAAATCACCATATGGAATCAATTTTTTGTGCTCTTTCCATTGGGAGCAATCAAATCATGCGCAGTTTGCTCGTTCACGAGATAATTACACCCGTCTCCTGATTAGGAGACGTGAACCTCCTGATTAGGAGACGGGTCTCCTAATCAGGAGGCGTCTCCTAATAAGGCGACTGTCCCTGACTGTTTTTGTTGGCTTTTACAACAAACCAAAATTTTGTTGGAAGCTTTTGCCTCGATGTACTTAAGACGCGAAGGAAATGATAGAACATTTAATTTTGAGTAAACGAGCAAACACACATTCCATTTACCGGGAAAATAAAATGATAAAATTTATCCCGTCCTCGTCAGGTAAAACATGTAAAACATATTCTGCATTTGAAATGGTGTGTCCTAAAGAGGGGTTATGCAACAGGATTTTGTTACATTAGCTTACATACTTTTCTAACTGATAAAGCTTCGTTGAAACTTATCATTATTAATGGCAAGAAAACAAACTCCTCTAAAAACTATTTCCGAATCTTTATTTTCGTTTTTTATGGCGGGAAAGTCATTTGCATAATTCCGGGCATTCAATATTGTTTAATTTACAGACCGATTACAAAGCGATTGTCCAAGGGAGTCGGTCGACGGGTAATCAGAATTATTCCGGTCCTGGTTTTATCATAGTCTGATTCCAAGTCTGCCATATTGGTTGGAATTATTGTACTGGGGGCAGTTGGTGAATTCAAGCAGATTCAAGTTGGTGAAATTTTTAATTCTTGGTGCTAAAATGCAGCTTTGAAAAACACTATTCCATTTTCAGATCATACAGCGGTATCCATGAATTTTTCTTTGGGAGAGGGGGTCAGATCTTCGATTTTCAAGGGGTTTTTTTGTTCATCTCTAGTCCAGTCATGCTTCTTAAATTTTGCATATCTCTTTTTCTAGTGTAGCTAGAGACCTCAAATTTGGAGGGAGAATTCTTTGATGGTGTTAAAATATTATTATATAAAAATATTTGTAAAATATTTAGTATATTTATCAAAATAACAAAAGATATATCTTTTTTTTGAAAAAAAGAAGACATTGCATTGTTTTATTTTTGTTTTTGAAGAAAATAGCTTGGAAAAGGTTGAAATGAGTCAAAAAAGGTGGTAGGACCCATTTTCAAGGGGCCTCTGGAAATGGAGGAACAAAACTTATGAGTAGAGAATAAGTTTTTCTGAAAGTAGAAACCCCAAATGAAACGAAAAATCCATTTCGGCAGAAATAAAAACTTTTTTTTGGGACATTCCCATGCTAAAGAAGCAAAAAAAGTTAAAAAAAACTACATGAAAATGAAAGAACTAGAATTAGCGAATGTGATTTTTGAATTCCTCACCCTTTTTCTGATAAACATACAAAGTTTCAGCCTCCAATTACTTTTTCCTCCGTTTCCAGACACATTTATTCTTCGAAAGTTGCAAATTTCTTTTCTCCCGTCGGCAAACAATTTTCAAAATGTTGCAAAACGTTCGGCATTTTACCAATTTGCCGTCTAGCCCGTGTCCACAGTGTTATATACCGCTGGAAAGCTAAGATCACGGGCTTTCTTTTAGTAAAAACCGGAACGCTTTAGCATACATAGAAGAAAAGTTAGAAGGGTTCAAAGTTCACGGAAAAATGAAACATTTGGTTTGACGTCAACGATAGTTGCGTGACTTCTGGAGTCGCTACCACGGCACGGCATGGCCCGAATATGTTTGGGGCCTGTTCAGACCATGCTCAAGCCACAAAAAAGTATTATTGAATCGGCCCGAACATTTTGTTCGGACCATGTTCGGGCCAACAAACAAGTCTAGCTAATCATGTCTTTAAAGGAACATCATAGGAATTAGTCAGGCAGCTGAGGTCACATAAAAAAGTGCAGTAGCTACATAGTTTGCGAACAAACATTAAACAGTTGTTTTCAATAGATACGACCTTTCTGAACACAAAATCATCAACCGGACAGTTTGAAAATAATTACCGGACGCGTTCGAAAATATTTTCGTATTTGATGACGTCACAAGCGAAATGAAAATTTTTATGAAAAAAAGCATAGACATATTATATACCAATCGACGCGTTTTTTGACGTAGATTAAGAAAAATGTCAGTAACTATGTCTGAAAATTTGATAATAAAAAGTTACAAGCTTCCGAAGTTTTGATGACGTCATTTTACACTTTCTTTAGGATCGATTTTCTTGAGTTAGGTTGAGAAATCATATATATCCACTTAAAAGTCTTCTATATCGATTTTTGAGAGCTTTTGAATGGCGGTCTTAGATTTCAATTTTGATTAGTTTGAATTTTTGATTTTTTTTCGTCTCGGACAGGTAAAATTGACGTTACGGACATGAAGGAAAAGCGTTCTAACTTTTTATAGCAAAATTTTCAGATATGGTGTTACTGACCATTTTCTTAATCTACGTTAAAAAACGCTTCGATCGGTATATAATGTGTCTATGTTGGTTCTCAAATTTTTTTCAGTTAGCCTATGGGCACGCATGACGTCATCAGGTACTAAAATATTACCGGACACGTCCGGTAAGTAATTTCAACAACTCCGGTTGATGGTTTCTAGATATTTAGGTTGTATATTTTCAATTAAAAGTGGTTTGGGATTGTTCGCACCCCGTCCAATTTTTTTGTGACCTCAGCTGCCTGTCTAAATAGTAGAATTCAATTTTATTTACCTTTCCTCTGGTTTATCATCCATTGTTAAATATTTTCATTAGACAAATTCAAATTTCTAAATACCAGTTTGATTCACAAAGTTGTATAATAGTACAAAAAACAATCCAGAAAAATTGTAAAGAATAAAAAGAAGACCATATTATGTAAGATTCAAATCAATCTTTTTAATAATTTTCCTAACTTAATTGGAAAATAGATGATTAACTTTTATATCTGAACAATATATATTTGAATGAAGATGAAGATTTTTAAATTTGTTTGCTAAAATAAGGAAACTGCGCGGGCCACGTGCGGGCCATTTTTAAAAAGTATTAATCAAGAGGCCCGAACATGTTCGGGCCATGCCGTGGGTCGTGGGTCAGTTGGGTGTGTTTAAGATGAAAACGACAATTATTGCTCTTTTATTGCAATTATTGGCTGAAAACGGCAATTTTTTCAACGATGAAATGCTGAATCAGCAGAAAAGTAAAAAAAGTAAACAAATGAAAATTGCCGTTTTTGGCAATTATTGCTGTTTTTGGAAATAAAAGTTGATTATATTATTGAACACGTGGAATTTGACACCCATAAGTAGGTCCACTGTGCCTTGTTCAGTTTTGTTTTCAGTTGGTTTTTGCCGGAAGTGCAGATAGCAAAATCGAGTCATATGTAAACAAACTTACGACGGGGGTTTTGTTTTCTCTTTCTGACTGTGTTTCGGCATCAATGCAGGATCTTGTTACATATTATTTTAAATTTTTTCATGTTATTGAGCAATGAAAATGAATTGAAAAAATCACTTTTGAAAATCTGAAAAACCTTTTCCTCGATGCAATTTTACAATTTTCAAACACCTCTACATCTTTGCCCTTATAAGGACGACAAATTTTGCTGACTCGGCATTTCATCGCTGAAGATAATTGCCAGAAAAAGCAATAATTGCTGTTTTTATCTTAAACACCCAACTGAGGGTCATAAAGACAAAAGACATATCTGGACTTATTTCGTACTTTCTAGTCTCTTGTTCGTAGTTTTTCTGACTCTCTGGTTCTTTGTGAGTTATTTTCTATGTTTTCTAACTGACTGAATGTGTAACAACTAAGCCTTTTCAGTTCAGTGTCTTTTTCATCATTTTTGTTGGCATTCCATAGTTTCTACCCCCCCCCCTACATTTAGGTGGGGTCTTGGGTTTTGATGAACCAAAAGCAAGGGGAGGTGTCAAAAGTTTGACTTTCCTAAGGGGGGTTGCCAGTTAAGGGGGGTATTCTTAGATAAGGGGGAATTGAATTATGACTCTTGTACAATCGTTTCATTTATGCTGATTTTCTAAGGGGGGTGTGAAATTTTAAATTAATTTCCTAAGGGGGTTAGCATTTAAGGGGGGGGGGTCCTCTTACCTAAGGGGGATGTCTTGACCCCTCTAGAAACTATGCATTCATTACCTCACGTTTTTGTTCAGGTTTTCTCTGTGTTTCTCAATTTTCAGTTTTTCAGTTTTTCTCATGTTTTCTGCATTTTTCAGTTTTTTTCTGTTTTCAGTGTTCACCATTTTGGATTCTATTTTGTTTATTTATGTTAATTTGTTCAAAATATGCATTTTTCTAATTTTTGGTTTTTGGTCAGTAATTTATACATTTTTTCTCATTCATCAACTTTGACCTATGACCTAGAATTTATTTCATGAGTTTTCCTGTGGTATATATATGAAGACTCCCTGGATTGGAGAACATGAAGAAATAGAAGAAAAACTAAAAATTCATCCCCTGGAAAATATTTACCGGTAAGTTGGTCTAATATCGACATCCCTTGTCTAATTCCGACACCCTTCTTTAGAGAAAGGAATGATATGAAAGCTTAAATCATTGATTGACCACTAATCAAAGAAAAACAGTTTCAACCTTTCTATAAATTTCAGCTGATAAAAAGGGTGTCGGAATTAGAGGAGGGGTGTCGACATTAGACTAAGTTACGGTAGATTGTTTTATTTTCAATTTATGTTCAATCGCAAACGCTTGTGAAAGCGCCAAATATTTTAGTATCCAATCACAGCAATATCAATTGTTTTATTTTGTCCAATCAAAAAATTGGCGTACGATTGTTTAAAAACAAGTATCCAATCAAATGAAGGTAAAGCACTTTCATCCAATCAGAAAAGATTTTTTGAAAAAATAACACATAAAATTCCTGCTTTCGTTTGAGAACTAAAGTTAAGAAAAAATTCATCTCTTAGAATCAACGATTGAAACAGAATGAAGTTAAATGACTACTCGTTATCCAAGGCACTCAAAAGCCATTAGCGCCAAAAAGTAGGGCCAGTCATTAACCTTCATCATTCACGGCAATCTCATTGGTTGAAATTTAAAAAAGACACACCGACGGAAATTCAAACATGATGAATAGCATAGCTTTTACCAAAAATAGCACTTTAGGATCAAAAATCATGTCAAGGCAGAATCGGGTGGAGGTAACATAGTTAAAGTTTATTAATAAATCCCTAATTTCACCAAAAAAGTGTCTTTTTTTTGTCCTTCAGAAAAACCAAAAACATTGGCCTAAATCGTTTGCTTACAGTTCCTGTAGCCAGTAGTATCTTATTTTGTGCAGGTTTTTCATAAGATGTCACATGACTCAAATCCTGTGTCTCATTAAACTAGAAAAAGTGAAAATGAAATTGCAAGGTCTGATTGGATGAAAAAAATACCGTGTGAACTGGAACAGGAAATAATTCACATTCCAAGACAAAATGGCGGCAAAAAAAACATGTCTTTGTGCTTTGGATAAAAGGTGCTAAATTCTGGTTGATTTTTTAAAGGTTTTCTCTCATCTTCTCTCATTTACTTCAATAAGTAGAAAGCTTCTTCAATGTTTATGGAAGTCAGTCTTTCAAAGTTATTTATCTTCAGTTGGAAAAAGTGTTTAAAAAACCTTTTTTTATGCTCAAGACTATCTCAACCAAATGCAAATTTGATGATTGAACCATTCAAACCAAATCAATTGACCAGCTGAAATAATAAAAACCGCTGGAGTAAACATCAATCAAAAGGGTAGTGCCATCCCCTAGCATCATCAAAAAACTTTCGTCAAAAGTTGCCTTGTATGACAAGGACCTTATGTACCAATTTCATTCAAAAAAATCAACTAGATGGAAAGTTAAGGGGTGGTAGATGAAAAGTTCTCCTTGGTAGGACTAGGGTTAAGAAATCTTCTTTTTAAAGCTGGAAATTGTTTTCAAAAATTGATAAATAATGGAAAAATTAACATCAGGGGTGGGGTGTTTATTAGGAACTTAAACAGTATATTCAACATCACCTCCCGTCCTACATAGTCATGGAATTAAGACTTATTGATAATGCTGAAATTTTGTACAAAAAAGCAAAGGAAATTCTTAAATTTCAGAAGAAGTGCACAAGCCAATATCACAAT
Organism: Clytia hemisphaerica; assembly: GCF_902728285.1. Taxonomy (NCBI): domain Eukaryota; kingdom Metazoa; phylum Cnidaria; class Hydrozoa; order Leptothecata; family Clytiidae; genus Clytia; species Clytia hemisphaerica. The sequence continues at coordinate 262,488 of NW_027103417.1, read as the reverse complement.
ATCCATATTACCAAACATAAACAGTTTAATGTTTTAATATTTTAGATGTTTTCTCATGATTAGTGTTAATTAGAGCAAATAATGGCAGCAAAAGACATCAGTCAACTGGATTTTGAAAGTATTTTGAAAAGAGGTTCTGCAACTGAGCCAAGAAACTTTAGACCAGTTCCTCGAATTTCAAAAGAAGAAGATTTGAGTCTCAATAGTGCTGTGAGAAACAATCAAAAGAACATCAATAATGCTATTCCAAATGTAAGTATCAACTCATTTTTTGTTACCAAGAACTCTCATGAGAATAAATCTTATAGACTTATAGACTTATGACTTATGTTAGACTTGATCTAAGACCGACTTATGAAAGCTATGACATGGTTTCTGCCTACTTTTTCAGTCCCCCCTTAAAATGCAATTTTGCCCTTAAAGAAAACTCCCTCCTTAAATCGAACAAAAATTACCGGTACCCCTTGTTAGAATGTCCCCCCTTAAAATGAAAAAAAAAGAGGAATCCCCCCTCAGATTTTTATTTTTAGACTTTGACAATAACAAAGTACAACGATTGGTTTGATATCAATGCCATCAACATTATATTAGGTACATAATGATATCCAACTAAATAAAATTCAATAAAAAGAAATCATTGAAAATAAACTGGATCCTATAATCAAATGATACAAATAAAACTTTTTATGAATAAAACCAAACAAAAGATGCAGTACCTGGTACAACAGTTGTGTTTTGTTCATATCTTAGGCCTTGTAAATTATCTTTATCATTAGATTTGAACTGGGAATGTTTTCTGATTGTAGTCCTAGTTAAAGTTAGGTCGAGTAAGTGGTCTTCCCAAGTAGAGAATTTAGGCAGTAAAACACAAGTAAGATTTCATGCTTATGACATTGATTTTGGATGTGACAGAGCTGAAAATGTCAAAGATCATTGATGTCGACCAACTATTTCAAGAAAATCTTTGTACCCTTCAGCAAACAATTTTTACAATAGAGAGAGAGAGAAGAGAGTATGCAGATTCATGGGGCCCGGCGAGCCATTTGAGTGGGGGGGGGGCAAGATTTAGGAAAGAAATGTCGGCCACCATGGTTGGGCGACGAAGAAAATTTTTCACTTTTTACACCCTCAAAACAGCTTAAAACGTTATCTAATTGGGGAGAATAATAGTTTTTATGGTTTGATTCTAATGTACATAACTTTTCTCAACTTCAGTTGAGCTACAATCTGACAATGTCTGTCTGTGTGTGTGTGTGTGTGTGTCTGTCTGTCTGTCTGTCACAAAAACTTTAGGGCAGCCTGTAGACTTCAAAAATGCTTGGATTTGGCTGAAATTTTGCACACTTGTTCCTTGGGTGAATATCTGGGGGTGTTTTTTCTCTTTTTTGAAAATTTAGATTTTTGGGGCCTGGGGACGAGTTTTTCGCCAAAACGAGGCTAAAACTTTAGGGCAGCCTGGAGACTTCAAAAATGCTTGGATTTGGCTGAAATTTTGCACACTTGTTCCTTGGGTGAATATCTGGGGGTGTTTTTTTCTTTTTTTGAAAATTTAGATTTTTGGGGCCTGGGGACGAGTTTTTCGCCAAAACGAGGCTAAAACTTTAGGGCAGCCTGTAGACTTCAAAAATGCTTGGATTTGGCTGAAATTTTGCACACTTGTTCCTTGGGTGAATATCTGGGGGTGTTTTTTTCTTTTTTTGAAAATTTAGATTTTTGGGGCCTGGGGACGAGTTTTTCGCCAAAACGAGGCTAAAACTTTAGGGCAGCCTGGAGACTTCAAAAATGCTTGGATTTGGCTGAAATTTTGCACACTTGTTCCTTGGGTGAATATCTGGGGGTATTTTTTTCTTTTTTTGAAAATTTAGATTTTTGGGGCCTGGGGACGAGTTTTTCGCCAAAACGAGGCTAAAACTTCAGGGCAGCCTGGAGACCTAAAAAATGCTTGGATTTGGCTGAAATTTTGCACACTTGTTCCTTGGGTGAATATCTGGGGGTGTTTTTTTCTTTTTTTGAAAATTTAGATTTTTGGGGCCTGGGGACGAGTTTTTCGCCAAAACGAGGCTAAAACTTTAGGGCAGCCTGGAGACTTCAAAAATGCTTGGATTTGACTGAAATTTTGCACACTTGTTCCTTGGGTGAATATCTGGGATCTGAGTAGTCTAGCATGCTAGACGACTTAACTCAGTAAAAAATAGGAAGTAGAAAACTTGTTAGGAGCATCAATATAGTCGTCTAGAATATTTTGTGCACAACAAACTTTTCATAAAAATTCTCTTTTTTCATGTTTTTGGATAACATTTTCAGGGGGTCTTGTTGGTTTGTTTTGGTTTGTTTTTTTTTCTTTCACTTAGAAATTCTCATTGGCTGAAATCTTTATTTGTTTATGTATTTTGTTGTATATGATTGTTTTCTCACCCCGCAGAAATCTGCGGGCCCTGCTGGAACTCCCGTAAGCTACGGAAACCACCTTAGCCCAGTCGTTTATTTTAACCATATCCCGACATAAAAATTTATAAACGACTGGATTCCCAGTCTAGGATCTGAGGTTTTCAGACAACGACAACGACAAGAGAAAGACGCTCAACAAACAACCACGTCACGAAATGAAGAAACGCCAGAACAAAGAACACGACGACAAGAGAAAGATGCTCAACAAACAGCCACGTCAAGACAAAATCTCAAGGATAATCTGTCAGAAGAAAGTGTAAAGTTTCCACCAATCGTGATGGATGAGGTCGTAAAGTCGTCATTAGCTAACTTCATTGAAGCTACATCAACTGAATCCACTACTTTCACTGAATGTGGTATATGTTCGGAGATGGTTAAAGAATTTGAGGAAATGGATGTCGATTGTATTCCTGGAAGAGAGTTATTATCGCAAGACTCTTCAGATGGAGTACTTCCTGAATATAACAACTTTGACTTGATTCTCTCTGCTGGTGGCATTAATGGAAGATCTGTAGTTTGCTGTAAATCGTGTTTGAATTATTTGCGTAAGAACAAGAAACCGCCCCTCAGCATTGCAAACAATTTTCAATTTGGTGAAACGCCATCAGCTTTAACTGGTTTAACTCTTCCAGAAAAGTTACTCATCTCGATCTATCGTCCAAAGATGTATACAACCACTCTGAGATCCTTCGCTGGACCTGGAACGGCGCAAAATGCATTGAGAGGAAATACAATAACGTTCCCCCAAGATGTTGTAAAGATAGCTGAGAATCTACCAGCCGATCCCAATATCTTAGCCGATCATTTGAAAGTTGTTTTTATTGGCAAAGGCTCACCATCGAAAGAAATGCTGAAAAAAATTTTCACCGTAAGAAGAGAAAAGGTTTATGACGCCTTAACATTTCTTATTGCAAACCATCCTCTCTATTCCAATGTGGCGTTCTCGAATGTTGTTTTACCTAGAAACGATATACCGGATGTGATCCTGAACACTCTCGTGGAACATGAAGATTCAAATGGTGACGACGATAAAGAACACGCAAATTATACTCCCCAGACTGATATCAATATCCCAGAAAACGTATTGCCAGATCAGTCGGGTCAAAACAATGTTATCGTAATGGACTCATCTGGAGTTATAGATGTTAGCGGCTCTTCAGTTTCCACGAAAGACCAAATGGTTTCTGCTGTTCAATCACTTGAAGGTGCTTTGATTATACCACACGGACCTTCTCCAGTAACAGACTATAATAACCCAGCTCTTTGGATGGGAGCTTATCCATGGCTTTTTCCATACGGGAAAGGGGGGCCTGAGCTTCAAAGGACACCAGCCGTCAGTCTTAAAACCTACATTCGTCATTTATTATCGATTGCCGATAAAAGGTTTGGCTTAGATATCTCATTCAAGTTTCACATTTTTAACGTTCTCCAAAAGCGTGATGTTTCGCTTCATACTTCCCTATTGGTACGCAGACCTACCTTCCATTCCTCTGCATTGGATATTGATAAAGTTTCTCATCAGGACTTGGTTCAAGTCGTGCAATCAGTGGGGAAAACAAACTCGATAACTGACCCAAACCTCCGGACGCTGATGAGAACTCTGACATCAGCTGGTGCAAATATAAGAGGATCACCGTATTGCAAACAAGGATATAGACGAGAAATCTTCGGTCTCATGGTTAAGTTTGGTACCCCTCCTTTATGGATAACTATTAGTCCAGCAGTGGTACACTCTCCTATCTTTCTACGTTTTGCTGGTCACAATATCAATCTTGAGAGTCTAACCCTTTCTGATTTACCAGCAGCAGTTGATCGAGCAAAGATCGTGGCAAAAGATCCAGTAGCAGCTGCACGATTTTTCAACTCAATGATTGACTCTTTTACAACTCACCTTCTTGGCTATAATCAGTCTGCAGGAGGGGTCTTTGGGCATCCTTCAGCATTTTATGGGTGTATTGAAGAACAAGGCACTGGTACTTTACACATTCATATGCTTGTGTGGTTAAAGGGTTTCAGAGCCATTTCCGATCTTGAAGCAGATCTTAAAAGTGAAACATTCAAAGAAAACCTTATCAAATACTTAGAAGCAACAATCAAACAGGGCTATATTGGCAATGATGTTGAAACAATACCAGATGTTGATGTATCAGAAATATCGACGAAGCGTCCAACAGATCCATCTTCTGACAACTTTGAAAAAGAACTTGCTGACGACGTTAACAAATTGGTTAAAGTGGCTAACACTCACAGACATTCGTTTACCTGTTACAAATATAGGAAAGCTCGTGAGTGTAGATTCGGTTTTCCACGCGAACTGCAACCCGAGACAGTTATAACCGAAGATGAAATACTACTGAAAAGAACAAATACCATCATCAACAACTTTAACCCTATCCTCATGACGTCAATAAGAAGCAACCATGATATAAAATTCATACCCAGCGGAAAAGATGGGAAATCATGTGTGTTCTACATGACAGACTACGCCACAAAATCCCAACTTTCTACCCACCAAATGCTTCCTCTGATTGCCGCCTCGAAAAAGGTTGTACAAGCTTCAAACACCAACTCGAGCGTTGTTGAAAGGTCAAAAGCATTGATCACAAAATGTCTCAACAGAATTACGACCGAAACGGAGATATCAGGATCGCATGTTTCTCATTTTCTCCTTGGTCACACAGATAAGAAAACATCGCACTCGTTCATCCGCCTCAATCTACATTCTTGTTTGGCCTGGATCCATGATGAAATGAAGAAGTATGATGCACTAGATGATGACATTCTGACTGATGTCGTTGATGATGAGGGAAATGAAACTGCAAGCTATTCGATTCTGAGCGGTAATAATGGTTTGGTCTTAGTGAATCAAATGGTTGATTATCTAAATAGAGGGGATGAATTGTCATGTATGCCGCTTTATGAATATTTCTCCAAAGTTTATAACACCACTTTGTCATCTAATGAACGAAGAAAGCTGGAAAATCATGGCCCAAAGAGACGAGGAAGGAAACCCCAACCAAGACATCTTTTTGCACCTTCTCATCCGCAATCTGAGACACATGTACAAGTGACAAGAACTGATTCAATTGTTCCTTCGTTATCACTTTTGCCGCCAAGTGAAGAAAGTAATCCAGAGAAGTTCCACATTTGCATGCTTTTGTTGTTCAAACCGTTCGTTGAATTCACTGACCTGTACAATGGTATATCATGGGAAGACTCTTTTCTGAATACAAATTTTGACAGCTATTCACTTTTCATTAACAATATCAAAGAAATGCATGTTGGTTTAAAAGAAAAAGAAGATAACCTACAAAACGGAAACAAGGATAACGAAGAACATCCAATGGAGGAAGATGTCGACTTCTCAATTGAAGCAAGTGATAAAGACGAGGACCTGGTTGAAGTTAACCAAAAAGATCTCGATTCCGCTACTTCCCAGGCTCTTGATATCATTCAGTCAAGTGGGTGGTTACATGCAAACCCTTCGATAGTTTCTCAAGGAGATTGTCAAAGAGATTTTTCATCAACAACATTGTCACAACAAAGTCAATGGAAATTAGATATTCGAGAGCAGAACACGTCTAAACTTGAACAAATATATTCGTGTGAAACCAACAGCATGCAAGAATGGCAAGAACGTACCGAGTTTAACGGAAATGAAACTAATAACTTGATGGAAGATGTTGGCATTGCTATTTCTCAAGAAACCTTTGATGACGCAAATTTGGAAACCTTAAACCGAAAACAGACTGTTGCATTTAGGCTGATTATCGAAAATGTTCTTAAGCGGAAAAGAGATGAAGACACTGAACAAAAGATTGTTTACATCGGTGGGCCTGGAGGTACAGGAAAAAGTCAAGTGATAAAGGCTGTCGTGGATTTTCACGACAGAATCAATTTACGTGTTCGTCTACGCCTTTGTGCTTTTACTGGGACGGCAGCAAAACATATCGGTGGCAATACCATAACGACCCTTGCTGGACTAAGAAATTCCAACATTTCAACACTTGAGAAGAAATGGAATGGTGTTAACACTGTTTTACTAGACGAAGTATCAATGGTTGGCTGTCGATTACTAGCAAAGTTGAGTCGTAACATTACCTGTGCAAAACATAATGACCCAAGTGTTCCTTTTGGTGGCGTTGATATTTTCTGTTTTGGCGATTTTACCCAATTCCCGCCTGTATTAGATACACCACTATATTACAGCTACAACAAAGATACATTGGAACCATCAACTAAGGAATCTGACGTTCAAAAGCAACTTGGACGCTCCATATGGAAGCAGCTCACCCACATTATACTACTCGATGAACAAATGCGTGTGACAGATCATGTTTACCAAGATGTACTTAATCGTCTTAGAGAAGGTAAGAGTCATTTTAACAAGGTCTTTTTAAATCAAAATATATACAAAACGAGAAAATTTACATTTCGTTGCATTTACGGTTTGAAAAACAAGTATTCATTGTCTAATTAGAAACTGTCCATCTCAATCTTTAAGGTAATTGCTCCGAGGCCGACCACTTGATTTTGTCAACAAGAATTTTGGGAGGTGCTCTAAATCAAACGTCAAGTGATCCAATCATCGTACCTGGGAATAAACTTGTTCAGGAAATAAATCTTTTATTTACAAAACATCATTCGAATTCCCAAAATGTGTTCGTTTCAGTGGCAACGGATAAGATCAAAGGTTCCTTATCTAAAAATGAATTAGAAATAATGAAGGCTCTACCAACTACAAAAACAGACGGCCTTTTGAATGAATTGCCGTTATTCATTGGTATGCCTGTGTTCCTAACAAAAAACATTTCGACAGAACTGGGGTTTGACGAATGGGACGACTGGTATCGTGAGATCGATTCCCATACAAAATCCACCTGAAGAAAATACTGGAATCACCCGTTTGGATCAACAGCTATCGTTCATTATCATCGAGTTTAAAGATGTCTGTATTGAACCACTGGATGGATTACCAAGAAATCATGTTCCCATTTTTCCTTTGAACGGATCTTTTACAGTCCAATTCGGGAAAAAAAAAGTCAACGTGAAGCGGGTTCATTTTCCTCTTGTTCCTGCGTTTGCCTGTACAGCGCATAAGAGTCAAGGGCAAACACTTTCAAAAGTTGTGGTCGACCTTGTTCCTTCAAAAGGGATGAAAAATGTTGACATCAGTTTTTCATACGTTCCCTTGAGCAGAGTTCGGACATTGAACGATCTCACAATATTGAGACCATTTGATATGTCAGTTATGCTAAAACGACTTAGTCCAGATTGTCATGACATGACTTTAGAGAAAGGGACATGTGTAGAAGCTTCAGTGATACCTAAATATTTCCACCTCTAGTCAATTTGATTGATCTTATTTATTTCTGTATGTAATATTTAGAGAATTTTCACGCTAAATGGGATCATTGTTTTTATTCTCGATTCAAATTTATGGTTGAGATTTTTTGTTTAATTCGAAAAGAAATCCGCGTTGGTAGATACAAATTTGAATTAGAGAACATTTTTGGAGCTGAAAGTCCGTTTAGCCTGTTATTTTTAAAGGTCTTGCGAGTTCTTGCACCCTATTATTTGAGCATCTACAATCGGGCCTTCGAATTAGTTGGGGAAATACTGAAGTTGAGCCCAGTGCGTTGCGCACGTTACTATCAATATAGCATGGTCTGCAAAATAGTGGGTATGAGATTGTGAGCACGAAAACGGGATAGAAGATATTATTAGACAAAGAAAATTATTATCAATAAAACCAAATATTTTAGTCCCCCCTTTTTTCTTATTTTGATAGATTCTTCCAGCCCTCGATAAAGAATCCCCCCTTTTTTAAAAGGCAATTTTTTTGACCCCCCCTTATTTTAAGGGGGGGGGGCAGAAACCATGATGAAGAATGTTTATTTTTATTGCCAAGTAGAAAAAGAGCCGCTTGCAAAAATTGATATTGTATACATTACAACGGTATACAAGAAGCTTAAAATGAAAGTGTTCTTCTACAAGAAGAATATGTATATGTAATCACATGATAACGAGTGCAATTCGAATACAATTGCACGAGTGATTTTTTGTTATTAATTTTCCGATTCCGAAAGGACGAGGAAAATTCGAAACAAAAAATCACGAGTGCAATTTTCGAATTGTACGAGTTATTATGTGATTACAAGCTAATTGCACAATGGCTTTCACTACTTTTTCCCAGTTAGGAAAGTAAATTACAGAAATTACACTGAGAGTTTTATATTTTTCTCTTTTCCTTACGTCTTTCTTTTATTGTTGTTTATTGATTTTCTTTCTCACAAAATAGATTTTGAATGCAATTAAAATGTTCGATGCAAGCAAAAAAAATTAAGAAAAAACATTAAAATCAATTTTGTAAACATTGGTGCGGCATTGGAGAGTGTGATTAATGATTAATTGCTCTCTACAGGATGCAATTAACGATTAATTGCTCTCTTTGAGGACGTGCCAAATAAGAAAAAATACCCATTGTGCGATTAAATCTATAATCTATAATTATTAACCTTTACCACGCCTTCTCTCCGCAAGTTTCACCCCCAGCACGCCTTGTGTTTTTAGCCGAAATGACAGTTTCAAGCTTTCCGTCATTAAATCATTAAACTACTAAACTACTAAGCCCATTCTGGAAAGCGCAACTATCCTGCTTTCCAAAAATGTTAAAATAAAGGATTTTCCTATATCAATTGTGACACCAGGTGACACAGTAGTCTTCTGCCGTAGGGTTGAAAAAATTTGAAAACGCAATTTGTCATTTTTTTTCAAAATTTTAAGTTTAACTTAAAAAAAAATGGGGAGAACATTTGCGATACCATAATTTTCTGCCTTATTGTTTCCACCTATGTAACTACAACTGCTAGCCAAAAAATCACAATCATACCTTCACTAGAAAAGGCAGAATTAATTTTTAGAAAACCTTGGTTTTTGAGAAAATTTCCACGTAAATCAGAGGCATGTAAGGCAGAGGCCCTTTGAGGTAATTTTTGTGGAAAATATCACTAAAAATGACTTTCCTATCATCAACTAACATGAAAGCAATAGAAATAACATAGTATATACACTTTAAAACTCTGTGCAAACTTATCATAAGCCTTAACTTGGGTTTCAGGGACGGCCCATGAAGGCCGAGAAGCCTCCAGTCCTAACCATTGATGTATCGTTATACTAAAGAATAAGAAGGCAGAAACTTACCTCAAACACTGACTAAGCTACAAACAAGCTATACATAACTTTCCAACCAATAAAACAAACCATTTTCCACTAAATAAACATGAAAAGTTAGTTACAGCAGTCCATGTGGTCTTTTTTTCCCAAAGAATATTTTGCCTGATTTCCCAGTTGGTTTTGACAGTTAAAATCGAAAGTTGGGGGTTTCAAACTATAGTATATACATTTTTTCTCCATCATATAAGACATTTTCCGGGATTTTAAGGCGTTTAAAGGCGATAGGGCGGCTTTTCTTAAAACCGCACGAAAAACGTATATTTACGACCTTTTACGGCCTCAGCGTGGTAAAGGTTAAACATGGACAATCCGAGATGAAAGCAGGGATTTTAACTTTTTTCAAATATTTCTATTGTTTCTTTTTGTATTCTTTGGTACTGCTACAAGGAATCAATAGTTTTAACTTAATAATACTCTTTTAAAATATTTTTGATTTTTTAACATTCCAGGGAGCAGCTGCCACTGAACCCCAAAACAAAAAGAAAAATAGAAAGAAAATGCATGGTGATGAGTCTGGGTTCAGCTCAGATGGATCCCAAAGTCTATCCAGAAAAAGAACTCCTATGACATTACCCAGGACTAAGGTTACTAGTGCTACACCACTAGAACAAAAAATAGCCTTGAAAAGACTCAAACAGAAACTGAATTTTGGAGAACAAGTAAGAAAATAAAATTATCATATCACTAATAAGCTAATAACAGAGTGATCTTTCTAGATAATTATGCTTGAAATGTCTGTATCATTTCTCAATTTCAAATGTTCCCTTTAGTACCAGGGCTTTGCTGATATTATTTGTATTTATAAACTTTCTACCCATTAGAATGAAGCAAAACCAAGTTCTATGCATATGAATGGTGACATGTCAGATCACCTGGAGAGTGTTGCAAGCAGTGTGATAACAACTGAAAATGAAGAAAGTGAAGTATCGGAGGTATATTTTAATTACTGTTCATAAATCAACCGATTTGGTTTGACTTTAATCATTAACAATTCTTATTAGCAATGTTATATTTTAGGCGACCAATTTGATTAGTTGTTTTACGGAGCCAATGGACCCTGAAATTCTAAAGGGATAATTTTGAAACTTTGCTTGAAAACAATAGAAAAAAGTGTGAAAAGTCCCTGAAAAGTCCCATTTTTCGAGATTTCAAATTGGCATAACTTGAGTTAAGAAAATAAATACACCGAAAAATTTAGAGGTTTTTCCTAAAATCCTAGAAGCTATCTGCACAGGGGGGGGGGTCGGTACTAAAATCTCAGACATCATGACATTTAGTGACGTGGTGGTACTGCAAAAAAGCTCAAAATAATTTTAGTACCATGTGTACTAAAATACCAAAAAGGGTGGTCCCTTAAAAAAATATTTGAAAAATCTTAGTATTTTGTTCTAAAATCAGCCAAAATGGAGCATTTTTTTAACAATTTTGGAAAAAATTAGATTTTTTTTTTTCAGGAATTTTCGAAAAAATCTTTCCAATTTTTTAAATATTTTTTAAAAATATTTTTATGTACAGTTTAGCACAGTTTAGTAATAAAATTATATCATTTTGAAGATTGATGCGCTAAATTCGACTAGGTTTGTAACAATGACCCCATTTTGGTAAATTTAAACCCGTAAAAGGGCAAAAAATGGGTGGTATCTATGTTAAATTGCTCAAAATAATTTTAGTACATGTGTACTAAAATAACATTTTCGAAAAATAGGTGGTGGTATGCAAGAAATTCTTGAAAATCCTTTTAGTACTCATGTATGTCTGACATTTTAGTACTGACCCCCCCCCCCCCCCCCCTGATCTGCAGGCAAAATATCTCAGACCATCTGATTATCCCTTTAATAAAAAAAAATTGATTTTGGTAGTACATTTTTATATTCATTGCTTTACAGACTACCAAATTTATGAGCTTTTTGTGTCTTTTTATTTTTTTTTCACATTTTGGTCAACATGTAGCAGTTTTTGCTTCCTTTTTAGGAAATTTTATAGATGAAATTCTACTTTAATTTTTATTTTTTCACCACTGACTGACCCTTTTTTTGTGGGTAGCTTGGCCCGGAAAACAACAAGTTAAACTGGCCTGACCTTAGGTAAAAACTTTTTAAAATGTTGGTTTACGCTCTCCAAAGGAATACCTGTTGAATTTTTTTGCATTTTCTAAAGAAAAAAAATTTAACCCTCTAATCAGAATCAGCAAAATAGAAATTTATTTCCACTGAACAACGGGCTCCTCAAAAATCTAGCTTCAGCTGTTGGATTGAAGCGCTCTTACCACCTTTTTAATCCGTTTCTCTATGTTCAATAATTTTGTTGAAACCATACAGACTTATTGCCTTTCAATCCGAATCATGTCTTTGTATTAAGTGGTACATTTTTTCTTTTAGATTGATACCAAAAAACTTGATGAAAGATTGGACCAAGTCAGAGTAAGTTCGTTTTTGTATCGTCTGCCTTTATCTGTCTATTTATTATCTTATCAAATCTTATAACAATCTTAAAATAGGCTTTGAAAATTCTAGAAAAACCTTTCTCAAAAATTATAGTGCTCTGAGTTATCTTTTCAATGGTGTATAATTTGTTATATTTGAAGCATTGGTCGAAAAAATGCAAGCCAAACAAGCTTTAGTGCACACTTTTAAAGCAAGTGGACTTAAATTTAGTTGGAAAATTCATGAAAGAGTGATGCTTTTTGTTAAAGCCAAGGGTCAGTGTAGAAAGGGCGAACATAAGGTTGGTATGGTTTGTCATTGAAAAGAATTATCAAGTTTGTGCTAGCATTGAAACAGAAGGTGTGTAAAAAATTCATCCTTTGCTTTATTAAAGACAGTAATTTCTGTGATTTGAAGTGAAAGGTGATTTATATCTTTTATTTTCCAGGACTACATTAAGCAAGCTACTGGGATGTACCTTTCACTTTCAATGTCTATGCAAAATGAAGATGTATGCTCTAATATTAAACTTTTCAATTTATTTGTTTTCATGTTTGAACAAAGAATGATAACATCAGGCTTTAATTAAATTTAGACCTTTTCATTTTAAAAATTCCTATGAGATTGAAGTGGTGGTGATGAATAATATTTTATTGTTTATAGCCTAAAAAGCCAGAACAACTTGGAAAGCTTTCAAAGCTGATTCAACAGCTTAGAATCCAAGAAAAAGGTTATGTTGATCTGCTCGACAAGACACAGGTATCTTTTTTATTGTGAGAATGGTAAAACAAATAGTTCAAACCTGTCTAATTTTAAGAACAAAGCCAATCAATAATCTAACAGTTAAATTAACTAACTAGTAAAATTATTTTCTTCATTCCTCAGGAGAGTGAAATTGCACTCAAAGCCAGCCAGAACAATGATTCACAGACAGGCCCGACAGAAAATATTGAACTTGTTGCCAAGCAACATGAGCTTGAGCATTTACGTGAGCAACAAGCGCTCTTGAAGAAGATAGTGGAACAGCAAAATACGGTATGCCCATTCAGAACTTTTCATGTTTACACTTTCTTTAGTAAATCTATTTTCTCAAAGATCTGACTTCCCTTCCCTCAAAGTGTAAGAGTTTGCAAGTATAATAACAGTCGCTAATCAGTTGAAAATCTATACCTTTCCCTTGTTTGGCTGTGGATCTGTGTGAATATTGAATATTAAAAGATGTAATCAGACATGCAATCAAGCCCCCTTAATTTCAAACCCCCTTAATTTCAAACAACCAACCATAAACAAAAGCAAGTCATTCCTGTCAAAAAAAATTGTTAAACAATTGCTTTCTTATATATGTGTAAAAATTTAATACAACTTGTTTAGCTCAAAGCATTGAAAGACCGTCAATCAACATTATTGGCAATGCAAGAAAATCACGAGGACCTCATCAGAGAACATCGAAAGGTTTGAATTTTCATAAAGAACTTATTTCTATTAGTTTGTACTGCCTGTCCTTTCAAAAGTGAATAAATTAATGGATGTACTTTTGATGCCATTTTGTTATTAATCATAATTTTGTTTTGTTTAGTTGGAATCATTGAAAAATGAAATGGGTGAAGTTCAAGGTGATGCTACTGAAAGCCAGGTTAGATAGCCGTATATCTCAGAAAATTGATAGAAGAAGTTTGTTTAAAAAGTTATTTTTATAGCTCTCCAGTGGTCTATCAAATCTTTTGAAAAATCATAAAGGTAATAAAGATAGACTGAGAGTCAATGCCTTTTGTTCTATTCTGATTTATCATCGGAAGCAAACAGCTGTTTGGTTACTGTGGGAATAAGATGATTAATTTTGCGTGTACTCATGGGAATATTTTTAAGATGAATGAAAAGACATTACATTTTTAACAAGTATATTGAAATATAATGACCTTGTCATGAAAAATTGAAAAAAACTTCACATAATATAAAAAGCACAATACTCCAAACTTCTAGGGGAAACTGCCCATAAAGCCATGGATAGATTTAAGAAAGAATTTCATGTTAGGATTAGGAACCTTGCATCAATTATTTTGTCAGAGTATGAAAATCGCTGCCCACTTAGACATTAACATTTTAAGATAAGAAACTTCCAATGATAATATGATGCAAACCCCAATGTTAACATAATGCAAGCCCAAAAATGTATCCTTATGAAATTAATATACTCTTCAACTGAACAGCCTATTTCTGTTCTTATAATGTTATAGTTTGATGTTTTTGCTTCCAATAATGGTACATCAAAGAAAAACCGCTTCAAATAGATTTATATAAGATTTCAATGACCATGGTCATTACCCAGACGTTTTCTCTCCATCTATATCTTTATTACCTTCATGGTAAAATGTCAGTAATAAGTGTGGATCATTTAGTGGATCATTATTCTGAAATTATAATTGATTATCATTTAAGGAGGATGAGACTCAAAGTGAGGTTTCATCAAATGTGTCATCAAGCAATTTATCCACGAGCAATAACACAACTGATACTGAAGTAAGACTTTATAAAATTTTGATTATTGGTTTTAAATATTTACCAGATATGATCTCTTTCATATTGATAATTTAACATAGTGGGCAACACCCCTCCAACCCCCACCTGAAAAAGGTCACCCCCACCTACATAGGGTTACCCCCACCTGAAATCTCATATCAGCCCAACCCCCACCTTTTTCAGCAACCTCGCCGGTAGAAAGGGGCTACACCATACTTCAACTCATATGCGCAAAACGGCGCAATCGAATCACACCTTCGAATTTGGAGGTCTTGTTCCTTTTAGGAACACTAAAGATCCCAGTTAAAAGTCCTGAGGACTACAAACTGGAAAGGAAAAGACTGGAGAAAAAATGAACTCTTTTTAACCTTCAGAACTTATGACAGTCATTTGTTTATATTTTTATCTAGTATAGTATGTGGAAAGTTGAAAAAGACAAAAAAGTACAAAATCAAACGAAGTTAAATACAGAAAACTTGACAACCCCCACCTGAAAAATGTTACCCCCACCTACATAGGGTTACCCCCACCTGAAATTTCTCATCAACCCAACCCCCACCTATTTTTAAAAATCTGAAAATCCTCAACCCCCCCCCCTGAATCCAGGGGGGGTGCCCACTATGTTTAATCCTCAAGTGTTGGAGTTTGTAACTTGAAAATGATTTATTTAACTATGTTTTTAACAAGAATCAATAAGTCATTATTCTGAAACTTCTACACATTCACACATACAACCATTTATGTCAAGATAGAACTGATGTGAACACTTTTTTAATTGGTGATACTAATTGAACTTTAGAAATATATTTGGGTAAGTCTATTTAACATAGTCATTGTTAATAAAAAAATGTTATTAATCTCACTTGAATTTTTTTAACTGCAGGGAGATGACAATGATGATGACGATGATGAGGCAAATGAAACCAATCAAAAACGTTTGCAACTTGAAGAAAAACTCAAATCATTGAACGAGAAAAAACGCCAAATGGATCAATTGATGAGCACTTTGCAAAAATTGAAGCAATCACATACAGCTGAATGTAACATTCTTTCCATCTATTTTTGTCTTTTTGTGAAAAAAATCCTACACGACAACAGTGGCATTCTGGGAAAATTTTTCTGGAGGGGCCAAAGTCAATTTTTTTGGAGTGGCGCCCCCAATTTTCCAAGTGGCGTCCCGGCCTATCAATTTCTAAACTTTTACTAATTCATTTTTTAGGAAGGAAATATTTAGTGGATAAGAGAAGATATAATTTTTGAAAATTGACTGCCAAGATACCCTAAATCACTAAATAAAAGTAGACAAATTTGACACTTGCTAGAGTGAAAAGAAACAATATGTAATCGGCGGCCCTTCAAAAAAGCTCTGCTGAGGGGGGGCCTTGGCCCCCTGCCAGAACGCCACTGAACAACAATTACTTTGAATTTGTACAATGACTGGGCTCCACTGAAATTATATTATGCAGTGACTCATCATCTCAATCTATGAAATTTTAACCTTTTCCTTCTCAGTCCGAATTCAGTCAGATTTTTTTAAAGTAACATTTTCGCTTCAAAATTCAACACAATTTTAAATAACTGGGTTATTAATTAATTTTCTGAAATCAAAATTGTACTTTAAACCTTCATTCCGGTAAAGTCACCTCCCCAATTCTTGACAGTTACAATTATAGTTTTAAGGTACTTCAATTGAATTTAATGACTGCAGTCTTTATAGAGTGTATCAGGGAAATCTGTATTTGTATCATGTATTTTCACAATTTTGTAATTTTTTCAGCAAACATGACACCTGTTTTGAATGATGATGACTTAAGCGAAGTAGCATCAGAATTCTTTGCAGTTGCCACAGACGAGGATGCTGATGAGAGAGAAAGCAATTCATCCAAAACAAAAGGTTTCGAGCAGAAAATCAACAAATTGAATGATGTACGGGAACGTCTTCAAGAATTGAGAGGCATAGTTTCTAACTACGAGGTAATTATATTTCGAAAAACCTTTGATGATTGATTCATTTACCAGCAGATAGATTCACAAGCAGGAATAATAATAAACTGTCCTGCTAAACTCAATTTTTCGATCTGACTTCACTTTACATGGTTCGAAAACTTATCACTTTAGCATTGGGGGCCAGGTTTTCAATTCATATATTTTCATAATCTCTACAGTAGAGCAAGAAATATGAATTGTGGCCAAATAAACCTTCTTCTTATCACAATGTCATATTACAATTAAAAATTCTCAGTATTGAACAATAACACATTGATGCAAAAGAAATTGTGATGCTTGATCATGGTTTTATTATTCTACAGACTGGTGCTCAGCAAAGTGTTCAAGAAACCATTAACTCCAGTAAAGATAACCGTCTTCAAGCTCAGTCTATGAGAGAACAACAGAAACAAGCTAATACATTGACAGGAGTGGGTGGTGCTCGTCTACGTGTGCAACCCAACGCTAACAACCAAGATGTCATTTTGAATGATCTGATGACCCTCCAAGCTAGCATTGAAGAGTTGATGGGTGAGTACCCTTCAAATCAGGACCAGCTTGTGTCATTCCCTTTACGCTAAGCTTTTCTTTACACTTGTGAGACTATTTCCCAATTCTGCAAAAACAATGCATAATACTTAGTTAAGGCAGTACAAACGCAGACAGTTAATTCTATAATTCTTGTAAAAATTTACTTTGTCATAGCGCTTAAATCTTTAAAGATATATACAATATTTTCGTTGTTAAGTTTCCGAAATATTATATTGAAAATCTTGCACTGTAATCATAGAAAAAGGCTTCTCCTGCCTGCTAGCTGTGTATTATTTCTAACTTTGTCACCGCTTTTCTCCAGATAATCGCAATCGACCAATGCCTCAAGGAATCCAACGTAATAAGATTGACGTGACAAGAAATGCTCCTTTGAAAAACAAAAACACTAACCAAGAACAGAAACAATCCAATCAAGCTGTCGACTATGCTGAACAATTAAGGTAACAAAAAGTAACAAAAATTATTGTGCTGTCCTCTATTTTCCATGACCTAAAAGATCCAATGACGTGAATGAGATTTGCCCCTTGATGACTAAAGTTTTTACTCTTCAGTTTTTTTTCGAGCATATTTTTGCCCTGTTTTACCTTATTTATCCATAACATCGTTTTAGTGGATCAAAAAATTTGCAATCGACGGTCGACTTTGAATCGTTGAAAATTAGTCTAACCATTATTTTGAATATTATTTTAGACGCGTGAGCCTTTTACTTTAAAATATGTTGTAAATTGAACTACTTTTTCTCAAGGGTTCTCAACAATGCTCGGAAACAGTTCAGCAATTTAGAGCGAGCTGCAGCCAACTTGAAAAAGAAGAACAACCAGAGAGCCATGGAGAACAGTGAGGTGGTGTCAGAACAAGAAACTGATGCTGAAAGTACACTGTCTGCCCTGCAATGGCAAGATGATCCAGAGTTCCAGACCAAAGTCAAGTAAGTCCTTGTTAGTGGTATATCATATCAGACCGAATTTTATGTGTTTTTTTTATCATTTGGTCACTTTTTGTTTTTTAATTGCTTTGGTTGAGATTTTTGTCTTTCAAAATTACTGTTACGTGAGAAAGTGCTTAAAAAATGAATTCGAGTCCACCATAGTGAAGTATTTTTCTACTTTTCTACTAGTAGACTAGTACGTTATTTTAATTTCAAACACAAAATAATATGTACTGACGGTTTCATTCTACTTTCATCTAGGAAGCTGAAGATGGCACGTGAGAAATTACACCATTTGCAAGAGTTGGTGAAGGTTGTTCAACAAGGAGGAGGTCCACACCTACCCATTGATGACCTGGAAGATTTGACGTTAGAATTAAGTGAAGACATCGAAGAATCCGAATATGGAGAAAGCGAAGAAGAAGGTTCGTTCGTTCTCCTTGATTTTCTTTCTTTCACTGGCAACATTTTTATGCATAGTAACTGCATACCCTCTGCCTAATATTTCAAATGATGTATCAAGTTGTGTTCATACTCTGTCGCTTAATCACCCACCCAATCACTCATTCAATTATTCATTCATTTATTCATTCATTCATTTATCCATTAATTTATCCATTCATTCTTCATTCGTTCATTCATTCATTCATTCATTCATTCACTTATCCATTCATTCTTCATTCGTTCACAAATTTCTCCATCCATTCGTTCCTTCATCCATCCATTCATTTATTCGTTCATTTGTTTAATCATTTGTTCATTCATTCATTCCAGGTGAAGATACGGAAGGAGATGATGAGAATGAAGAAGAAGAGCTAGAAACGGAAGAGCAAGGTAGTGGAGAAGATGATGACCAAAGCGATATCAGTAAAAGCACCAACGATATCAACTGCAATGTAAGTTGAAATTGACCAGACTTTGTTTTGATGGATCAACCTTCTAAGCCAGATAATGAGTAGGTACTAGAGTCAACTTCTAGCTGAACTTTGCTATTTGATGGTTTTGATGGTGCTTATTCCAGTGAAGTCTACTTCAGAGGATATCGCCATCTTGAATATTTTCATTTTCGTTTTCATAAATTATAAGAAAACAACAACAAAACAATAGAATATATTCTAAAACCCATCAAAGTTTATGAAACAATATAAACATAAAAATGCCTCCCAAATGGACTGGATCTAGTGTCATGGATTTGCTACCACCTCAAGCAAAGCCAAAAAATGAAGTCTGTCAAATTACACCGGGCCACTTATCAGCGCCATCCATTTTATCAAAAAGCTTTAAGTGGGGCCCGGGCTAGATGATGAGAGTTCTGCGTTCCGTGTGCTCCACAAATTTTACTCCACTCATTTAAAATCTCATTCATGCTATATAATTTTCACGATTCTCTTCAAAATAGGCCTAATTCTCACAACACGATGGAATTTTCTGGACTTTTCAAAGCTCCTCAACCATATTGATCAGCTGAAATTTCATGGGGTACTGATTCTGGAATTTCTATTATAGTTTGCGTCGGAAAATGGGCTATCAGATAACGAGCGTCGTTACCAAGGTCTTCTTCGCAAACAACGGTTAGAGTTGAACTACTTATTGAAAGAAAGAGAACGTCTCTTGCAAGCGCAACGGCAGCTTTCCGATCTTGCTGCTAATGAGTCTGAAGAGGATGAGCCAGTTCAACCAAAGAAAAAAAACAGTGCCAAGAAGAAACAGAAGATAGATTACCCTAAGTTGACTAAAGCTCAGTTACGCAAGCAACAAGGGAAATCTTCTTCTAAGGAGAATACTATGAGAAGGCTTTTCCCGAAGCTTTCGTCAACAGATGCTGCTCAAGGTTTTTATGCCGGCTCTGAACATGAAATTTACCCTGCTGAACAGGCACCTAGTGATTCAAAAGCACCCATGTTAGGTAAGGCTCATTTAAAATTTTCATTATAAAACACGGTGACATTTTTATCTCTATCAACATCACTAAGTCCTGGAAATCTTATTCCTCTCTCATGTGTTAGCGAAAAAGACCAAATAATTGATTCCCAAATATTAGAAACACTCAAAGCTACTAGCATAAGAAAACTATGAAGACCTATTTCTTTTATTTGTCAAAATTTTCTTTTTTTATTCTCACACATTCCAGCCTCCACCACCAACCCTATGGCTGTCAGCGAAATCCGTCGGCAACGTGATCTGTTTGAAGAACGTAAGAGGCAAAAATTCGTTGAAAAACAACGCCGTAAGAAACAAAATCGTCAAGTACAGAACGACGAGAACCAATCAGAGGACCGTGCTACGTACGTCATCAATAGCGACATTGATGAGGGTGTCGGCGTCAGTATGTATTCGGCCGATGTAACGACGGCGGCGACGTGGGGAGGTTCCACTGAACAAAGCTCTGATGAAGAAGATTCAGCCGTTGGAGACGAGGAAGCTGTAAGTGAATTTGTCTTCGTTTTTCTCTCTTTATAGACAACTGCCTATTCGGAGGTCAAAAACATATTTTATCTTTCGGTTATCTTTTTCGAGGGCATAAAAAGGCAGCTTGACACTGTATTGTTTTTTTCTTGTAAAAGCTTGAAGACCATTGGCGTTTATCTGGGTGGCTTGATCCCAGCCTATTTCTACTGTTATCTTCCATTAAAGTTATGAGAGGATTGGGATTGAAGTTTACCGAGGAAACCAATTGCTTTAGAATTTGATCAATCTTGCCAAACTCAATAATACAGCTTCTATCGTAAGGCTTTGATAGGTGCATCGCTATCCATTCACTATCATCCTTTCTCATCTTTAGGGAGTTGATGATGATTTTGATCAGTATGACCAAGCCGAAGAAGAAGAAGAGGAAGCGGATAGCCGCCATCCACCAAGAGGTGGCGCCGCCGTTGGAAATATTGTTCAAAGTGTACTTTTTAAAGATGTCGGTGATGAGGACGAGGAGGAACCAAGACAAAAGAAGAAAAGTAAATCTCGTTTACTCTTATACTCTGAGTCTTCTTGACTAGACTAAAAACCTTTGTCAAAATTCATTTATAGTTTAAACACGATAAGACTAGAGTCTACTTCTGACTGAACTTTGCTTTCTGATAATTTTGGATGAGTACAAGAAAGTAGACTAGGTGCACCCGACAAGGTCGCCCGACAAGGTCGCCATTTTGAAAAAGAAAAACACTGAAAGTCCAAATAACAAAACAGCTACTTGAAGAATACGAGGGACTATTCAAAAAGTACGTACGCTCAAAGATGGGCTCATGGTTTCTTATATTTTGATTTTTCAAATAGAAGGTTAAAATTGATTTACCCCCTCCCTCAGAGCGTACGTACTTTTTTAATGGCCCCCAATGAAGAATAAGAAACCAACATGAATAACTAATTTGCAATACCCCTATTTTCAAACAAAAACATTGCTACATCCAATTTCCAAAAACATCTAGATCGAGATCTACCACCACAATACTACCGCGTCATCCAATTTATAAAAGAGCTTAAGTGGACCTCGGGCTAATACCTGTTTAGATTATTTATCTCGCGAATCCTGTTTTTGTTTTTAGACCGAGGAATTGGATCAGTGAGTTGGTCAATGGATGTTTCGCCTCCAAGATCGAGAAAGAGACCAAGACAAGGGGTTAGTGATTTTTGACGTCGATTTTGAAACAGGGCGCGCGTCACGATCTGGAAAGGGGAGGGTCAAAATATATTTAACTAAGGAGGAGTAACCATGGTTTGCGCCGACGGGGGGCGGGGTATGGGTGATGGTGTGGACCCTTGTAGCATTCATTATGTGAATTCACTATTCCATCTATCACAAATTATTCCATACGCAAAAGGCTTTTGGTAAACCTATGCTATAGATCCAATGAAAATGCTAACTGAAGTCAAAGTAACCTTTTTTCAAATAGATTATAATTGAAGTTACAATCGGTTACAATGTAATAAACAAAGCTACAATTCTATTATTTTACAGAATCTTACACCAGCACACAAGTTAATTCAAGATAATAACACGAAGAGAAAACAATTCTTGAAACAACAACAGCAGCAGCAAGAACAACAGCAACGGAAAACACTCCCTAAAGCATCACCTCTTCGACCCCAATCGACTCAGTCCAATACCAGTGCCATAAGACAACAATACAGATCCTTATCTCAGTCATCAGCCCAACCTTCTGAGGACGTTCAATCACAATTGGCTACTATTTGTTCATCTTTATTGAGAAATGAGCAGACTTTATTGCAAATGCTACAAAATCAAATGGGCCAGCAAACAGTCTCTGCGGAAGGTTAGACTACTGTTTTTATCGATTCTCGATTTTTTTTTGTGATCAAAAGTCACTTTTGGGACTTAAAGATCTTATTGTTACATTTAAAGAGCACTCTTTAGCTACGTTGCTATAGCCTCTATAACTCAAACTTCTATACGTAACTCGTACGTGCTATTCTGTCCGTCAGCTCAAAAATCGTTACAAATAGCTCTACTGCTTGAACTCTCCATAACTTGAACACATTTGAGTTCCCCGTGTGTATTGAAGAAGGAGGACTGTAATTCCAGTCTATTTTGGTAGAAGTCTATATACCTGACATGAGCATATTAGAAAATGAAAACCATTCTTCGTTTTTAGCACCATGTCTATCTTCAGTCAATGCACGTGCCAACGCTGGAATGAACCAAAACGTGTTATCTGAGATTCAAGATTTCTTCACCAGTTCAAACTACAATCAATCATACCAAGAGACGTTAGATGCTCTTCGCAGCACGTACGAGAGAATCGAACAACACCAACTTGACATGGAATTTCTACGTCAACAATTTGAAAAACTGAATCAAGCACCGGCTCCGTCCTCGGCAGCTGCTAATGCAAGAGCTTTCCGGTCACCCTGGCCTAACCCACCCTCTCTCCATTTCAGCGCGTTTGGTGGTGACAGGACATCCAGTGCAGCTGATAAACCATTATTCCAAAAAGAAACTCAAACAGAAACATCCTTATTCGGTGAACCATTTAAGCCGTCTGCCCAACAATACTCACTTTTTGGTGAAAGCGGCGCCGAAGGTGCATCTGCAGCGGATAACCAGCCTCAAGATGATTTTCCATTTAATCCAGTGATTGTTGATCCAACAAGCCCTGGAGTTGTTGGAGATCGCGCGCAACAAAAGGAGAGAGCCGACGATGAAACACTGACGATGTTCCCTTACCGGTTGCGAGTATCTGAATATAATCCTTTATCGTATCAAGGTACACTATGGTTTCTCTTCTCAAGCTATTGTTTTTGCTCTTTTTCACGATACGCACTTTCCTTATTTCGTAACTTTTTCCATATTTTGAATCTATGAAATAATTATTTTAGACAAAACTGGGAAATTGATTATTTTTGTTCTTCCTTAAAACCATAAACTCTCTGTTTTTGCTTTCCAGGAAATTTTGCCAACACTCGAACAGGGAATACCATGACAATATCCAAAATGTCAATGACCAAGAAAAATGAGGACGACTCAACTCAAAACAAAGCAGATGAAAAAGACGGCAAAAACATCTGGCCTTCATTCTTCAAAATGACTGATGATGAGACTGGCACACAGGCTAGTAAAGATGCTACGCCGTCCAAGAAAAATGGCGCAGCGGCTAAAACTGCATCAGCGTCAAGGTAAGCTGAAGCTTAAGATTGTATTAAGTTATTTTGTCTAACAACCAAATCGAAAGAAAACTCGACTTAACCTTTAACTTTTACTTTCTAATTCGAACTTGTCCCTTTTTTATATTTTAGCAGCCCAAACAAAAGTGGGAAAGAAGCCGACGAATCCAAAGAGAACGCCACATTGTTTGAAGCTCTACGAGATACCATCTACTCTGAAGTTGCCACACTGATTGCCATGAATGAGTCACGTCCTCATTATCTTATCGAGTTGTTCCGCGAATTGCAACTCTTAAACTCGGATTATTTGAGACAAAGAGCATTGTATTCGTTACAAGAGTTGGTCACTCGGTATTTGACTGAAGAAAACATTCCACCCCAATCATCTTCTAATGTCTCGCCGAGCAAAGGAACTGCTTTTACTAAAGAAACTTTAGCAGGTAACAACAATTTGATAAACTTGTTTGAAGCTTGTCGGCCGTGTCAAAACAGACTCCTTGGTAATGCAGAACATCTCATTTATCAATACTCTCGATTGTTTGACTCGACGTTAAGGTCCATCCACACCTAAGTCTTCACTCAAAGTGTGCACTTTAAAATTTCCTTGTCGAATCCACTCTCAAAGGAATTATTCTAACCACGCTGACATGGTTTCCCGACGGTTTCAAAAACTTTCACTGCAACAGTCTCTATCCCGGGTGGCTGTTACAGTCGAGATCTCGTATAATTATTCTTCAAGTATAGTGAATAGTCAAAGGCGTCTTTTTTTTCAAGATGGTCATTATTGAATGCAGGCCTTCATCAGTGATCATTTAACTGGATAGTTGCGGTAAAATAAATTTTTAAAATGACAAGAAACAAACAACGGACTTTATCAATTAATTATATCACCTTGATTATTTTTTGTGTCAGGTCAAGATTGGATAGCATCGGCATCTGAGCAAACGCCATCCGACCTAGCCAGTGTTGTTACAACCACTGATGACGAAGGAGAATCGCAGGCCCTGCGAACGCTCGCTCAACAGATACAGAACAATGAAATGTACGATTATGCTGAGTTAGCAGATTCTCAAAGTGAAGCCAATCTGTCGACCCCGGGTTCACATCACGATATCCCATTTGCTGCTGAAGACCTTGGGAACACGGTTATCAATCTCGAAGATGTAAATGTGGTTTTGTTTTTTTTACATTGAAAAAATGTTGTAAGATGTAAATTTAGAGCGCAATCAATGGTCTTTCATGAAATGGGTTTGAAACTGAAGATGAGTTGCATTGCTTTCATTGTTTTTTTTTTCTTGAACTCTTGCAATCTTGTTGCTCAATGTGCTTTATATTTTCGTCTATGGTTTTTAGGCTTTACAAAAGATGCGAACTTATGAGCAAAACATGGCTGAAGCTAAACGAGCTTTCCAAGAGATCTCAAGCAACGTGCGTGAATCCACACCCAGCTCGGCTGCCAATCAAAAAGAAGCCTACGAAACCATTAAACGACGTCTGAATGCCATGGAAACTGCTAGCACGAGCTCAGCTGGCGACGTCGCAAGTGAGACGTCGTCCGACGCTCCACAACCATCCGTTGACACACACAAACTGGATCAACAAATAAAAGCCGTTATGGTCGATCTCATCCCGTTTTTGAACGAGAATATCGATAAAACGTGTAATGAAGATTTCCTAGATCTGATACGAAGATTGATCGTCGAATTTGCCAAAGAAAAAGAGCCTGGTTCTGAGAATGAACAGTTTGGGCGGTTCTTTCACAGCCAATTAGATTCCATCCTTCGTGATTCGTTGATGAAATTTAACGGGCGCAAATTGAAAGAGTGTGGTGAAGACATTCTCATTGATGTGTCTGAGATCCTTTTCAATGAACTTGCTTTCTTTAAACTTATGCAAGATTTAGACAGGTAAAATCATTATTTCATCTTCATAAAACAACACTAACCTAATTTTGGGTAATTTTCGAGTTTTCAAAATTTCATTGTGCTTGTGGTTGACTAAATATATATGGTTATAAGCTCTGTTACTTTTTCTAAAATAGCAAAAAGTCAAATCTAATTTGTAATTAGTTGAAGAGTAATACTGGCACTCTGGTAACCACCAGAC
The DNA here is from genome assembly GCF_902728285.1 of Clytia hemisphaerica. Classification (NCBI taxonomy): domain Eukaryota; kingdom Metazoa; phylum Cnidaria; class Hydrozoa; order Leptothecata; family Clytiidae; genus Clytia; species Clytia hemisphaerica. The sequence continues at coordinate 236,676 of NW_027103417.1, read as the reverse complement.
TATCTACTAATTTTTCCTTCAACAGCGAATTTGTATCCACATTCAAATCATATTCTTTCAAGGATTGTTTTTACAAAAACTTGACACATTAATTTTTCACTTCACTCTTTAGGCCATTATTTGGTGCGATATCAGCAGAATATACATCCCAAAATCAAAACGAACATTCCAAAATGCCATTTGCTGGACCAACCACGTAAGTCAACCCATTAATATGTTTCTTAGCTCAAAAACCAAGATATTGTGGTTATTTCATAAACAGCTTCAAAATTGGAAGCAAAACGAGACCAATAAATGATATTTCATCCTCGAGGTTTTCAAGCAAAAGTACTGACCGGTGAAGCTCTTCAGAAGTTATTGAACTTTTTAGTCCTAGATGACTCCCTTCTGAATTCTTGTAGCAACCTTGTTATGTACCTTTTGAAAAATGTTTTTTTCATTTCTTAACAATTTGTTTTCGTAACTTGTTAGCGTGTTCTATAAATTACCGTAGCTCTACAACTTCATTTCCCTTTGACAGTATGTATGATGACAGTTCAGCAGCCGAATCAACAGACGCTGCCGGTGTTGAACAAACCGAAACGGATTGTGACGATCCCATCGAATCTGATCAAGGTAGCCCGGTTGTCCCGAAACCATCAAACTCATCAGCAACGAGCGGTGGTTCGTTCGTCATGATAGATCAAATTACAGACGAAGATGAAGAAATTGAAGGGGTGGAATCTGGGCGTCACTTTGTCAAAGTAGAACTTTCCGTATCGGAAACACGACCGTTCCGCAGTTCTGGTAGCGGTGAGGAAGACGGAAATGAAGAAGAACCGGTGACTTTTTCAACAGCTGCTGCTCCAGAATCTTCTATTAATACTTATTCACAAGCACTTCAAAATAACATAGTGACTGCAGAACCTGTCAGAGGTGAAGGTAAGTGTTGTTAGTATCCAAGTCTTTCGCTGCTTACACAGTGTCTCAATATATCAAGCACTTTTTTGGTCTCTTTACATAATGCTACTTTATAATAGTAGATCATTTTACATATAAGCAGTCTGTCGCGAATATTATTGTAAAAAAATGTACTTTCTGATAATATGTGTATACAACTTGGTTTTAAATATCCGACTTCCTTATGATGTTATTTTGATCATACCGGTACATAATGTTTCCATTAATTTCCCATTGTATTTTCAAGACCTTGACGCGATGGTTGAAGATGACCGTGACGAGGGCGATCAACAAGAGAACGCGCGACGTGATGTACAAGAAGAAGTTGAAGGATCTGCTTCAGGACAAGACGATGTTGACGCTGACCCAGAAAATGAGCGTGCGGAGGATCAGAGAGATTTAGAATCTAGTGATTTAGGTACATATTAATTTTGTGTCTTTCTTTATTCAAAAAGGACAGGTAGCAGTTACTGGATCGTTGGCGGGTGATTTTCTTTATATTTAGAACTAGCTGTTTTGGTTTGAGTAGGTTTAACCCACACCAATATTTCAAGCAGTTGTAATCATTGAGTTTAAAGCCTGAAGAGCTAGAGAGGAATCAACAACCTTTCTGACATAAAAAAAGTGGAAGTCACAAGATTTCCATCGCTTTCAGAATTACGGATTGAATATAGCGCGTTTCTTTGATTTCACACGGCATTTTTTTCGGAATCTGAGGATGGATTTAATTTTCAACCTGGGCTTTGTGTGAAAGCACGCGGGTGACGCGTTTTAAATGGGAAATAAAGTGGCTTCGTTTCACATCCAAAACTCGGGGTTTTGAACTCGATGGTTGTAATGTACCGCTAGTCTGATTATGTACGATCGTGTGTTTTTCAATGAAATGTTCGTCTTTTAGCTGAACCAGAGAGCAACATGGCATTATCCAGTGGACAGAATGAAAGTCGGCAAGAAGCTGACCGACATGAACAGACTGAATCTAATCGCCAGGTAAGACCTTCTATAGAAAGGTATATGAATTGTCAAATCAACGGAACTGTTTTTTATTAAGTTAGCAAAATATGTGGACGTTTGTTTGCAGTTTTGAACAGAAATTTCAATCGTTCACAAAATTCCTAGGCATCAAGAACAACAACCAACATAGAGGCGTGTTACTCTGACCATGAATTATCCTAGAGATTTTGTCAATTTTATTTATTTTCTAGCAACAAGAACTGGAAGAGGCGAGCGCCGAGGACGATCTGCCAGAGGTATTTAATTATAAGATAGTGTCTTTTCCAGACAGGAAAACCTTTTTTGGATAAATAGGACAACGGGTGTTGCATGCAGAAGGTCTAACTTCAATAGATCATAATCTCAAAAAAGAAGCCATCCCAAGAGTGCTCTTTCAGCTTCCGAGTCATTAGAAGGCGCCTTCTCTCTGAAAAGGTGCCTTTCTCTGAATGTTATGGATAGAGAAACCTTCGGGTCGGCTACGACTGCAGTTTGAAAACGACTTACTTACTTTACTTTAACATAATATTAAATACAGGGAGATATAAGCTCTTTGGAGACATTGACAGGGAATGGTCTTTTTAAACGGACCTTAAAAGTGACATTAATTAAAGAATCACCTTTTTTGACAGGCCGATATGGTGTCCGATGACAACAACATGAATGCAGCTGAAGCAGCGCACGTTGTTTTAGCTCATATGCAAGACCAACCAGGTATAACTTTACTAGGATTTCTTTTGAACTGGTCAACAGTCATTTAGAATAACCTCAGCTGATCGAAAACGTTCGTTCCACTGAAAAGTTCTCCCAAAAATCTTATCATGATGAAGGGCTCCTATTATTTAACCTTTTTGTGGTCATTTATTTGAATTTAATTCGTTTTTCGGCTGCATTCAGAAATTTTATTATAAAATTCAGTACTCAATTGATACGTATTTTATCGATTATGTATATGCCAATATCATTTTTTCAGTAGTATCGAGATGATTTTGGAGGATCTGGAGAATTTTTTTGAACATTTTTCCCTTTGCCATTTTATTTTAGAACTTGCTGGTGATGGGAATACTCTGCCAGTGCCTTCAGGTATTATTTCATTCTTTAATCAAACGTTTAGCCTAGTTAACTAAGCCCGTATTTACGAGTATAAGGTACACGGCTCAGGCAATATAATGTTTTCGGCGCTTTAAAGATTTTTTATATTTTTTTATTTAGATTTAAGTTTGCCTTGAAATACTTCAGTCACAACTTCCCATCAGATTTAGCCCAGTGACTGAATCAAACAAGCTTAGATTTCTAGACTTTCAAACGTTTTGACTGGTTAGTAAGAAATTTTGATTCGAATGTTGATATATCAACATTTAACAGCGTGGTTGGCTTTTGAGGGGTCTGGTAATGAATTTAAAAGGAAACGTCGTCAAAATTTTTTGTTTTTAATAATGTTAATGCAACGACTTTAACATTTTGACGTCATTCATTCCTTATAAACTGGAACCCAGCCTCCTCACGTTTTGAAGGTTGATCGGTGTAATAACAGATGGTGGCCTCAAACGTCTCCTCCTTCTTTCTTCTTTACAATGCAAATCTTTCTTTTCTTCCAGGTCAATAACCTACCGGTCAACACTTTTAGAGAAAAGTTCCAGTAATTTCTGCTCGATATTTGAATCCGCAGTTGGACTCTTCCTACCAATGGTTCCAGTAGTCAACTTAATAGCAATAGCTGGATTGACGGAACGCATAAAACCGCAGATGGAGTAGTGTGAAAGGGTTTGCTGTACTCGAGTGTGTTTTCGATATTTATAATTTTCAAAATTCGAAATGATTTTTAGAATCATTCTAGTAGTGGGAGATGTTCTTCAGAAATATTCATAAATTATTTTTTAATTTTTCACCATTAATTCAATCTTCTCGAAATGCATGACCAGTTTCGCTTTCAAAGTATTGTTGCCCTATATACATCAACGTTATTAGACAAAATTAATGATCATGAGAATTTGTGCTTTTAATACTGGTCTTTAGGAAATATATATTGTGGAAGTGATTATTCTATATGAAAACGAGGTTAGCAATGGTTTTGATACATCTCGAGAATAGTGTATTAATCAAACGCGTGTCTTAAGTTTGACACTTCATCAACAATTGTAGCTAATCAAACAGTTTTCTGCGCCAAACCCAGACAACGTTGGTTCTGGTGTATGCCTCAACTATTGACTTGAAATGAACGGTTTTAAATTTTTTTTTGGCTTGACAACGAGATAACAAAGAGAGCTTTATTTATACATTTTTTTGTGTAGTGGAAAAAGGAAAGATTTTTTAAATACTTCTATTTACACAAGATTGCAGATTTTCTCATATGAATGTCTTTTTGGGGCATACTTTGAAATACCTATGGTCACTTTTCCTAACATTTCTGACCAAGTCGTCGGGTAAAACTTTAGGGAAAATGCTAGTTAACATTATTCCTGACTTTTTTCTAAAATAAGGTGATCTTGAAAAAATGCTTGAAAATAACATTCCTGTGGGAAATCTGCATGAGTTCCTACATCATCAAAAATATTTTGATGTTTGTGTGTTTTCGCTTGTAATATATATTTTCCCGTGTTCGTGTTGTTTTTTTCATCCATATAAATAAATATACTGAGAGGTGTATCTTAAAATGAAATGAAGAAAATTCTCTAGTTCTCTTTTTTTTCGTGTTCGATAATTGGTTTGAACTTTTATAGAGGTTTTCGCGAATTTTGTGATTTCTGATTTCATCTGGGAAATTTAGTTCCAAAGAACATTTGATAAAAAGAATAACCAGAAGCTTCATGTTTTTGTAACAACATCAAAAACATGAAGCTTCTGGTTATTCTTTTTATCATTAAATTAATCGCCCAAGGAAACATTTTTCAAAGAACATTTGATTTGATACGTTTTTATCCGTAAAAGATTTATAAATAAAAGATTTAAATATTTCAGCCTACTTAATGATGTGATTAAAATACTTAAATAAACAGACAATAAAATTGTTCTAAGTCATTGTTTAATTCAGTTTTTCTTTGCCTTTTTTTAGATGGTTAAATATCAAAATAATCAAAGTAAGAAGAACTAGATTTGTGCTTGTACAGTGACGTATGATTGAAGACATCATCATTATCATGGCAAGGAACAAATCCCGACAAAACTTCCTCCCAAGGGAGACAGAAATCTGCCGTGAAATAGAAGAAACTTGGTCTCAAAACGAAAAAAACTGTATTAGAATAAGAAGTTATTCTACAAACGGTTTTGATCGCAGTGGGAAATATTTTACGATTGATTTAGGTGGCTCCGGTGGCTCACCCTATCAAATATTAGTGTACCATTTTGACAATGATATTCAAGCATTGAAATATAATCTGGTTAACCTGGAGATCATGAATAAAAAGCATTACAAGAGAAGTATGCTTGATCCGTTTACGACTCGCTGGTTTTGTATATCTATGGAATTTGACAAAGAGAAACAATTTGTCCATATCGAAAGTGGATGTCTTGAGAAGTATTTAGGGAGATCAGTGACCATACCTATAGACGCAGAACAACAGTCTGGTTGTATTGAACGCTCGTATCCTCGAGGTCACATTATTGAATTCCATATTCGCGTAATCAATACTGAACGTTACTTAGAAACATTAGTACAAGCAAGGGGTAGTAGAGATTATGTTATCGACTTATTCAAATTTGATGAAAAGAACTTGTTACACTTTAAACGTTTAACAATACCTGATAACATTGGTTATCTTTTGTATGGGCGACTCGTGGTCGCTTCGGTGTACCCCCTGTATGATTTACGATCTGAGAGATTATACCTTATCGAGAAAAGCAATAGGAATGATAGAGGTATCTTAAGTGGATTTGATTTATCTGGAAATAAAATATTTGAATACCGAATTCAGAAGCAAGCAAAATGTGGTGGTCTCGATCAAGATTTTTGTTTTATTGAACACATAAATGGATCAATATTTGTAATCGTTTGGACGGACTTGGAAGTTAGTATTTGCAATTTTACCCACACCAGAATGGTCATTTTGAACAGTTTTCAATTACCCCCTGAAATGAAACATTCTGCTAGTTTCGATTTACTCCGATGTTTTGAGAAATGTTATCTTTGCATTGAGACTGAAAAATATTTGAAAATTTCTTCGAATGGTGTTCGATTATTTGATATCAGCTCTGGTCAATTAGTTTACAATTTTGAAACTGGTTTTTTATTACATATGTTTTGCTTCAATCGGAGTTTGGAAGAATTTTCAGTTGTTATTGTTGACGAGACTCGTTGTAGACCAGATTATTTCCTTAAAATCTTAAAAACAGGATTATTCAGAAACAGCGAGACAAATTTGAAACAATGGGCTCGATTAGCGTGTTTGAATCATTTTGATGACGAATATTTGGCTGGAAATCTTCCTCGTTGTCTGAAAGAATATCTTGGAATTCTCTAGATTGGGCTCTTCAGAAAAAAGTTTGAATTTTGGATGGAGGATATAACTTCTTTCAGAAATTCACCCTCTGAACATTTTTTGTGACTTCTAACCCCTCGATCAAGCATCTGTTGACCCCCTAAACAATCTAAATTAACCCAAACAGAGCAAGTACGAATATTTTCTGGAAGATCCCATTAGGCTCTATTGGGATAGTACTGTTTACGAATGAATTTCACTATCAATTTAAACTATTTGCATAATATAATAAATCTTTTGAATGTTATCGTTAATTCCATGTCAATTCTAATTATGAGTTTTTTGGACCTACCCCGGTGGAGGTCCTATAAATTAACCTGTGTTTGTTCGTTCGTCCGTTCGTCTGTTACCAACTTTTCTCAGGATTGAATCATAGGAATCTTTTGATTTTTGGTACAAAGGTGCAAAATGGTGGTGGCCAAAATGTGACGGAGCCCGATTTTCAACAAAAAAAATTGGGGGGCAAATTTGGGCCAAAAAACGGCTAAAAAAAGGGTTTTTTGGACTTTGTGAAATATTGGATCATTGTTTTTTTCTGATTTTTTGCATGAAAGTAGGTAAAAGATGGCTCAAGCTGATTTTTGTAAAAAAAGAATTTTCCAGCTCAAAAAACGCATCTTTATTTATAAGAATCACTATCAATAAGCATACATCAATGTTCTTAGCCAAATTACTCAATTTTTTGATGAGATCGATGTTTTTTTGCTCACGAAGTCTTGAATATGAAAGCTTATTTCAAGAGCATGAAATTTTGGTTTCTAAACGTTTTTTTTATAAGAAACAAACGACTAATTTTAATAGATCGTCACTATTTGTGTTCTGAATGATTGTTTAACGGTAGATATCAATTATAAATGTGTTAGATGCATAACCAGGTAGGTCCATAAAAGTATCACTTGTTTCTCGTGGTTTTTATCAAATTTCATGTGAAATTGATGTCCAATTAATGGACTTGTTTAGCTTGTACGTGTGTGGTCATTTTGTTAAAACTTCCTCGTTGCGTGATTAAGGTCGACTGTGATAGCTGCTTGTTCTTGAGATTTGTTGTTGGATTTTGGCTGAATAATCTTTTCATAACATAAACTAAAAGAACATACGTGGTACAATCAATACTGAGCTCAGCACATATTTGTTGACTATACAATGATTATATAGATTATAGTCTAATATAGATAGTGAATCAGCGATTTTTCCATTTTATTGGCACGGATGTCTTTCATTAGCTTCTCGATAATTGAGCTTTCTGCTGACAAAATCAATTTCGCCTACTTATAAATGAATATCAGGGTTCCCAGCGGTCAGGGAAAACCTGGAAAACCTGGAAAAAGTAGCTTTTTTGGAAAAAGTCAGGGAAAACCTGGAAAAGTCAGGGAAAATTTAGAAAAAGTAGTGAAAGTCAGGGAAAAGTCAGGGAACTTATTTTGGAATAGTCAGGGAAAATCAGGGAATTCCAAAATCAGTCAACAACTGTTCTACCATTAGTGACTTGCGAAAAATTGATTTAAATGAACCTAACTACCTCAAGGGCAAAAATTTCACCATCGGATTTGCTGCTAGAAAGTGTATAAAAAAACTCAAGAAAGATGACCTTGCTTCTAACAAACAACTTGCTGATTTTTACAATGAATGTATTTATTACGTCAAAACAACAATTCTTAAATTGTTTGCAAGAAGTTACCTAAGCTCTGTTGTTGTGAGAAATGCTGACTCACTCACTCCTAAGGTTATTGCCCAGACAGATATGACAGCTTAGGGTAAAGATTTTGAAAGAAAAAATGAAGCTGATTATTTCTCATCTCCAAACTTTAGAACTCTTGACATCGAAAAAAGGGGATGAGGCGCTTAAAGAGTACACCGAATTCTTCGAAGAAATAAGACAAATAAGAAGCTCCCATCTAAATGACCTATTGCTCTTTGACCGAACCAAAATGAGATTGGATCATTTCTATTTCAATGTTTTGGGAGCTGCAATAGAAAAATGCAAATCATTTAGCTTTGTTTTGAAGGTTGTTCTGACACTCAGTCATGGTCAAGCTGCTGTTGAGAGGGGTTTTAGCGTAGGTAAAGCATCAATGAGAATTAACATTTCAGAGGAATCGATTGTTGCAAAGAAGATAGTTAAAGATTATTTGCTTTCTAACAAGATCGACATTTCCAACTATTCTCCACCATCTAAACTAGTGTTGTCTTGCAAATCAGCTCATACACGTTACAAAGCAAGTTTACAGGAAAAGGCTGACAGTGAAGCAAAGGATGCCTTGAAAGAAAAAAGAGAACTTCTTCAAAGAGAGATCGATGAGCTTGTTGCAAAGGAATCTAAAATCAAAAAGACTTGCCAGTCACTCGACAGTGATTTCGTCAATCTAGTCAGCGAGACAGAAAAACGCCCAAACGAAATGGTCTCTTTGATTACTAATATAAGGCTAATGCTCTAAAAAGAAGACAGAATGAACTCAATGAGGACCTTGATGACTTGTATACACAAATAGAAGCAAAACGCCAAAAACTTAAGTAGATCTCAGAATATTTTTTGAGCGAACTTAAACGTTATTATTCACTTTTTAAGTTAGAAATTCAACTGATGGATTATATTTTTAGCTCATATAGCTCAGAGGAATGTAAAGAGATGGAAAAACAGCTTTTCTGATTACTCAAAGTTCAACGGTCACTTCTATTGAAAATTCTATTGTAAAAACGTTGATTAGGTCATTAAATGAAAGTCCAGAAAAGACGGCTCGCCATACAAATCGGACGGTTTCTACATGATTCGACGATAAAAATGAAAATTAGTTTTTCCTTTTTTGCCGATTACTAGTTCAATTTTTAAGAATAAGGAACAATATTTTTACCAATGTATAAGAAAAGAAATTCTTAACGCATTGATATTAAATTGGTTCTTGTAAAACTGTCAGAAGTCGAGTAAAATCAAGATGGAGTTATAATTTTCTCGAGCTCTAGCTTTCCATATTATGGTGCGGTCATGATGCGGTTATATCAGTAGAATCGCTAGGAAATTCTAAGCAAGAAGATATGGGTACCTTTTCGTATAGGAGAGGTGTACCCAAAATATAAGCCCTAAAAGTTTGCGCATAATCAGGCTTGAAACAAAAGAATTTTGTCACAACACGCTAATTATGCAGATTTTTTATAGCGACAACAAAAGAAACCTATTTACTCGACATAAACTCCCTTAAGGGCAAGAGACCTGGTATATGACGAGCCGTTTTTCCATTGTTTTCAAGAAGCTGTTTTTCCATTTCTTTACATTCCTCTGTATAGCTGTATGATATGGTTTTAGTTTTGATATTGCAGGATATAGTTTTTTCGGCCTGTGTATAGGTAGAGCCTATAAGATAAAGTTTTTGAATCCAGCAAACCTAAAATGTTTTCCCATTCATCCTAGTTTTGAAATTTGATACGTGATGATATAAATTGCACGTGTCTAATAATATTTATAATGAGTTGTGAATAAAATGAGTGACTAAATTAGGAGCTATTTTCTTAAAATGAATGTAAATTGACAAAAGTAATGTTTATTATCTTGGAATGAAGAAAGGCTTATCAGCAATGATGCATGATGAAGAAAATCTTTTTAGAAAGAGGAAAGTTTTCATTCAAATGATAGCACGGTCATCTTTACATATGACGGTACCCCTTTTGTATCCTGGTTTTAGCGGGGTTTTAGTAGACTCGCTTTTTAAAAAAAATATGTATTGAAATTGTGTTAAGTTTTATTTTTTTTATCTCAATATGGTGTTTTTCAAAATACTGTTGGGGCGAACGGTCAGGGAAAAAGAGCCAATATTCTGCTCTGGTCAGGGAAAAAGGCACCTTGGTCAATCTAAAAGTCATGGAAAAAGGTCTTTTTTTTGGAAAAAGTCAGGGAAAAATATTTTTCTTAAGTGCTGGGAACCCTGAATATGCTAAGGTGTATGATAAAATGAAAAGAAGCTTGAGCAATGAAACACGTAGCTTAAACAGATTTTCTTCAAGAAAATGTTTTGAAGTCTTAGTTTTTCTTTCTTTTGTCTTTCTTTCTAATGTATTGTTGCTTTCTTGTTTCAGTCATATGAAATATTTTAAGAAGCTGAAAAAAAATTCAAGAAAAATGTACCGACAAAATTTCCTTCCAACGTTAATCGAAAGCTGCCAAGAAACAGATGTATTATGGTCCAAGGACGAGAAAGATTCCATTCATATAGGAAATGATTCGACTAACGGTTTCGATCGCAGTGGAAAATATTACACTATTCATCTACGAGGCTCACCTAATAAGATATTAGTGTACCATTTTGACAGTGATTTTCGTGCCAACATGATAAATCTTGAAATTACGGATTCTGACTCATACGTAAAGATTATATACGACCCTTTCACAGCGCGCACATTTTACCTTTCCACGGATTTTGTTGCAGAGGGGATAACCCTTAATATCGAAAGTGGCTGTCTTAAAGAGTATTTTGGAACATCACTGACTCTACCTTTAAAAGCGAAATATAAATCTGATTGCATTCAAAAGCTGTATGAGGATGCTAGGTGTATGTACTACCAGATTCGAGTCGTTGGTGATGAACGTTTTTTAGAGATTCTCTTAGAGCAGGGCTTAGAGCAAAAAAAAAGGAATGCCTCATTGAGTTATACAAATTTGACGAAGAAAAATTGGTCCATTTCAAAAATTTGAAATTATATTTTGAGAAATACTTTAATTCTTTGGATTGTATTGAACTCTTCTATGATTTTGAATATGAACGAGTATACTTGCTCCAATGGGGATATAGACGAGACTCAGGTGAAATGTGTGGATTTGATTTTTCAGGAAATGCGTTGTTCACTTACCAAATTGAAAAGGGAAATGAGTACGGAGTTCATTCATTCCGTTTTCTTGGCCATATAAGTGGCTCAGTTTTCCTTGGACTGATTTGGAAATGGGTATTTGCAATTTCACCAATTATGGAATGGATACTTTAAATACTTTTGAAATACCTTCTCCTGTTAAGTATGATTTAATCCGATGCTTTGACAAACGATATCTTTGTATTCAGAAAGAAAAATTGTATTTGGATGTGTTAAACAGTGTTCAATTATTTGACATCAGCACTGGCAAATTAGTGTACAAATTTGAGACTGATTATCAAGTAAGATTCTTTAACTTCAATTGGAACTTGCAAGAACTTGCTGTCATGATCGGTGAAGATCTCTATCCTGGCTATCGACCAGATTATTTCCCTAAAATTTTAAAAACAGGATTATTCAGAAACAGCGAGACAAATTTGAAACAATGGGCTCGATTAGCGTGTTTGAAACATTTTGATGACAAATATTTGGCTGGAAATCTTCCTCGTTGTCTGAAAGAATATCTTGGAATTTGATTTGAGAGTATTTTTAAAGATGGATTTATTGAATCCTGTTTTAATTGCACTGTTGACTTGAACTGCTGGATGGATACACTCTTTATTCAAATTTGACTCTTACAAATAACTAGTGTGTAAAATATGTTGTAGTGGAAACTCAATATTATTATTTTTTTGATTTTAGCAAAAATAGGGTCGGTCGGGCCCGTACAACAACAAATTAAATTGGTTTCGCCTGCTTATGAGATGTTTAAGAGTTTCAAAAACTAAAGAGAGGCTAAAGTAAAAAGTTCATCAATTGTCTACTTTGTTCGCCAAAATGTAATTTGAGGAGAATGGCTGAAACAGGATAGCCCGTATTTTTGTTACCTTTTTTTCTCACCCTCAACAATATTTAGTGAGAAAACATTTTGATCTGTGTGCAATAAGTAGCTCTTCATGGTTTTCACTTGCAATTGTGTCGCAATATTCTAGAATTAGAGATTGTATATTGAGCTTGCTGATAGAGGGGTTCAGGGGGTACCCGATCCTGCAATTCTGGCAATTTTTTCTCCAATTTCCGTCAAGCCGTCTAAAAATGAACCGAAATTCCACCACTGAAAATTCCTTTGAAATTCAATTCTTTTTTCAAAAATTCCGCGAATTTTGAATATTTTTTGCGAATTCCGAAATTCCGCAAAACATTTTGCTAAATTTCGTTTTTTCGCACTGAAATTTTCTAATTTTCCGTCTCCGTCGGAGAACCTAATTTCCGTAATTCCGTCTAAATTTCGCCAAATTCCGCCACTCCGTCCGAGAAAAGAGCCGATTCCACTCCTCCGCCAACCATGAAACCCCCTGATAGAGTATCAGTTTTTGCCATCAAATAAAGACTTGTTTTGGGACAATAGGATTGAATTTCACAGTAGGGAAAGGGGGAGCCTGGGAATCCATGCTATGATTTATTCTTTGATAAACTGATGGCGAAATATATAGCATGGTACGGGCTGAGAGTTTGAATTTCTCAGATCCTAATAACGGTTGAAAACATAGCCAATCAAATTTTGTTATTCTTTTACTGGTCACACTTTCTTAGAGAGAGCGCAACTTCCGAAATTTGGTTTTTATTTTAGTAAGTGAGGACAGCGCTAAATTCGAATTTCCCACTGTAAAAATTGTGTGCATCAAATTATAAAAAAACACACGACGGATCTCCTGTCTAGGAAAGGGTGTAATGTGAGTTTTTAGTCTACGGTGTTTGTTGCCAAAAGATCGCAGGACCTTCATTATTATCCCTTTTTAATTTGTCAAAATTTTTAGAGCAAAAATCAATATTTTTTTGGCTAAAGTGTTTCCTTGTGATTGGGTTATACCACCCGGTTGTCAGCGAAAGTTTGGGTTTAGTCTATTTATTAAGTTGATGGTTTGAAGTACAATCGATGTCATAATATTCGAGAAAAAGGGGAATTTTTCCTGTAAGATTTTAACAACAAATGAAATTTAAGTGCTCTAACTCTAATTTTAAGTTACGAGTTTTAAATCTCGAAATCCAAAATCTTAAAAGAGTTGTAAGGCGAGACCTATTTCATTAGTTGTTTTAAGGGCAAAAAAAATCAAAAATCGAAATAAAAATAAAATTGGTTTTGGAAGTTGAAGTACTAAAATTGTCATTCTCGATAGACCTTAAAATTTTGAAAAACGTTGAAATACCCTCTTTAATATGACTTGATTGTAGCCTTTAACCCTTAAACAATATCAGTAACATTTTTATGATTTTTATGCCAATTGTATGATATTTTGTATCTTATAGTATTTTTAGAAATTAATCAAATTTGAAAGCTCTCAATTAATAGATTGATAGATTGATAATAGATTGATCGGCGATTGATTGGCTGACTTCGAAAACCAAAAATTGACCATAATAATAGACTTTTATCATCTCAACCGCAAAGAAAGCCATATTTTTGACCGATTTTTTTCAAAGAATGACAGTGTATACAAAACCGTAAATCATCTTAAAGCTTTATCTTCACATGCATGATGTTTTGTCTTTTTTTGCATCTTATGCATTTTTTTTTTACATTTCCTGTCGCTTTTGCATCAAAAGAATTCAGACACACACGGAGCTGTTGGATTTAGCGCCAATAATTTTAATCCCACGACAAATGAGAGTTTTCTCAAACTACACATCAACTTTGAATACGTGACTAAAATAAAGGGCTAATCAAATCGTAAAGCAAATCGATCATATTATATTTCCGTCGATCAAAAATAATCAAATGTTGTAAATATGGGCATAAAACTCTCAAATAACTAGTTTTTCCTAGACAAAATAACTTAAACTTTGTAAATTTTACATTTAACCAATTTAACAAAATCACTAAATTTGTCTGATAGGCCATAGTCATTAATTTTCAGGGTTTGTTTTTTCAAAATTTATACCTCACATATCTGATAAGATTCTATTTTTGAGCTCCAGGGAAACATCCCAGTCGGCCATGAAGATCATCAGCATACCCCGGTGTTTTACTAGCACATTGCAAATACAGTGGAACCTTCAATTAACGGACACTCTGATTAGTGGACAAAATATTGTGTACCTACGAAATAACCTAAGCCCTTATCTTTTCTATCCAATTAACGGAGATTGAATATCAAACTGGTCACGGACGTTAAGAGACTCAAATTGTTTTTTGAGATTGTTTCTGTCCTAAACACACTTGTTTGTCCAAATTAGTTTTCCAAATTTGCACTTTCCCCCTTGACGACCTATAGTCGACGAACACTAACCCGTTTTCCGATTGTATCCGCTAATTAGAGTTTCCACCGTAAAATAGCTTTATGTCAATTGGAGGCCATTTGTTTGTTGTTTTTCACACCTGCTAATCAAGAAAAATTACTCCCGCGCTGACTCACCGAGCTCGTGCAGTATTTCCTTGTGCACGTTTTTTAAGAACCTTTCAGTTTAGATAGGTATTTAATCCTTTTTGCTCGTCGAAAATGAAGAGGTTCGCTACTGTTATAATCTATGTTAAGCTATGATAACTCGCCGTTAAAGATTTGTTTCTATTCAACGTCAAAAGATCGTCATTTTGTTGACTTTTCCCCTTATTGACGTTCAAAAACTGGTTTCTCGTTCGTTTGACGGGTTTCACAATCATTTTCCTGACCGACTAAAAGTAAAAGTATGCTGCTGGGAAAACTGCGGGAAATTTCCTGTGTTATTTTCAGAATCAATAATTGATGTTAAGGAGTATACAGTTTTTTTTTTTTTTAAGAAACTAGTTTTACCAAGCAGCCTCAATGTTTCTTAAGAAATCAGCCTTTTAAGCCTTAAATGTTTCTTACATGTTTCTAAACTTTTTGACATAATCAGCCTATTTTTCATGTTTTGATCGGAAAGTTCTTAAAAAAACGAATTAAAAATGTCATTTTTTCATTTTCAGCCTCAGCATGTTTCTTAGATGTTTCTTAGTTTTTAGGCATTCTGAGCCTCATGTTTCTTAAAAGTGTGTTTCTTAAAAAAAAAAAACGTGTATGGAAATCATTTCCGATGATAGGATAACATTTAGTTTATTAATACCTCTCATTGAAAAGAACATGAAACCAATTTTGATTGACATGACAATAAATGATGACATTTAAAACAATAATATGATAACAGTATGATGGTTGCGCTTGGTTCGAGCAAAAATCGACAGACGGACAGACCTTTTTCTCAGCTTGTTATTGAACTCACGTGGTCGCTCTGAATTCTGTTTTCAAAAACCAGCATGTAATCTGTACTAGTCATTTCCGTCATAAAAACACAAAGAAATATGACGACACTAATACTAAAACTCTTAGGCCTCAAAATACTTTCGCTACTGCAAACTTAAAACAACTTTCTTGCGTTCACTTTCAAACATTTTTAACAGGAGAAAAACCACAAAATATCATGTAAAACAACTAATAATCTCTGTCCTTTATAAAAGTCACAAATGTAGTAAAGCTGCTTATCGAAAACCCATTTTTAGAATAAGGTCTTTAAAAAGACAGGGCCGGCGAATCAATTTTGAAAGTGGAGGGGCCAAATAGTAAGTGTCTAAGGAGGCGCCACCATGGTTGGTTGGTTTTTTTTTTCTTAGCAAAAAAGTGGGGGGTCGCCGGCCCTGAAAGATGAAAGTTTTACAAGAGCGTGTGTGAAAATACTAGGCAAATCACCCTAATCTTTTTCGGGGCCGTCCACATAGTACGTACGCACTAAGGGGGAGAGGGAGAGTCTTCTCAAAAGCGTATGCTTGCGTACGGGGGGAGGGGTCAAAGGGAAATGTACGTACGCAGAGAAAATTTTTTCATAGCCGTTTTTCGCTTGTTTTTTGTTGTCGATTCTTACGCTTCTTATACGCATCAAGGGAAAAAAAAGTTCCTTAATAAACATTGAGTTTCATGTATGAAATAAAGCTCCAAACCAAACGATTTGAATTCGAAATTTTCTTTAACCGAGGGGGTATGTTGATGAAACGTACGTACTTACCAGGGAGTAAAGCCATTTGCGTACGCTTACGTACAGGGGGGAGGGGTATCTGATTTTCGACATTTTAGTGCGTACGTACTATGTGGACGGCCCCTTCCGAAAGAAATATTTTGTCGAGCTTGTACGATTATGAGATTTATAACAAACCTATAATATCACAAAAATTATCAAAAACAATTTTCACCATCCTTTTATAATCCATCCCCTTATTTTTAAATCCTTCGCGTGGGTTTACCTTCATCGCGTGCGTATGACGAGGAAAATCCGAAAGAAATCCTGACCAAGGAAGACAGTCTAAGAAAATATTATTTCAATATATTTTTCTTCTACTGTATTCCTTTGTTGAAGTAAATCCAAGGTCCAACTCTAATTAGTTCCTCATGACAACCTGATTAAGAAAACGTGATTGACCACCATAACTACAACTGACGGAGGACATGAAAATAATTTCTTTTTGAGGAATAAAGCAGGCACAGCGGAAGCGGGGAGACGACTTCAGCCTCCCCACTTTTGAGAAAATTAGATTTTTTTCTCAAATTCCTAACGAATTTTATCTCATTTTTAGCCTTCAGCCTCCCCACTTTTATGGTTGGTCCGCCGGGCCTGTAAAGTATCTATCATCACCATAAAGTCACTGAACAACAATTAACGTTGTAAGAGATGATCCGAAAGAAACTAAGGGAAGGTTAATTTGTATCGTCCTGTGTGAAACTCTAAAGTATTCTAAGAGTTCAACTTCAGCTAACGTCAGGGGAAAATATTCTTATCTCCAAGGTCATCGTAATGAAAGTTTAGCCAATATATTTAAAATGGTTTTTTAAAGGAACTGACAACTATTAAGGACACTACGCTATACAAGTGTCCTTGCAACTATGTCAAGTTGACAGACGTGTGAGTAAACAAATCTAGCCTTTTCCTTTTGATAGTTTAGCACAAGTTTGGAAAAATAAACATTTTGTGAAACCAAGTCGGCAAAACTTAAAAACGTTACATAAATCGGTTTTTGCTTGTATAATTTTTAAATATTTCCTTTGAGAAGGAAATATTTGTTAAAACGGTAATTTTTCTTCTCCTTCTTCAAGTCTAACGCTCGGTTTTGGTCAATTTCGTGAGTTTGTACATGAGTCTCTTTTTAAATCAAGCTCCGGCGGTAAAAACAGTACGATGTTCTTTTTTTCGAGGCGGAAGACGTCATTTCTTCGAAAAACGTCTATGGTAAATATCCGTACGGCGCTCTATTCTCCTTGTCGATCGGGCAACGTCGGCCGTTTCAGAAGCGTATTGTTGATCGGACCATACTGCTTTGTTTCTAACTGTCAAACCAAAGATGGCAGAAAATAGACAACAACTTTTGCTCTTTCGCTACTTTTCTTTGCTTTGGTTTTTAAGCTTTGATGAGTTGAATTGGATCATGATTTTTGAAAGATTGTCACAAGGAATGGTCGATAGCGAACTTTTCTTAATATTTCTTTCTGGATTTGATGTTTCGTTCAAATTCTGTTGGTTTGGAATGAGCTGGAATGAGAGATGATGTAATCTCTTGGTCTTGGAAAAACAGGACATTTTATCAACTTTCACAACAAACTAACTTCAATTTTGTTTGTATATTTACATAAATAGTACGAAGGCAAGTGACTGTGAATAAATCTGACCATTTTATACCTGAAAAATTACACTATTGCAATATGAAAAAAGTTTGCACCCAACGAATGCAGCAAATGCGCCGGCAATGCAACAATGGGAATGGTTGATGAACTGATTTTAGCTAAAAATTTAAACATGGAGCAAATCTGACTGGTTAATGATTGAATTTTGGTTTTTTTATCTGCAAACAATGAATTAAACTGCTGTAGTGACAGTTAGTGAAAACTCGTTGCAGTTATAAGTTTCAAATTTTAAAGCTGATAACCGGATCCGGAACACCACGGCCCCAATATGAAGAATGTTATGTTATACTTCTTAAAAGGTTTATTGCATTGAATATGGATGTAAATAATTTGAAATCACCTCACATATTATTAAAATTTTTCTTGAACTTGGAGATTTTCTTCCCCGCGTGCAACGTGTGTTTTAAACGTGGAAACATTTGTCGTGAATTTGGAGATTTTCTTACCATCACCTGCTCCAACTTGGACTATCTGACAAAACATGGGACGGCAATTTGGCCACCATTTCACCGGACCTCCAAAGTCATTTGATTTGAGTTAATGAACGGCGTATTAAAAAAATGGCAAAACGATGGAGCGTTTGACATCACTCGCGCGGCAAGTTACACACACGTTATTTGTTAATCCCATCGAGCGATAGGTGGTTAGGCGGCGGATGTTCTCTAATTCTCCGATCTGCACTATCAGTGAAAGTTATCGTTACATGTTACGAAAGGAAGTATGATTGATAGACTTGGTGGAGTTATCAAAACAAATTTGTTGTCAAAGAGATTTAACAAGTTAGTGAAAATACAGACCAGATATCAAACAGTCCCATGTTTCGACCGATCGTCTCAAGTTAAAGCAGTTGATGGTATGTACATTTAAAACGTGGAAACTTTTGTGATAAATTTGGAGATTTTCTTACACGTGCATTCAAAACATGGAAAACCTTTGTCGTGAACTTGACATTTTCTTCCACATGCATTTAAAAAATGAAGAAAACTCAAGTGATTTCCTGGCATGACAATTTATTTTCTTTTCTGACATTTTTTTGGAAATTTTGATTGTTTCCAAGTATGTGACATTTTTTGCTCTTGCAGCATGCTTTTAGAAATCATAAAATGGCTTCTGTTTGGGGAATTTATTCCTTTCGCCATTCTTTCAGATTATGAAATGTTTCCCAGTATATGAGATTTTTTTTTTTTTTTTTTTTTTTGCATTCTGTCGGAAAATATCAAATTGTTTCCCTGTTTTGAAAGATTTTTACTTTTTAGCACGTACATTATTTCAAAAACTCCAAAGTTACTTTAAATTTTTACATTTTTTACAATATTTTATATATGAAAGTATAATGCAAAATATTTCATCTCATTTGGAAAATATATAAAATTTTCTTTGGTTTTCTTACTGTGAAATATTCTCCTTTTTGTTATTCTTTCATTTTAAATATTTGCCCTTTTTGGCTACATAATATTTCTGGAAATCCTGGGAAATCAGCGCTTAAAATACTGTAATAATTATATATAATCAGGTCTTTTGATGTGTTCAACAACACTCTACTTGGCGGTGCGACGCCGGGTGACCGCTAGTATAATACTAAAATCCATTTAAAGTCCACCTAACGAAAATTAAAGTTCTAGCCAATTTGATTACTGTATGTTGTTCTCAGTCGGGTTCAGCTTGGATATATTTCGTGGTCCGTAGCTTTGAACCTACAGTCATCTTATGAATAATCCTGTAAACTGGCAATAACATAAATGGAATTTTGAAATTCTTAGGGACTTGTTGCTTGATGTTGTCTGAGATTTAAAGCACTTTGAAATCTTTTGAGGACATCAATTATTATTTTAACATTTGTAAAGGAAATATTTATCCGCATCTTTGCGGCTCTTGTTTCTTTGTTACGTAGCAGTTTGCTTAGTTTCCAATACCTGGAAAAGTGTCAAGTTAAATTGAAGTGGACTTTGCTAAAATTTGTACTAGTAGTTCTAAAGATAGCCGACAGACCACTTAAATTGTTTTCATCTAGTAGAGCTCAAACTTTAATTTCACATATTCCCAGACTAATTTCAATGCGCTTTCATGTTAATGTGAAAAATTTTATCAATACCAGAGGGTGGTCCAATTACAAAGAGTGCTAAAATTCAATCAAAAAAAAAGTTCACCTGCAATCTTTGTTATTAAGATTTGCAAAAGAAATATAATAGGTCGAGGTAACACGATATACATTCAAAAAGGCTCAAGCACAAGGCATATTTTCATTGCAATCGAATAGGTTGCCATGTGATTATACTGTAGTTGAAAAAAAACTAGTAAATAAAAGTGGCGTGATATACTATTTGCAAATATAAGGGATTAACACAGAATTAATGTAATCTGAAGCCCAGTGGTAGATTTCCCATTCTCAGTAGGGTGAAGTGGTATTGACATGATATTTCACAATCATGATCGCACCCTTGTTCATGATAACCCTAATTCAAATAAAGTCAAATCCAAAGAAAAAGAGATGGTCGATGATTTCTATAGTGTCCAGCAATGTTGATGTATTTTCAATTTTAAAACGTTAATAAAATCTCATTATAAAACGAATTTAAATAATAAATTTGTCTCTCTTTTTCTCTCAACACTCGATTGAACACAAATTCGGGTGAAAATTTTAATCTGAAAAAAACTACAAATTCTCTAAGAACCTAGAACGGCATGAACATACTTCTAGTACGATGCACGTTGCTGAACTATCATTAAGAAAAAAAATCATTAACAACACTATTTTGTACAATGCGAGGGGAACAACTTTTAAAAAACAAAAGCTATTTATAAATTATTATGCGGCGAAGACAGGCTCCACCTTATATTACACAAAGTTGAACTCAGTTAATGTCAGTGTTAGTAATGTGTCAATTTAATGTCAATCAGTCATTTTATGACAGAGCATCTTTGTCAAGCTCTTCTAATATTACGCTCGAGTGAGAGCTTCTAGCTGTACGAAAACTAGAGTGGATGTCCATACTTGAAAGTCAAGGGTGCATGCAATACATAGTTTCATATGACTCTTTTGTTACTCATAGAGGAACATGACTGAACAAATATGAAACTGACTCGCCATTATGCGTCCTTCGGATTGCCTCAGCAAGGATGGGTGAAATATCAATTAGCTAAAAGAACAAAACAAGTTGAAAGTTATTAACTCAATACGTCAGTTGCTCGGTTTCATTCAATTATCCTTTTTGTTAACTTTGACCACAATGATGTCAGTAGATTATCTTTTATCTGGATTACAAATTTGGACAGCTGATGATTCTCATTTGTAGCCAAGGAACAATGTATGAAGCAGATACTTTGATTTTAGTCAGAAACGCTTAGTAAAGGCTAAAATTAGAGTACATAAAAATAGTGTTTTATTTGTTTATCGAAAACAAATCTAATCCCGATTCGATAACATACTAGTGCTTTTATGGAACTCATTCGTCTTGACAAAAAGAGACCATCTGATAGAGATATTAATCAGGCTCTAAGAGCTAGGTATGCTACTTCCCCAGTAAACTTTTAAAAATTTTGTGACGATAACTTGACGAGTAGAAAATCCTACCACTGATCTATCCCTTCGGGTTATTAAATCAGTCAATACTATACCTTGATTTTTGGGCATTGTGCCATCTTGTCTTCTTGGGGTATCGTATTGGTAACGATGACGGATTTGATTTCAGATTCCATCAAACGAGATACAGCAGGACCCGATAAGATACCATGCGTGAATATACAGTATACTTCTTTTGCACCAGCTTCGTTCAACCTGATAGTTGTGAAATAGTGCAAGGTTTTTTTAGAGATGTTATCAACACTAAAATCTGAAATCTTAAACGAACGTTAGACGAAAATTGTGAAATGACATACGACTTTTAACCGGATTTAAAAAATTTTCAGCTGATAAAGCCAATACATCGAAATCTTAACTCTATCAAAAACCAAAAAGTGCATCTTTTTATTCCAGTGTATTTTGATAAGTCCAAAACTGGATTATACTTATGAAATTGTACCTCAATTTTTATTTTATTTCAAACTGTTTCAAAAGGCAATCAGAATAACCACGAAAGATAGGCAATTCGAGCTGAGCAAGGTTACTATATAATCAAACATAGTATAAATGAAATACTTTTTTGCAGCCAACTTCATAGTTCCACAGGTATCTGCCATATCATCAACTAGGACCGCTACTTTATCAGTCACGTTTCCAACGAGAACCATGCTATCCACTTCATTGGCTTTTTTCCTCTTTATAGAGAAAAGAAAATCACATTTTCAATACAACAAAAAATAGAAAGTCAAGTTACATATATGATAGGCTAAGCACTTAAGTATTACACGTATTTTGGAATCTTATAATACTTTAACACATTAGCTTATCATATATCTAACTTTCTGTGTAAGGTTTTACCTACCATAAGAGCCTTTTACAAACGAAACAAATTCCATATTTCCCCCTTTCTTTTCATTCAACTATTTCGAAAAGTTATAGTATTTTAGAATGACAAAGAGAGAATTTTAAGAGCCAAAAACCACCTATAAAGAAAAGAGTGAAGTGAATAAAGTAGAAACATTGTACAGAAATAGAAAAGATAGAGTTCCAAGGCATTGTAATTTGAATTTTTAACCACTCCTCTGATAAGAGTCTAAAGTTTTTAGGTTTACAAAAAAATTAATTGAAGCACGAAGCAGCACGAAGACCATTTTTATGACAATTTTAGTATATGGTCGTTGGACACTGCCCTTTGTTAATTATGAAAATGATGATAAAAACAAAAAATTTCCCTCTAGCAGATGCTGCCCTTTCTTGGCCAAGCACTTTGGATACAGGTGGATGATGACATTCTTTGAATATATTTTACCTCTTTGTGAATAAGTGCAAATTCCACATTCAGTTGATCAGCAATAGACGTGACACGTTTGGCACCCCCAGCATCTGGTGAGACAATAACACACTGTTCCCAATCAGGAAGATTTTCTCTTATGTACTTCAGTACCGCTGGCTCAGCAAACAAATTGTCAACAGGAATGTCAAAGAATCCCTGAAAATGTAAACGTAAAGATTCAAATAAAAGCAATGAGTAGAAGAATACTTTTATTTTGCTCTTTGCAAGTTGCACTGAAGTTTATTAATATCTCAATAAAAATGTTATCGGATTAGGCTTTTCATTATTGGAAAAAGGACTGAGATGCCTTGACAATGATTACATAGATAAACACAACAATAAATTTTATTAAATACCACACCTGAATTTGAGAAGCATGTAGGTCCATAGTGATGATATGGTCAGCTCCAGCAACAGAGAGCATGTTTGCAACAAGTTTGGCCGAAATTGGTGCTCTGCTCTGTAACAGAAAAGAAAAGATTTGCAACTTGAAAATACTTATATCACAGTTTTTGCATTCTCGATTTTTCTGTTTTTCTCTAAACAATGAAATTGTAACTTACTGCATGGGCGACCAAGGTTTGATTCCCACTCACACCAGTTCACTTGGCAAGTGAACAAACCTTTGTCTGGGTTAACCCATGCCATGTGAGGGGAATTGGGTAGTCAGTTCAAGTTGCTGACAGGATGCTTACTCAAAGCATCTATAGTTGCGAGAATGGGCTCCCAGAGCCTCTTGTAACTCAACCATAATAGATAGATAGATAGATAGATAGAAATTCAGATTTGTAGCAAAAATTGACCCAAATAAAATTTGACGTCTACCACAAAAATTCGTGTTGCCAAATGCAATTTTACTGAAAATCCTCCAAAACTTCTAGGAACATGAAAGAATTTCAGCAAAAAGAGTGTGTCAACCACGAAAATTAGTTCTGCAAAATGTGCCAATTTAGTACCCTCGCACAGAGAAAATTAGTTCCCGCAAAAAATAGAACCCCTAGGTAGGAGTCAATGAATTTTTCAAAAGTTAATATCTGAAATCGTTGAAAACCTGATCTTAAAAAAACTTGAAGATTTTGCTCAAAAGTTGAAGAAAATTCATATTTATTCAGAGAAAAAATTTATGTACTTGATGATATCATTGTGTTCACCAAAGTTTTTGCAATATATACCTTAAGGGAACTATTTTGGCGGGAACTAATTTTGACGAGCGGCAAAAATCCTTAAAATTTTTAATTTTGGTGAGAATTTTTTGGCGATTGCTGGCGATTGATGAATTTTTTAAATTTTGGTGGGGGAACTAATTTTGGCGGATGACAGCGTAAATTTGTTCTATTTTGTCTTATTTGAAGCTTTCTTTGTGAACTCAAGAAGTTATTTAGGTAAATTACCAAATATTTAATTTTGACAGGAACTAATTTTGGCGAATTTTGTCTAGGGCGACCATTGAAAAATTGTTCTATTCACGTCACCCGCCCGCATCATAGTTTCCCCTGATTTTCTGGTGCGGAGATGCGGGAAAAAATCTGGAAAAAGCAAATTCTTTTGACGTATAGCTTTTTTCTTGACTTACAGAAGCGATTAAAAAAAAACGGGAATTTTTTCGACTGCCCGTCCGCCCACATTTTTAACACCTGTTGTGACACGAACAGAACTATTTTTGCGATGGCCACCTAAATTCATCGAATTTGCCAAAATTAGTTACAGCC
Organism: Clytia hemisphaerica; assembly: GCF_902728285.1. NCBI lineage: Eukaryota > Metazoa > Cnidaria > Hydrozoa > Leptothecata > Clytiidae > Clytia > Clytia hemisphaerica. Next base: position 212,155 of record NW_027103417.1, on the reverse strand, counting down.
AAAATAAGTTCCCTTAACAAGGTATTCAGTGTTTTAGTACCGTGAGATCGGGTAAATTGCATCAGTGAAGGCTAACATGCATAGCCCTCAAATGAAAGACTTGGCTGGTCATTAAAATACAAATTTAAATCAAAACGAAAATGGTAGAGTAGAGCTGCGAGCAGAGCTGCGTAGTTGTATTTAATGACCAGACAGGTCATTCATTTGAGGGCTATGCATGTTTGCCTCCACTAATGCAAGTTACCTGATCTCACGGTATCACAACAGGACTTCCCCACTGCATTTTATTATTAAATCGGCAGTTCAAATAAGGCAGAAATCACAACTCATAATCTCTAAAAAGTATACCTTGTCTTTCTTATCTTGACGTGCATAAGGGAAGCAAGGAATGACAGCTGTAACTCTAGCAGCAGATGCAATTTTGCATGCATTGATCATGATGAGCAATTCCATCAAGTTATCGTTGATATCTCCACATCCACTTTGAATGATATAAACATCCTCACCTCGAACTGACTCACCAACTTCCACGCTAGATAAAAAAAAAGTAAGCTAGAAAACTAAGTAAAATCTACCCCTTTGCCCTGACAAAATCCAAAGTATCCTAAACAAAAACTACCGAAAGTACCTGCAGAAATCACATTTATACCTAGTTTCCTTGTTGGAGAATTTCCTCAGTTTGACACGACCCATTTCCATGTTCAACCTCTCTGCAACCAGCCTGGCCAAGTCCATGTGAGAGCTACCACTGAAAATCTTAATGTTTGGCATCTTTGCTTGTGCTTTATAACCAAAATAAACAAAGTTAAATCTCCAAGAAATGTAAAAGTTCAATATTTGACTTTCAAAAATCACAGTCAGTGAAGTCCGTCTGGACGGCCTGGAATGATTTCGAGAAGTGTTATTTTGCAAGATTTATACTTTCAAATCGGACCAGGCTCTCTACACCAAGCGAGGCGTTAAAACTAAAATACGGTCTAACGTAGGAAAAGAAGGAACAAAGTAAATTTTTTTTGTTCCACTTTCGTTTCGTCGTTTTCTACTATTGTGAAATATAAATAAAGCTGTAGTTTAAAAAATAAAAGAAATCTTGTGAAAAAATAATCAAGAAAAAGAAATTGAAGTACCATTTTCTTTCGAATCTTTTCTATTTGCTTTTGATCTCCGCCCCCTTTTTTCCCCTAGTTAAACTTTAATCCGAGTGTGGAAAGGGCGTTAGAACATATAACAATAAAGCCCAGTCTCTTCACGACTGCATCCGGAAGTGGGTACTTCTTGCATCGACACGGTGTTTGAAAATGGTGTTAAGAAAAGTCAGCAGATGGCTAAATTTTCTCATCCCCTCGGCAAAATTAATAGCAAGTTTATGCATTTACACTTCTGAGGATGATTAAGTGACTGAAGCGATTTGAAATAACCCACAAAATTGAGGACGGTGGTAATAAGCCCGCCGAAGGGCTAGAAACGAATCTCCAAGTCCAAGGTAGGATTTGAGGCGATCCGGGCGGCGTGGTTTTTATACAAATTCTAGATTAAAAAGTATACCACTCAAAACAAAGAAACCGCTAAATTCAATCCGTCGTCAAAAATACGGCATATATCATAAGGCTGCGTTTTTTCTTGCCTGAGAAAGGTTAAAGATTTGCTCTAGCCCTTCGGAGTTATACTTCATTGGTTAAAGAGCTGATTTACCGTCGTCCTCAGCCAGCCAGGATGTAAATACCGTATCCGTCGCAGAAAAACACACATACATAAACTCGGTAATTACCAATTCACAACGGAAAAAAGAACAAACACTGTGAGTAGGTAAAAAGGTAATTTTGTTAGGCGGTCAGTCTCAACCGTGTGTGTTGTCTACGCGTTTATATGCAGCGAGTGCGCCAGGAAAAACAGCAGAAAGATCTCGGTAATATGCCAGGCATGTTTGTTTCCTAGGAATGAAAAAGTTTAGCCCTTTGAGATTAAAGCCCCGAAGGGACTAAACTAAAGATAAATTCTGAAACAAAAAAAAGTGAAGCCTTAAGATCTGCGCCGCATTTAGAATGACGGATTGAATCTAACCTTTTCTTTGTTTTTAAGCGGTATATTTTTGAGATTTGATGGCGATAGGTTTTACTTTCAGTCTGGCGTTTGTATGAAAACGACGCATGTTACAAATAGTATCTGGTGCTACCAGGAAGCATAAAAAACTGATAATACCGAAGCGAAAGAGGAATGAAATTACTCTACAGACTTTCTTGAGAGGGTATACGTTTTATAAGACAATTCCAGATTTTGAAGCTTTCGGATGTTTTTAACTTAAGCAAGCCTAAAAATGTTCTTAATTTGACCATTTTGTGAGTATTTTAGCAAAAAGTAACGAAGGAAAAAATGTTATACAAATTAAATTCCGTAACAATAATCGTATAATCATATAACGCCTATACTACTGTGTTACACCAGGGTTATAGTTTGCTCTTATAAAAAAAACGTACGTGCGAATTAGACCCGACACAACCTCTTATGGCTGAAAAACTGACATTACAAGCAAAACTGTAAGGGGAGAATGTGACCCGTATATTCCAGACCCATAGAATGCACCCCCTGAGTTTAGGGGGGGGGGCTAAATCATTTTTGATTGATTGGGGGCTGTATTTTTCGAAAAATGCTGGGGGCTAGCTTGCTAGGGGGGGGGCTGAGTGTTGTGTAATAGAACTGTGGGCAGAGTTGATAGGTTGAAGATATTTTGAATTATGTTAAAAATCTATGCTGTGTGGAAGGTTTTATCCCTCTTGAAAAATTTATCGAGAATTTGCATGCAAATTTTCTTTGATATTTTGCTTTGTGAGGGTGGGGGCTATGTTTCTAGAATTTAGCCGGGGGCTATTTTCCTTAGCCCCCCTTGAAAAATGCTGGGGGCTGGACCCCTCTGCACACTATGAGACCCCCTGTTTATTGAGCATCAGTTGGTAGTCTACCCACAAGAATACACGAATAGAAAATGTGATCAAAAAGATAAATAATTTTGAACACATTAATAGACCAATCACAAGAGGAGAATTTGGCAACATGATCAAAAACTGGACATACAGATTTATAAAAAGAAAAACAAGCCCCAGCGCGTGCATTGTATGACGTAATTGTGAAATTTGATGACAATGCATTACTCAGAATTTTGTTTTCGGTAGAGTTGTTTATAACAGTCAAATAAAGTCTATAAAATATAAACAAAAAATACTTTAGTAAGAGAGTCTTGTATGTATGTCTGGATGTTCAGATTTTCATGACTAAAATTTTAGTTATAGAGTTTTCCGAGCAAAATGTCGGTGCGAAGACGCGAAGATTTTGAAATGGTTTACGTTCCATTGGAGAACGAAAACCTCGAAGTCGAATACATACCAACTTTTGACTTCAAAGAGACATGGACATATAAATATATGGTTTATTCCTTTCAATTCGTTGAAAGAGACATTCGACAATATTCTTCCTATAGATCTTTTCGTCTGTTTAAACTGTTTCGTTTGATATCGAATTTGTTAATGGTAGCTGCTTTATGCTTTGATTTCATGCTTTTCGTTCAAATTTTTAAGGAGGAATCTGATGATTTATCATTCCTGAGTAAGATCGTGACAGCGCTCGTGATGACTTTATGGATGACGCGCCATTCTGTTTTATATACATCTGGTACCTATTTATTTGCTAAACATCCGAACACTATACGAGAGATATCCGCCAGGCTACAATATAGCAAAGAAGCCAGTTACGAAGAATCAAAAGAGATGAAAAAGAAGTTGAAAGAGATTGATGAGAAAATGAACAAGTTGATAAGCGTGACTTTGATTCTTCTGGTTCTCATTCCTTTGTTGGTCAAATTCTCACCTTTCATTGTTGAAATGATTATCAACCAGAAATATAAATGGCGAAGTTGGCAATTAGAGTTGGGTGAAATGTTCGTGATTTTATACACACGCATTGCATCTATGCCTTTCTTCTTTTATCTCATTTATTGTGGATTATTACAGCGTTACCAAGTACAAGAGTACTGTAAAGCCATCAAGAATCCTGATTACAAAGGGACTTTAGATGACGCTTTTCAAGGCTATGTTGAAATACATCAATCCATAAGTGACAACAGTGAAAACAATAAACTGTACTTAAAAGTCTTTTTTAGTGTGATTGTTACTTGGGGCACTTTATACGCCTATTTTGCCGTTGGTATGCTTCGAAGTTTGGTAAAAATCGATACCAAAGAAGTATTTTATGTGTTCGCTGCTTACGACTTTTTCACACAATTATTGAAGTACGTGTTGGAGGTCGCCATTTTGTTTTCAACTTTGTATTATCGGTTGCTACGCGTCGAGGAAGAGCTTGAAGAAACACAATCCCGGATTCTTGAAGTCCGCTGTTCGACACTACCGGATGATCACTGTTTAAAGCGGATGGCTGATTCTATGGATCTTGTACGACATATAAGGAAGTATCAGAAACATGACGAACCGGGTTACCAAGTATTCCATGGACGATTGTCAAGGATTAAAATGATTTGGTTGATTTTGTTGAGTCCCTTGATTCTTTACCTTGCAAATTCAGTAATTGAAGGAAAGTTAAGAGAGAGTGCTTGATCGTAGCCGTGATATGATGATTTGACTTGACAACTTGAAATTGATAACTAGAATGGAATAAAGACTTCAAGGGGAACATTATTCAGAAAACATAACGTGGTAAGGCCGAAATGCTTCGCCATTAGATAGAGTAAGGCAGTAACAATCTTGTTTTGACACGTGAGCAAACTGTCTTCGACAAAAACAATCTTCAAATCTGAAATACACCCGCGTGAGCCGGTAGACCTCTAATACCACTGGAGAAAAAAAACTGAGACAGGGGTATGGAAACATTTCCCTCGTTGAAGTAGATACTGATTACTGAAATATCAAAAAGAAAATATTTAAAGTAATGTCCAACACAGATAACGAAGTCAATTTGTTAAACGTATATAAAATCTTCAAGTAAAATTTGTCTCCTTTTTATATCCAAAGTTTAATATTATTTCAGACATGTCAACCATATATAATTGGTCGTAAAATACAAAATAAACCTATCCAGATTTTATGCTTTAGAAATACAAAATATAGAAACATATGTATATAGTTTTGGTTTTTTGTACAATAATATATCAAAATATAATATGTAATCAATAAAAAATAATGCAATACAACTTATAACAGTCATAAGTAAAAGCAATGTTAGTAGTATATTTGAGTCCACCCACACACAAAATATTAACCGAAACGATTTGGCTAGCTACAATAATATGAACGATTATATACAACCCTCACCCAACCAAAAAACTAAATGAACAAATCAATACCCGGGAGGAGGGGGGCACTAACCTTGACAGTCAACGGGGATGTGCCGCTGGAGTTTGAAAAATGGATCCTGTGAGATATGAATATTTGGTAAATTTGGGACCCTGTCTGAAAGAAAAATCAAAAATATTTTCCCATTTTCACCCTGAAAAGTGGTCAAAATGACTAAAAGTAGACGAAAAATTAAAAAAAAATCTAATTTCCAGCCTGAAATTGTCAACAATTACCAAAAGTTGACCCTGTCCGATACACATCTTGAAAATTAGTAAATTTGGAACACTGTCAGATATCTTCAGAGCTTAAAAAAGGGACCCTGACCAGCGGCACGTCCTTGTACCCAATTTTGCCTAAGTTTCAAAATTTAAGACCATGTAAATGCAGCCTTACACGAAAATAAAGTAGAACCACCTACACATTTCAGTGTTCATAAACTAATCAATGAAAAATGAGATGCAGAAAAGTTTCTCTACTTTTTCGTTAAACTTACTGATATAAATATAGCCATAAAAAAGGTGGGGTATTAAATCTCGATGACAACTGAACCACCTGCATTCATCATTCGATATCTAAAGAAAAAAAAGTTTTGCAATTATAAAAGATGAGAGTAAGGAAGGTCATCGTACTTTGTATTACTTTTCCATTGCGAAAAAATTTGGACTCCCGGGGAGAGGAACACTAAGGACCACTAGACCATCGTATCATTGCCACCCTTTGAGAGGAAAGATTGATGGAAAAGACCTTAGTAAAAAGTTATTTTGAAATATGTCTGAGAATTTTTTTTTACTTTTCATGGTTTTCGTACTTTTGGAGAGGAGCACTTTTTCAGTCTGTCGACAGGGTTAGGTTCGATGGCCATTTTAACAAAACATGATGTAAAAATTTCAAATAAATCTCGAATATTTGAACCTTGGCCGTAATCTTGTAAATTATTAGGTATTAAATTGCAATAAAGAGCATGTACCTGAAATTTCCACGCCTTAAATAATTGATCACGGCATTTCGAATTTTAGATACACCTCCTATGCTATGGTTGCCACGCCCTGTGATCACCTCTACCTCTCTGTGACGACTTACTGTAATAGAAAAGAAAGAACAACGTCCGTTGAAATAGAATGGATGGAAAATGTACAACAGGGCAAAGTAGGGATTTCTAGATAGCCGTGTTTTCTGCAATTTAGTTCTGCAGTTTCTTGACTTGTCTAAATCCTTAAAATAACTGAGAATTATGGTCTGGTACGTCAGCACTGTTACCGTCCTCAATTTGGAGTTTTCTTCAAATCATCCCAGTCACTCTTTCATGTTTGAAAGAGTAGATAAATAAACTATATTTTGGACTCCTCTCAGCAATACTTATCAACCAAAAATCTTTAGAGGTCGCAGTTACACATCGTTCACGACGACCATTAGAATACAAATAAACTTACTCATTTGTGCGTTTTCCAAAAAGTTTTTGAGGGCGTTTATTGCTTCTCCGACGTGAAGTCCATGCAAATCAATAACCTTTTGATCTCTCATATACTTCTTATTCCTGAAAAAATCAAAAAATAAAGTTGGTTGCTTCCGGATTCGAGGGTTTCAGTCAAAATAAATGCAAACATCTGAAACATTGCATATATTCCATAAATCAGAAAATCTAATAAATATCGTAAACATCGCGTTTTTGAAGGCTATCATTACTTACGCAATCTGAACTCAAAGAACCTAACCTGTTTTACTTCTAAATGCTATGCTAGACTATGTGTATGGATATGTAATGTATCATCGATATGAAATTAGTCAGAGAGTCCACGTGGGAGCCACGGTAGTATCAGTTAACGTCAAAATCGTGTCTGGGTCTAGGTCAAGTCAATTATAAGTATGAACGGTCATTGAAAAGTCTGCAAAGGTCAAATGTCTGTCAAGAACTTGTCTAGTAAAACCATGTTCAAAAGCTATTACGAATCCAGTGTTTACACCAATTATGCCCGATAATGGCTTTTATGAACATATTTTCCTATATTTGCCCGAAAACAGGCCAGAGTCGTAATGTATGAACATGGTTTAGACGTCAATGTTAGCCAGTTTTATTAGTCAGAAAACTATGATGAATTGGCCATGTGACCAAAAGTTATCCGTAAACAAGACCGTCCTCCGTTCATCGCGCCATTCCACTTATATCCAAACCCCCCTCCGGGTGTGGTATAAAAAGTATTTTTTCGTTTGTTCAGGAAGTAAAAGGTTATTTCAAAATTTCCAGGGGCAAAAGACTGATTTTAGTTCATATACCCTCTATGATATGAAAAGAATTTTTCCAAGGGTTCTTTCGCTAATTTTGACATTTTCCAGGGGGTATACACACATTTCTAAAACTCTTTCTTTGCCTTGAAAAGGTTCGTCCACCCCATGTATGGAAATTGTATGGAACAGCCTATTACGCCCTTGAAATGGTCTATTTTATTTACAATATAGATACAGTCCACTAACTAAGGAAAAAGCTTGAATACTGAATACTGAAAACAAAACTGTCTAAAAGTAAATAATACTTTAACTTCCACTCTTCAATATTGGAGACGTATGGTTTGAACGGAGGAGGATCAAACCTTCTTTGAAGCATCAGTTCAGCAGCTCGGTGGTGCGCTTCCTTCATCTTACGTTCGTGCTCTTTCGCCTGAAAAGTTTCGAACAGAAATCAGTATAATTTTAACCACTGATCTCTAACCGCTTGACTGGATCGGGCTTCCCATTTTAAAAGAAATTGTGTTCAGTTGAAGAGCTGGCTAGTTCCTCATCTTGTTATTCTGGCTGTATCAATCAATGAAATATAAGCCCGAAGGGCTAGAATCGAATCTTTAAACTTTCATAGGCAAGAAAAAGTGAAGCCTTAAAATATACGCCGTATTTTTTATGACGGATGGGAATTAGTAATTTGTTTGTTTTGAAGTGGTATATTTTTTGAAATCTAGCGGAAAATACTTTTTTCAATCCGGAATTTGTATAAAAACCACACGGGCCGCTCAAGGCACAACTTTGGTAGGATTTAAGTGGCTTCAAATCCTACCATAGAGATTCCATTCTAGCCCTCAGGCTTATACTTCATTGGTATCAACAGCCGGATTTGTATAAAACAGAAAACAACATGGTGGACTAGACGACCATAAAACTGGACAAACTTTCTCAGGAAATCTGTGAGCAGTTAATTACCTTGTCATTCTTAACTTAAATAACTGGTCGTGCATCTACACAGGTTAAAACAGCGCAATATTTAATTAATACAGATCGCAAAATTTTCATTTCTCTAAGATTTGAAAAATAGTTTCGATCAGTACGTTTAAAATAATAAGGACATATAAAGAGAATATACAACATGATCGAGTGAAAACAAAACATGGACTTTATAGACTATATCGAAAAAAACTCTCATTGAATTCTTTCCCGAGAAGGTAAAGACAAGTACAGTTGACGCTTTCTAATTCGTCGTTAACCAACTCGATACGTTCAATTATTCGATAATATTGAAAATCGTTAACAAGAAACTCTCTCTTTTATTCGATAAACTCCCTAATTCGATTAAAACCAAACTCCCCTCGAAAATCGAACTAGAGAGCGTCAATTGTATTTGAAAAATGTGTAACGATTACACCATCAAGAAGAAACTCTCATAAACAACGCTCTACTATTCGATAATCTCCCCTAATCAATGGACAATGACCAGTGAAAATCGAATGAGAGAGCATCAACTGTATTAACGAGTCATTTATAGATACCAAAACTCTTGGAAACTAACCTTATCAGCGTAATATTGAGCGGCGCCAGCATTCTTAGCTTGGTAACCTTCAGCCGCTTTCTGTAAAGCTTCGCGTCGCATGCCTGCGTACAGCTCTGCCTCCGCCCTCAAGTCTTGGTAAGATATATTTTCACTATCTGCAATGTTTTGAAAATAACCACCTTGTTGGTTATTATTAACGGGAATGATTTGGGCGGCGGGCGAGTCGGGCGTGTCTTGAGCAGGGCGGATTTTTTTAGGTGGAGAGGTGACTTTCTTCCATGCGGGATCGTTGATGTCAGCTTGAAGGTCTCGGTTACGGACGGCACCTGTTGATGAGGTGACCATATTGGCTGCAGCATCCACATTGTAACTGGAAATGAGCAAAGAAAGAGCTAAATTAAAACACAAGATGAAATAGGACCATTTAAAGCACGCTTATCATGTCACATTAAGTGCATTTTAGCATTTTAGACGAATTTTGACGTCGATTGTACTCGAATTGACAGAATTTTAAGCTGTTGTTCCTTGTATGTTGTTCCTTGTAAGGGATATGTTGTAGCTCAGAATTTCATGCTTCATCTGTTGTTATCAATCATTTTTCGTCGTTGAGTACAATCAAATATTAAGGCCATGAAAGATTTGGCGGGCCTAACTGACATAGTCGCCCTCAAATGAGAGCGGATCATACATTGTTCTTTCGAAGGAGCCAAAAAATTCCACTGCAGAGATTGTTGTCACGGGACATGAGAAATGATCCTAAGCTGTTTCAAACTCTATAGGCTTTTTAGACAGGTAGGATCTACGATAACTTGCTTGAGCAAAAGTTGACACAAAAACAATAGAGTAGACACAAACTAGGTTGTCGCCAAGACTTAAAATTGTTAAAATCTAATCAGCGAAATGAATAACTTTCATACTTGTTAGCTTCGAGCAATTGATCAAGAGCCTCTTCATTCACACCAGGGAACATGCGGTACAATTCCTCACGACCGTTCACTTCTTCTAATGTCAACTGCCCACCTCCGATGCCCTGCACAAAAAGAGGAAAGTTAACAGTCTATTCCTCTAAAGAATCCTAAATTGTAACACGCATGCGTAATTTGTCGTTCTTTTAAACCAAATGCAGTTAATTTCCGTGATAAACGAAGAGGAATGAATCTGTAGTGGTGGTACAGTCACTTTCGGTCGGGGTTGTGGATGGCGAAATATGTCGTTCTTTATGAAATATGTCGTTCTTTTTGTCTATTTTTAGTAACGCAGAATTCTTTAGATAGACCTCCTCTAAGTAAAGTGGATCCAGGATTGTAAGAAGTCTATAACCTTTTCTTTTGTGAACGCCATGGGCGAGAGAAATTTAATTCGAAGAACTTAACTTGGTAATGCCTGAAAGACTGTGAAAGCTCTTCAAAACCAAAAACTGACCGGGGATTCTACACCAACTTCATGTTACCAGTTACTTTAGAGCTTATACCTACCACAGTGTACCTAATTAAAGCTATGGTAAATAGCTGAAAAAAAAAGCTAAGAAATGAATAGAAACTTTCCAGCTATTTTTGAAAGGAGTAGACACCTTACCTCGATTGGCGTGAGCGATGATTGGTCTACAAATTGAAAAGAAAGGTAATTAACAAGATAATTAATAACAGTAAATTTGCAAATTGCAAGGAGAATCCTAAAAAATCCATTGGCAAAGAAGAAAACTTGAAATTTCAATCAATAATTTTCATCACCAATACTTAGAATATCTTTGCCCGGGTAACGCCTTCAAAATCTTACACTAACACAAATCTGAAGTGAAGAAGTCCAATTATTTCTATACCTTGTTTGTTCCATGCAGACTTTGGAGTGAACAATTGTGCTGTTTGACCTTTAGCGTAGCGTGTATCAATGTCCACTCTCCTCATCTTTTTAGGTTGTTGTTTGGCAGGTGAGGCGGTGGCGGTGGCGGGCTTCTGTTGTTTGTCTTCTTCTTCTTGAAGTCGCTTGGCAAACTCTTCATCTTTAACAAAAAATTGACAAAAAATGTTATTAAAATCACATACGAATACTCAGTGTAGTATGCTACTTTAATCGGGTAAACTTTTTTGCTTTTAATTGGCAAAAAATGGTTATTTTTCAGCTGTTTTCAGGCTTATTCGAGAAATTAAATCGACGCGAAATTTTTCAAAGCCCTGACTCGCGAAATTAAATCTAGAAAATCTCGCGATTATTTTGGCTCGCGAAATTTAATCCGATTAAAGTAAAAGATTGCTGATGTTTAGACAAAACAGCAACTGCAGCTGAGTTTCTTTAACTCGAGTCGAAGAAAACTGAAAGAAATTTCGAATTATGGAGTAAGGTTTTTAAGGCATTGTTAACTGAAAGAACGATAGAAAGCATGTTCGTGTCAAGGATAAATTCGGGTAATAGAGGTTTTTTCTTATTTTGCTCATAACTAGACCTAAAAAGATACAAAAATAATAGAGAAAGCATTTAGAAAATAAATCGAAATTATACCTTTGTCAATAGATTCAAGCTTTCGTTTCTTTGCCTGGTACAGAAAAGAAAAGGAAGGTTACATCACAAAAGACTTACAAAAGCTAAGGCATTGCATAATGAGCCCGGGGGAGGGAGAGGGTGGGGTTCGAAACAGAAGGTAGATCTCTTATGGCTGTCCAAAATATTCCATAGAGATATTGAAAAGAGGGGAAAGTGTTGAGTTCGAATATTAAGAGGATTGATGGAATGGGCTTTTCCAAAAATAGTCCCCTGTTGAGGATATTTGATATCCAGGGGGTTAAATATCTACAAGGGAGCGGATATCCAGGGGGTAAAGTGTCTTTTCAAGTAAAAAATACGATATCCAGGGGTAAGCATCTTTATAAAGGAGTATATCCAGGGGGTCTTTACTAATAAAATCCAAGAGGTTCGATACTTCGAAAAATCAATATCTTCAACAGTGGGGGTAAATTTTTTTTCTGAAAAAGCCCAATTCAGGATAGAACAAAGTTGGATATTATGTCCATCTTACTTTCAAGTTCTTGGTCAGTATTTGGTAAATCTGCTGCGCAGCATCTTCATTGAGCTCCAAAATCAAATCATCATATTGTAAGTCACCTAATAAAAAGAATTCATAATGACATCTCAAAACCATTGAGTTTCAAGCCCGAAGGGCTAATGACGAGACTCCTGTATGGAGTATACGCCCGCACATAGTTTTTAATCAAACGTCGGATTGAAACTAAAATCTATCGCTAAATTTCAAAAAATGTAGTCCTCCAAAACAAAGGAACCGCTAGATACAATCCGATGGGAAATAAGTGGCTTCAATTTCTCTTGCCTGAGAAGGGTTAAAGTTTCGCCTCTAGCCCTTCGGGCTTGAAACTCAATGCTCAAAACTAAAAGTTGTTATCTAATGACTTGGGTCTTGGCATGTAAGATGTATTGGGGGAGAGCAGTAGACCACTTGAATTAATCCTAAATACTAAATTTAAAAGTGATTTTGTCTGATATTATTGTCATGGCAAAGACAAACACGATTGCATATTTTCGAACTACAGTTGAGTAATAACTCGAACAAGCCCAGCTGGGAAAACAAATTTGCTCGAATTAAAGAAATTTCGAGTTATTGAAAAAGATTTATAAGGCATTGTTAACTGAAAGGACGAGAAAGCCTGTTCGAGTTAAGGAGACATTCGAGTCATAAATGTTCGAGTTAAAGAGACTCAACTGTAGTTGTTAAAAAGTGGACAGGGGTTATTACGGAATTTTTCATACCATCAGTGAAGTCATCAGCCGTTCCAAACTTATTCTTCATGTCCATGGCAAGTGATTTATCGATGGCAACTTTTAGAGCATCGCTCGAACTTTCCTGGTTGTCCTCAAAACGGAACATCTTGCCAGCCGATCCCAGGACCTGCTTCCCGCGTCTGTTATTTGTAGAAGTTGAAGTCATGGGTGCGGCTCCTGGCTTAACGACGCCGGTCACTATAAGATCGTCGTCATCGGCGTCCTCGTCATCTTCGTCTTGATTAGTCAAATCGATCATTTCAAAGTCTTCAGAAATATCATCATCATCTTCGTTTGCCGGCAGATCAGTCTGTGATAATCGAGACAAGTAATCACACGTTTTCATCAAGTCACCATTGTATCGACGCAACCACTTTCGACAGGTTTTCTTCATGTTGGGGAAAATTTCGTACAAGAATTTCAAGTTGTACTCTTGAAAATCCTTCAGCTCCTCGTTGACCGTTTTCGGTGGAGTAATCGTTTCGCTACCAGCTTTGTTGTCCGTACTACTATGTGTCAAAAGCAGACGGGAGTCTTTATAAGAGTCTATGATTTCAACGAGCTTCCCGCTCGATCGAGGCGTGTCTGGCAACTCTGTATCCATGCTTTCTGCACCTTCAACCAGCCGACTCACTGGTGGTGGATCATTAAAATCGTTGCCAAGGGAACTACTTGAACTTGTCGACGCTTTTGATGTAGAAGAGGATGAACTTGCTGAGCTTTGATCATCTTTTTTAGAGGACGTGTCTTTTGATTTAGCTTTGGACGAGCTTTGAATTTGATGGCTAGACGTGGGTTGTTTGTTGGGCGTGTTTCCACTTCCCGTGATGATTTTGGGCGCTGCTTCTGGTACGCCCGACCAACGAATAAAATTTGAACATGCTTCGAAATTGAAACTAAAAAGATACAAAGAAAGCATTAATAGAGAAGGATGACGTTTCCGCTGTCTGGATGTCCCAAAATAGAAATTCAAAGTTAGCTGCTAAAACTGAATAAGGAAGCTGTCAAAAGTGGTGTCAAACTTCTCAGAAGAAAATAATACGGAAGAAAATGATCATACGCTAAACTTTCAAGTAGATTATCCAGCGTGGCTTTGTCAGCGGTTGGAAAAGCTGTGTAAAGATTGCCACGGATATTCAATTGTTTTGGTGTCAGTGGTTTCCCGTTAGAATCCTGAGAAGAAAGAAAAAGAAGACTTAATGAAGATGAAGGTAAAGTAAAACTCTTTTACTTGAAAAACTTCAGCCTCAGGTAGCAAGGTATATTATACAGCTCTCTTAAACGATGACTTCCAATCCCCTCAATCACCTCGTTAATGAAAAAACGATCGAAGAAAATATGATACAATAGCTCTATTTTCGCTGGCTGAAAGAAAACAACCCGACTTTCCAACCATGATATATGTGTGTTATTATACAGTGGAGTAATGAACATCCTAATGTATTAACGAAATAAAGCTTACCTTAATTATCTTGTCTAAATTGGCATTAGACGGTGTTTTCGGTATAGCACCCCCTGTGCTTGGTAATTTAGCCTGGAAATTCAAGTGTAAAGTTGTATTATGGGCTTCTTAAACCTTAAATAGGTTAGTTTGTTTTCTAATCTCAGAAAGAATATGAGGTTTCTGGTGATTTGCAAGTATTTTTAAAGCAGCAAAGTTCAGATTTGAACTTACTTGCGTTTTCAGAGGTTCTTTACTTTTGCCAGGCGATTTGGACGGCCCTGGTGATTTCGAACGTTTACGTCGCGGCGGAGTTTTAGAGCGAAGACGGCGGGTTGGCGATTTCGAACGATGGTTACGCTGCGGTGATTTTGATTGACGGCGTCTCGGTGGAGTTTTCGAGCGATTTCTACGCGGGGGAGTTTTCGATCTGTTCCGCCTGGGCGGAGATGAAGAACGTTGGTGGCGGTGTTGGTGTCGTGGTGATTTTGAACGATTCCTTCTACTAACAAGCGGCGATTGAGAATATTTCGGATCCGAAGCTCCGGCAATCTCTCGGCAATCAGGATCAGTAGGCATGTAATTCCCATCAAAATACAAATCACCTAAGTTTGTGTTGTCGTCAGTTGCAGACACCTGGAATTGTGGGATATCTCTTGGTTTGGTACTGCTACTACTACCACTATTATTTCGTTTGCGCACCTCCCTTTCCAATTGGCTACAGTTCCTGACATCCTGAGGAGGCGGTTCTTTGGAAGGGCAGCTACCAGTAGATACCCAGAATTTTAGGAAATCACTTGTGATATTTTTCTCGTACTTTTCTAACAAACGTTCAATTGTTTGTTTGTTGACATTGTGCTTATTTTTCCTGGAAAAAGAAAATTAATTCATAATTTGAGCGAGTGGGATATAATAAAACAAAGCTTTGAGATCAGCTCGATTTTTAATAGAAGTGAAGGCAGAAAGGGACACAAAATCGATTAATCTTAATCTTGAATTGTCAAACTCTAAGAAGAAATTCGTTATAGGGGAAGTTACTAAATCCTCTCATTTCTGAATCAACTTGGTATTTGTTTTAAAAGCTTTCCTTTTAGGTGTTGTTCTCAATAACAACTAAAAAGCTTTTGACAGGGTTTGAGCAACGGATTGGTCACCTCGCAAGTTCACTGCAGTTGAAACACCATGCCGTATCCATTTCATGTATGTCAACTTCATATCCAAATTTGATCGCCTAAAAATATCAATAGAAAAGATACAATAAAGGAGTATATAAATGAATTTAATTTGGAGGATGACAAAAAAGCTTTTTCAGGGGGAATTTAATTTTGCGGATGGCTGGAAAAAAAATTTGGTGGGAAATTTTAATTTGGCGGATATACAGTACAATAAAAAAAAATTTTAACGAACTTTATTTGACAGACTTTGGGTAAATCCACCAAAATTTCTTCCCTTAGTATTTTTATCAGATGAATATGCTCAAAAGCATAATGTCTGCTCCATAGGAAGATTGGATGTTAATTGGATGTAGGGGAGGGTTTATTGACGTCAATACAACGTCAGACATTTTGACAACCGTGTTAAAAGTCGAACGATCTCTCTATGTGCACCATTACATCATTACAATGAAAACTAAGCATGCTTACGTCAGCAACATAAGGTTTCATATGCCAAGCTTCCACGTTAGTATTATCGATGACGACGGGCGAAAGGCGTCTTTGCATGGACTTTTGTGCTGAAAATTTAAGATGATAATATATTGAAGAGGTCTAAAAACTTTAAAGGGCTTTACACCTTTTACGTAATCAAAAGAAGTGAAACGTGGAAAAAACCCTTGGATTTGAAGGTAGTAAATAAGAATCATTGCCTGGTAAGTGTCAAAACTAATTTTTCTGGTAGTCATTAATTGTCTCAGAGGGTATATTGGAAGGAATTTAAGTTTATTATTAACCTCGAGAGCGATTCCATGTATGTGCTTCAGGTAGCCGTTCACCAGCGAACTCATACCTATAAAAAGTAGAAAAAAAACGCTTTTAAGGTGATAAGTAAGACGCATTTTCACCCGATTAACGAGCAGATTCTGCTTATTCAACGCTTGGCATGCTTTCACCGTTCGCTACGGCTACACTTTTGTTTTCATGTAAGATAGCAGCTGCGAGGCTACTACACCTCCTTTAAGGCGAGTGGACTTCAGATCAATTCTTACATTTCTTTATCAGAATGGATATCTGTTATGAAATCACACTTTACAAGATTGGAATAGATAGATTATTGAGAGATAGCAAGCTAAGTTCATTCGTAAAGAATGAAAAACACACATCGGAGACTTATTTCCGGCTACTAACTCAGCTAATTATTCAATAAGGTTTACACAAAACGTTTACCTCCCATTATTCATGAAGTAGTCATCCGTAGATAAAACTACACCACGTCCTCCAGCTATCTCCCTAAAAACAGAAAATAATACATGTCTGTAGTTGCTAAGGGCTAAGGGCTAAGGGCTACTTTGGGGATTAAATAGTTTAGAGTCGATCGAGCAGAATAGAAGGAAATTCTTAGACAAGTACGTGGACTATTTCACCGGACACTGCCAGTCTTCTTGCTCTCAAAAATCAATGGGGGGGGGGGACCCCGAACATTTTTCTAAAATTAAATAACTGGGGGGGGGCATTAATTCGGCACGGTAGAGTACGAGGGTTTTAATTTCGTCACCTCCTTAAAATTTTTGTCACTTTCCCCCGACATTTCTTTCCCCGATAAGGTATCTCGTTCTAAAAATATAGGTCTCAATCAGTAAGCTGTACCAGGATAATCTCAACTGAACACAAAATAACTTAGAAATAGTCAACAAACCTTGATCGATGTGATTTACCAGAACCGGGTAATCCTCTCATTAAAACCAACCATAGAGTACCAACCTCGTGATACTTTGCTGTCTTGCCTGGAAAAGGTGAAAAGGAATTCTGGGTATAGCCACTGACCTAACTATAAACACCCAAACTATAAACAATGTCAATCACGACTTAGTTTCTTATTCGGACGGGGTTAAAAATACGTGAAAAGGAATTCTGGATTTAACATATCATATATTTACCTATCATCGTCAATGTTTTACTCATTTTAGGGGGTTAGGTGTCTTGCCTACAGCGTCCGTTTTTTTGCCATAAAAAACTTTTGCCAGGCCTAAATCGCGACCCCACGAAAGATGCCGCAGATCTTAAGGGTTGGATCCCTAGTACCACGTGGAATTTTCAAATGATGTTTTGATTTCAGATGCGCGAAACTAATAAAAATGTAAATCTCGTCTCGACTTTCTTATTCGGACGGGGTAAAAAACATGACATGGGTCGCGCGAGGTATAGACCTACCGGTACAGGACCGAAAAAAATCGAGCGTACTCATACGATACCGGTGGTACTCAACGAATTAAGCTGATAAACCTTACCGGATTTTTACTCTAGAGAAGGTATTAATAAAGAAAATATCACCTAAGCTAGTGCTCAAAAAATCTTCGAACAACTCCAAAATATGGGAAGAGGTCAAAGCTGGATCAATTAAAAAGAATTTGGATCATGTATTAAAACATAAACACTGTCCATCAACTGCAGTTTGTATAACCAAATCTGGGAGCACAAAAACAACACAATGGGTTGATACTGAGAATATCTCGTCTTACTTTGAGGGATGTTCTTCCTTGGTGCAGGTACTGGTCGATTAGCAGGAGTTGGTTTCATCGTTTCGTTTGCTGGATGGCTAATGAGTTGAAAAGGTTGACATGATGGTGAAATCATCATAATTGGATCGCTAGTAGATGGTGGTGGTGTAGGAAGGAGTGCTCGTGGATTGGGAAACAGGCCGGGTGGTGTTGAGTAGGGAGAGGTACTAATCCTAGGCTGTTGCGGGCTCCCACCTCCGAAAGGTAGGGTAGGTATTTGATTTCTGGTCTGTGGAAGTGTCGGAATAGGGTTTCCGATTGGATATTGCACTTGGTTAAGTGTTGGAATCGGGTTATTGAAAAGTGATCCGGTGGCAGCTGGAGATGATCGGAACGGATTACTGGTGTCTGGGAAACTCGGTGACTGAAAGAGGTTTTGGGAACTGGTCGGTGGTGCAGGACCAGATAGTTGTTCGAAAAGATTAGAAGGTGCTTTATTAATGGGACGTGCACCGTCAGTCTCTAGATGACCAGTAAGGTGAATGTTGGGTTGTTGGATGACCGGTTCCGGTGGTTTAGATGGTGGTAGAATGTCCAATGAATCTCCAGCCATCTCGATGAGACTGTGGTAGGTTTTCTCCTCTAAAAAAAATAAACAGAGGGCTGATTAGATGTAATCTACTTAGAGTAGAAATTTCAAGAACAGGAAGAAAAAGATCGTTTTTGCTTGTCTTCAATATTTTGTGCTATTCGAGAGTTTCAAACTTATTGATAGCTCAAACGAACATTAAAACATACAAAGCTAGCGGTGAACTCGTTTCGGGAGAGAAATGAAATCCAGTAACACTATAAAAATAGTAGGTCTAGCAATACGTATAATCAACTAGATTCAGGTATAATGTAACCAAGGTTCCTTTAACCTTCGCTTACCATTATATTCACAGGTTGCAAGTACAACATCAATTATCTCCTTATCAACTTTCCCATGAAATAATTCATAATACTTCTTTTTAAGTTCATTTTTCTTCTTGATACTGTCACTATCCATTGCTATTTTTCTTCCCCGTTTTATTTTTTTTCAAACGTTTTTTGTAGCTATTTATTTTTTTTGTCTTAGTTTCATTTTCCTGGAAAAAAGAATATAGAGAGAATATAACAAACCTTGAACAATTGTACGACGTCGTGAACGTACCACCGTAATACGTTGCACTTTGCGGGGCGGGTCCATTTTTCTCACAAAATTTTAGCAACAGAAAATCAAAAAACAATTTTTTTTACCGTTTCTATTTTGAGGAAACAAAAGAAGCCCTTACACGGCTGAAGAAGGAAAAAAATTGACGTAAGACTTAGAAGAATCCCTACGTCAGTTGCGTCACTACGAAAAGGGGCGTCACCCAGTCGACATTGTTGAGTAAAATTCATACAGTGAAATCTCTATAACTCGAATAAGCTGGGGAAAACAAATTTGTTCGAATTTTGAAAATTTAGAGTTATGGACATTGCTTTATAAGGCATTGGTAACTGAAAGGACCAGAAGACTTGTTCGAGTTAAAGAGACATTCGAGTTGGAGAGGTTCGAGTTATAAAGACTACACTGTAAGAAATGCAGATCTGTTTGGTGTCAACAAAACGAAACAGAACACAAACAGGACACGATCGAAAATGTTTTATTTACATCACTGTACAAAAATGTAAATAGATGATGAATATAATGAATATAAATTGAAATCCTTTAGCCATCAAAAATCTTAAGAACAAAAAGAGGACAGGAAAACATGTTCAGGACAAGAAGAGAAAAAATCTTGATTTCGACCGTGTTATCGTTTTAGATTTTAACTCTAATGGAGAGTCTGGTCCTGGAAATGTCCTACATAATATTCTCAAATTTAAAGATCAGTCATTACAAGTCTTTGTTTTTACAGATCGATCATATAAGGCAAGACTTTGTAATGATTACTAATCGATTTAGTTTTTTTTTAGATTCGATCACCATAATTGAATTCAACTTTGATTTCTGTTAAACTTCCTAGAAAGGGTTCCCTGATGAGAGACTCGAATTAAAATTAAATGGTAAAATGACTATACTAAATTACTAATACCAAATGTATAATATTTTAAAAAAGATTGATGATATAGCATTACATATATAATAAATTAGAATATGTATATAAAAAGTATGGTAAAATTCAATTAATCTACTGCACGTAAATAAGAACATTATGGTGTAAAAAAACAACGAAATATGACTTACAATATCTCGATTACGTTCTGTTCACGTTGCCTTCAAAACTTTTGCTCAAAGGGTTTTGCATCGGGAAGTATCGAGGACTAATCTTCTGAAACCGGAGAACTTTTTTTCTTTTTCTGATAAGGATTCTCACAATTTCTGATATCGTCGAGTTTGACGTTCCTTTGGTATCGTTTCTTCATCCTCTTGAGATCATCCACTTTCAATGTTTGATTCTTTGAAGACTTTCTGTAAAGGAGTAAAGAGGTACCATAAAGAATTAACTAAGAGTTTAAGGTCAATTCACAGAGACAGTTTCAAGGTGTATTCCATTGGGTTTAAAAGCCGAAGGCTGGAGAGAAATCTTCAAAAAAAAGTGAGCCTTAAGATTTACGCCACTTTTAGGATGATGAATTGAATCTAGTGCTTTCTTTGTTTTCAAATGGCATATATTTTTTAACTCTGGTGATGAATTTCACTTTCAATCTGGCGTTCGTGTGAAAACAATACAAGTCGCGCGCATGGTAGATAGGTGGCTTCATTTCGAACCAAAGAGTTTCATCTCAACCCCCCCCCCCCTAAGGGGCCAAATCAAGCTGCACATCATCGATATTAAAACATAGTGAATGAAAACAGCTTCAATAATATTTCAGTGAAACTTTTTCTTATGTGGGACAAATACTCCACACCACACAAGAGCAAGCTCACAGACAAAAAACCTTTTAATCAATTTACTACATCAATTATCAAAAATACAATTTCGACCCCAGCACTTACTGTAGACAGGTTTCAACGGTGAATTTCCAGTCTGTTGTCGGTTCAACTATACTCACTTGATAACCGTATTTGTCAGCCTGAAAAAAAGAAAAGAAAACCAAACATTAAAATCATACAATGATTAGATGAAAGTCTTGAACGGTCACCAAGTTAACAGCAAATGGTTTCACCAAATATTTCTTGCAAATGTTTTTTATTGGATTTCGGGAATAACTTTAAAATAACTCTGCTCTGAAAGTCAAACTTTCGATGATATTTTAAAGGGATTGATTTTTTCGATTTTTGAAAACATATAAGCAGTGAACGTAGCCAGCAGTATAATACATCTTGATCTGTGAATCTCGCTAGGTCTAATTTGAAGCGTTCAAAACCTGTTTTATGCTTCCTGTTGACAACTTCATATCATAGACATACTTCAAAAAGCATTAATCAACCTAAAACTGTTGCGAAAACTTGTTGAACTTTAGCACGTACCATCAAAACGTATGGTTTCATTTCAAACTTTTGAGTATTTGTATTATCGATGCAAATTGGTGTGATGCATGCCTCCATGCTCAATTTTGCTGGAGAAGAAAAGTAAAAAAAATACATCAAAATCAAGAACCACCTTTAATAAGTTCTGCGATACCACCATCGTTATCATAAGAGAGTTTATGTATTTGCACTTTTGAGGACGGCAGAATGACTGAAGCGATCTGGAGTAACCCGCAGTTTTGACCCGCAAAATCTAGGACGGTAAAAGTGCTGATCTACCGTCGTTATCCAGTCAGTTAGGATCTATACAAAGCAGAAGCTAACCTTCTCCGTCGCAGAAAAAACTGATACATAAACTTGCTATTAACAACGTTTGAGGACAATAGGATAATTTGGAGCATCATGCTCACGTCTTTTTTTTTTCTCATTGGCGAAATAACATCTTAAAGGTTTTGCTTTTTAATAAGAGTGAAATCGTTTGCTTACTCATCAATTTTAATTCACAAGCTTTTTCACATTAGATTGACACAGATGTGGAGCAAAATCGGCCAGAAAGAGGAAAAGAAAAACATTTTTTTGCTTATATCAGCATAATATAACAATATGCATACACCGTCCTGATATGAAATATGTGTCTGATATGAAACGGTAACACTTATGTAAAAATAAAACCTTTAACTTGAAAACTGTTAAAAACTCTGGTAAAGAAGTCAATTTTCGACGATATAAAAAATGGAAAATCTGTTTCTTACTTCTTTCTTGGTTCCACTGATGTGCTTTTCCAATCATCTTCTTGTTATATGTGTAAACGCTAAATAAAAGATAAACAAGCAACATGCTGAATGGACCTACCTGATGATGAAATTTAGATAGCAATGCGAAAAGAAAAATGAAAAAAATCAGTCAGAAAATATAGCGTTTAGCGAAAATACACAACGCAATAAATTCATCATTGATTGTTGATGGGGGAGAGAGGAGGGTTGTAGGGAAATGATAAATAGGAAGTTGTGGTTGCAAAAATCTGTTTTATTGACAATTGAATCATGCTTGATGGTGAGCATTGTTATCAATAATGTTTTTGTGTGAAAAACATAGAAATATAAGGAAAAAATCCAATGAAAATCTGCAAAAACGGCGATTTCCGGCATTTTCCGCCGGAAAAAATTTTTTCACAAAAATCTGACTCGGCCATGTTTTGGGCATTGTTAATACGCATCTTTGAGCAAAAAATCAGAAAAAACTAATGATAAAATCTCGAGAAAATGCCAAAAAAACAGTTTTCCCGGCATATTTCCGCCATTTTCGGCCGGAATTGAATTTTTTTCGAAAATCGGGCTCCGTCACAATTTAGGTATTGACATTTTGCATCAGTGTGCAAAATTTCATGAAAAAATATAAAGTACAGCTCAAGAAATTCAAGAAATACCGTTTTTCCGGCGAAAATCGGCTGTTCCGGCGATTTTTAGAAAGTTCCGGCTTCAAAATCAATTTTATTGAAAATTGAAACATCTTGATGGTGGGCATTGCTATTAATAATGTTTTTGAATGAAAAACAACCAAATATGGAAAAGTCAATGAAAATCCAGAAAAACGGCGATTTCCGGCATATTTCCGGCATTTTCGGCGGAAAAAATTTTTTCTCAAGAATCGGACTAGGCCTGTTTGCATTATTAATACGCATCTTTGAGCAAAAAATCAGAAAAAACTAATGATGAAATCTCGAGAAAATGCCGAAAAACCAGTTTTTCCGGCATATTTCCGCCATTTTCGGCCGGAAAAATTTTTTTTTCGAAAATCGGGCTCCGTCACATTTTGGGCATTGCCATTTTGCATCATTGTGCAAAAAATTAGAAAAAACTAATGAGCCGATCCCGAGAAAAGCTGGCAACAGACGAACGAACGAACGAACGGACGAACGAACGGACAAGGGTTAATTTAAAGGACTACCTTAGGTAGGTCCAAAAAGATATACAAAACTATGTGCAGTTGTCAAAAGAAAAAGAACTAGGACTAGAGCCAGTGTTTTGGCAAGTGTAATGTCCTACAATTTCGGTCCAATTCAAACCCAATCGAACGCATTAGAGAGAGAAAGAGTTAGCCTGGATATCCAGACTGTATACTTTTATTTTATTTCTTGGCATTCAAATATTTTTCAGTAAAAATGTTTATACCCATCTTTCGTAAAGAAGTCATCAGTAGCCAGAATCACACCCAAGGTTGCATCATTCGTCAATTCCCTGAAATAAAATACAGAAGAATCGGTTAAAACCGCACTGCACGAGAAAAATGACAACCTCCTTGCATTAAGGAGCGAATATAAATTAATTTTGCAAATTGAAAGGACATTTAAAGAACCATAAGTGGTCAAACCAAGGTTTTTCGTATGAGACGGAAAACGGATTTTACACAGCAGTTTTAGGATAATCTTGAAATTTCGAAGAATTATACAGAATTTTGAAACGGAAATCCCTCTTTAAATTTACTTCACAAAGACGGAAATTCGTCTGAGACGGAAAAAGTTTAAACACTGAACCATAATATAAAAAACTCTATTTCACGAAACATTGGCCATAGAAGCCAGGGTGAACATCAGCTAAAAAACCTTTCCGAATAACCCTGCCTAGCTTGGTGAAAGTAGTAACGAGGATGGACACGTTAAAAAAAGCATGCCATTGTACCAAACCTTATATAGTTCAAACCTTACATCGCTCTCGTAGTTTTCCCACTGCCTGGTAAACCTCTGAGAATGAAAAGTAGTTTGCTACTTGATAGAATGTCTTCAATACTTTCCATTGGTGCAGATCTACTGGATGATGAGGACGTTGACGGTAAAGAGCTCCTTGAAAATGATAAAAGTGAGGTAAAAATATGAATCTTATTTGTGAAAAACATATCTGAATATATCGTTTTGTCAACGCATTATATGCGTTCTTTGTCAATGTAAATACTGCGCGATACTACAAAATTGCCAACCGAGATAATCAACGATTTGTATATCCAGGCTTTGATTCAAATACTCACATGTTTGAAGCTCCTCCTGACGATGATGTTCCTTGACCATGACCAACATTTGAATAACTAGAAGTTGCCATACTCATTGATAGTGGTGGTGGTTGATAGTAGCCGCCCATGAAGTCATCGCTTGCATCTTCGGTTTCCATAGTAACAGCAATAACAACCAATCAAATTCGGTTGTATGTGAGAAATGATAGGGATATATTTTATGATCGGTGTAAAGTCTTTTTATATATAAACCATCATTCCCTAATCATTCTCGTATATACCGTTTACCCATCATGTTAGATTTTTTTTAAAGTTTCTTCATTTTTGTTGTACTATGTGTTTGTTTTTGATTTACTGTTTTGTTTATTGTGAAATCTGTATAAATGAAAAGAAAATGATTAAAGGTGAAATTATGATTGAAAAATAAATCGGTATTGGCCTTATTGAGATTTCAAACCTTATCGTAAACATACAATAATATGACACATGCAGACGACACAGAAAATATAGGTAGTCGTTGTAGTACCCTCATGTCGGGTATGAGATGTAATGTATTTTTGAATATAAAATATAAAATGTTAATTAAAATTCAACTTATAATACAAAATCTTATATAGAAATATCATTTACAAAATTTGCAAAGGAAAAATTACACCCCCTAGAAAAAAGACAATGAAAAAAAAGAACTACGAATATTAACGAATTGCTATATGGCATTTTGAGACCACCCAAGAAAGCTATTTGTTTTTTGGATGTAATACATTCCAGCTCCGGCAGGTGCTACTTAAATGCTATAAAACCGTCAACCGACAACCGATGAATATGTATTTTGAGCCTTCCATAACATGTCAACCGTTGACATTGCATATCAATGACACTATAGAGAATGAGGTCCGAATTCATCTCCTGGTGATCTCAACAAATTGTTGCATCTAAAAATGAAAGCTGCAGTAGGCCAAACTTATGATGAAAATTTCAAAATCAGACATTTTGATCGTGTGCTCAAATCTCAAATTAAATGAAGACCTTCCAATAGATCGGGTTTTTCTAAGCTTTCAATTATCTTCTGTTGAGTGGATTCTCACAATTTTTAATGTCTTCAATTTTAATATTTCTTTGATATCTCTTCTTCATCTTTTTTACGTCTTCCACTCTCAATGAATGATTCTTCGAAGATTTTCTGTAGAAGAATAAATGCCAAAAAAAAGAGAGTTTACAAAAACAAGTTTACAATAAAAGAGAATAAATTCAGAACATTCAGCGGGACTTTTTCATGGTCAAAACTTGCAGCCATTCATACAGACCCACTGGGAACCCTTCCCACTGGAAAATTGGCCTAAATATGGTCCTTAGTGGAAAATTGTACTCTTATTTTGTCCTCACTGAAAATAACCAGATAAGCAAATCCTCACTGCAAAATATTGTGCTATTTTTTCCATCCAACTGAATTTTCTGACTTGTAAACAAAAGAATTGAAATCCCCAATCATGAAAAAGCATAGGATGAGTTAATTTTACTACCACTGGCTCAAAGAATCCTACCGGGTCTGTGAGAAGGGGGTGTATAGTAGGTTACAACAGATGATTTTAGGTTGGTTTTATATGTTTATATGTTTATTTGGCCGTATCATATCAAACTGCTATCTGTGTATAAAATATCATATACAATTGAGTCTCCATAACTCGATCACGCTCGAGGAACAAAAATTTGTTCGAGTTAAGGAAATTTCAAGTTATAGAGTAAGGTTTATGAGGCATTGTTAACTGAAGGGACAAGAAAATTTGTTCGAGTTAGGAGAAATTAGATCTTAAGAGGTTCGAGCTAAAGAGATTCTACTGTGTAATGATTATTGAAAACTTACTGGTGGCAAATCTCTGCATCGAATCTCCATTCTGTCGTTGGCTCCACCAAATTCACTTTATAACCATGTCTTTCAGCCTGAAGTGAAAGAAATGTAACAAAACAAAAGTCGGCTTTGAGAATAAAACTCATCCACTT
Source organism: Clytia hemisphaerica (assembly GCF_902728285.1). Classification (NCBI taxonomy): domain Eukaryota; kingdom Metazoa; phylum Cnidaria; class Hydrozoa; order Leptothecata; family Clytiidae; genus Clytia; species Clytia hemisphaerica. The sequence continues at coordinate 185,725 of NW_027103417.1, read as the reverse complement.
GGAGATTCGAGACCAGTAAATCCAGTTTTTAGATCACTGTTTACTATTTACTATTTACAACACATGCAGAATGTGGAATGGTTGTTCGATAAGCTAAAACACCTGATTGATGTATAGGAGAACATATTTGACAAATCCTTTTTTATTACTGTCAAAAAATAGAAGATATTCAAAACCGTGTAAAATCAATAAAAGTTAATGGGAAACTGAATATTTGTAAATGTTGATGATAATAAAAAAAGACATAATTTCATACCATGAGAACGTAAGGTTTCATTTCATACTTTTGAGTGTTTGTGTTATCGATGCAAATTGGCGTAACACCTTTCTCCATATTCGACTTGGCTGGAAAAAAAGCAGAAAAGCAATGATCAAAGAATTCGTCAAGAACATTCAAAGCTTCAAAAACGTGTACCACCCTGGTGGATTTAATGGTCAATAATTGATACAAAATCTTCAAGCTACAATTTACAGCCATTCTTCCAAAGATGCTTCACACATTGTGACCAATTTTTTACTTAATTCGAATTCGATACGTTTGCCATATCAATTTGATGAAAAAAGAGAACAACATTTGTTTAAAAAGCAAAAGCTTTTCGGTCTTATGCCATCATCAGTGCCATTGTAGATAGTAAAATCAGAACTCAAAAAAATACAAATTTATCAGTCTAAAAACGATTAAAGTCATTAAAAGTCATTAAAACTATGTTACACTATTACGATATAAAACGAGCCGTTTTAAATCTAGCTGGTAGTTTTTACTGGCTGTCTCCCGAACAATCGTTGAAATGGACAGAATTTATGATCAAACAAAAAACCCAAGTTAGTACTGTTAGGTTTCAAATAAACGCCCCCGCTTATTTTTGAAAACATTTTCAGCCAACGAAAGATTAGTCTCTTATTTTGTTCCAAATAGCCTGCTTTTAAATTTATAATTACCTTATTTTCAAACCCCCCGTCAATTAGGTGCCAACCGTTTATTCCAACTCTCCCTTGTTTGTTAGACACCTGAGAGTAACAACTCGTTTGAAAAAATAACAAAATCTACAAAGAAGTTATCTAATCTAATAGCGAAGAAACGACAACACCGAAAAATACCCCAAATCATCGACAGTGATCCAGAGTATAGGTTTCCTACCTTTAAAATGATAGTGATAGTTTTCTAAATGATGTTGTCGAGCTTGACGAAATGATAAAAGAATACGTGCAATAATGTAATCAGAAAAATGTGACATTCATTCAAAACAAAATCCCAAAAGGTTTTAGAAAACAATACCTCTTTGTTTGCACGATTCATGAGCATGTTTAATTTTACTCTTATCGAAAGTGTAGACACTACAAAGTAAAAATGAAATGATTATCTAACCAAATTATAATACTAAAATACCACTCCCCTTTTTAGAAAGATTTCTTTCCTCCCAAGTTTAGCCTCTTATGCTGTGTGTTTCAAAAGACTTTATTTTCCGTACATTTTTAACAAAAACGACAAAACTATCAAGAGTAAATAGTAGAATCCATTGCTTTAAAAAGGAATTTTTAATAGGACTAAGTCAAACTTGTCAAACCCCGACCTACAATAAGCAGAGAGTTCAAATCGTCGCAAAAATACAATACTTACCCTTGTTCGTTGGTAAAATAGTCATCAGCGGCTAAAATGACACCCATTTCTGCATTGTTTGTCAAATGCCTATCATTAAGAAAACAAAGAAACGTGTCATATCACTCTATGCCAGAATTAGAGTTTCAAAAACTTTCCAGAAGAAAGATGAAGTTTTGAAAATATTTTGGACGACGATGCTTTTTTTAATAGGTTGCTCAAAACTTTTAGACTCTCTTATAATCTCTCCAATTGAAAAATTTTGTTACCAGGCAACAGGTAAGTTATCGTTAAGGAAAAGTGAAACATTACATCGCTTTTGTAGTTTTTCCGCTACCAGGTAACCCTCTGAGAAGAAAAAGTAGTTTTGCACTTGATAAATCCTCGATACTCTCTGGTACGATCGTAGCAGCAGCTTGGTTTTGTTGAGCAACTGCAGGCATCGATGTTGAAATAGATTGAACGGTCCTTTCTGAGAAATGGAAAAACAGGTTTGAAAGTAGGTAAATGAGATTCGTTTTTACCAGGGTCTAAACTTTCGAATAAACTTTTAATTTTGAAGTTTCTATATTTCTGAAAACAATTTAATTTTTCAAACTAACAATAATTGAACATGCGATTGTATGTATATAAATAATGATTTAAAATGGAAAACAAATTAAATTCCTACCCTCATCGTCCTGTGTTTCAGAACAGAATCTAAAAAGAAAAAGAAAATTAGAAGAAAAAGTATTTGCAGTGGTAAATTTGTAAGCGGAAATTATCAGAACTTTTGTATTTATTCCCAAATAGACGTATATAGAGGAGACCTTACAAAAAAAAGTTAAAATCATAGATGGTGAAAAACACTGAGAATTTTAGTCACATTCGAAATGAAAACTTTCAATTTCTTCGTTGATTTTTTGCTTATAATATACGTGATGTGTTTTATACTTACCGCGTGCCCATATCAGGGCGTGAATACACTTGGGCGCTATTAACAATATCTCCTTCTTGTTCAGCATTAGTTGATTCACCTACTAGAGGCCCTGGCATCATCAAATGATCCAAGCCATGTGCAGCCTGCATAGCATCTCCAATGGAGAATTCTATACCTTGGTGATAACCGAAAGATGATGGTTCTTGAGTGTTTTGGTAGCTTTGGATAGCATACTCTGTAGTATCCTCTGTATCAAGAGGTGCGTAAACTGCTTCAGTTGTTGATGTTAGATTCGAAAAATGTTGACGGTTTGGAGCTGTTATCTCTTCAAGAGGTTTTTTATGAGTGTTATTTTGTGCTGGTAAAGAAGTCGCTAGGTTTTGTTGAATCCGAAAAGCTCCGTGGAAGTCAGTTCGTGGTGTGGACTGGTTGGCAATTGAAGAGTTTGCACTGCTAGTTTCCATGAATGATGATGAATAGTCCAGGTTTGAATTGCTGTTGTTAAACTCTGATATAGCTGAACTATACTGGTCACTTAATTCATCTTCTGTTTTCGTAGACTCAGGAGTTGTTTCAACTGTTTGGTTCACTAAAAGAAAACGTCATTTTAATTTTCAAATTGTGAAATAAATTCCCTCTTCTCCCTTCGATATTCTCTGTGATTTAAAATTCCTGGATAGGAAATTGACGCTAGAACAACAAACAAAAAATACAGACTAAACCAATGTAAAAGAATATAAACAGAATTGATTACCTATCCGTGGATCATTTTGCACATAGACGTCCGAAAGAACACGTTCGTCTAATACCGCCGGCATTGATTGAATGTTAAGAAGACGATTATTTTCTCGCCGATTCCTCTCTGCTTTACCTGGAAATAGAAATGAAGATTTAACATTCCAAAAGATTGGTGACTTATAGGTAGACGATACTATCGTCCGTTTAGAGGCCAGTAAACGCGGGAAAGAGTTAGGGCGTCAGGGCGGTTTACGGGAAAAAAGTGGCGGTAGAGCTTTGGAACAAAACGTACACTGTAAACATCTCCGACACTTCTTACTCCACCCGAATTTATTACGCCTTTCCTAAACTATTCCCTTTTATAGTGATCTTGTGTAGACGATAGGATCGTCTGACTTATAGGCAGAACTCACGATATCTAAGCTAAATGTTTTAATTACCTTTATCTCATTCTTTTGTAACATTTTAACAAACATTTTGTAACAAAGTTTTTAACTTTTCACATGCAGTCTTTTAGATCATTTCTCTTGTACATTTGAACAAGTGCAGAAGCACGAAACTTTGAGTTATGTACTTTTATTGAAAGAAAGCTTTTTCCAACATTAAGATGGCACATCAAAGCTTTGCGTTTGACAATCAAAGAAGAGAGAAGATTTTACCAAACTAGAGCTCTTACATTCTTCTGATATATCGACGTTTCCTTGACGAGCTGGTGTTTGCCATTCCTGGTGAGATGAAATATCGAGTGCTACATCGCTATTACTGACGGTGGTTGATCTAGATATAGCACCTCCAGGATGTATTCGATTATTGATTGGTTCTTTCAACATCAACTGTCGCCATTTAGAACCAAACATCAACTGTAGTACTTCCATTCTCTCCTTGAGAACAATCCGAACATACATATCGCGATCTTTCCAATCACAAGTACGAATCTGGTTAGTCGAGACCAGGAAATCATTGAATGTTGCAAAGCCTTTTTGGACACCTTGCCACAGCTGTTCCCAAGACTTGAAATCTGTTAGTTGGTCCTTATCTAGAATTGCTTCGCCACGCCGGAAACACTCGTAAACTTCAGGGTCTTGGATATCGGATACTAATTCAGCTAATCGTCTGATCAATACTAAGTATTTGATGAAAATCTCTTCTTTGGAATCTTGTCCACAAAAAGTACATCTCTTTTTATAACAAGAAACACAATCTATGTGATGTTCCAGTGAACTTCCAATACAGGTTAGACATTGATGCTCTGATCTGTAACAACACCGAATACTCCTCATAAACCTCGGATTCTTTGATAACAACAATGCACAAATTTCTACAGATTCTAGTTTGTCGATTTCAATTTTTTCAGCCAAGGGATCGAACGCAAAAGTCTTTTTTCCTGGAATCACAGTAATTGTTAAGATACCATCGTTAATCTTTTTGGATACTTTCAGAATCTCTTGAAGCTTAAAATCTTCATCACCTGGACGACGCTGGATGTCTTCCCATGGTTGAGAAACGAAATATCGAAGAAGGTCTGCTAACGTCGATTGACAATTCAATAGTAAACATTTTATACGTAATTCCAAGTCGTGATGTGTGGTCAATGGTATTATATTGTTATTATTCATTCTGAAATGTAAGGAAAAACGAATTTATGGCGCTACTAAAATAAGGAAGATGATAAAGGAAAGTAATGTATGGTTTCAGTCAAGTTAAAGGTTTTATTTTTACATAAGTGCTTTCGTTTCATATCAGACACATAGATCATATCTAAAAATTGTTATATTGTGCTGATATTTAGGCAAAAAAATGTTTCTCTTTTCCTCTTTCTAACCAATCTTGCTCCACATCTAGTCAATCCAATGTGAAAAAGCTTGTGAATTAAAATTGATGAGTAAGCAAACGATATCACCCTTATTTAAAAACAAAACCTTTAAGGTATAGTAGGCTAAAACATGTTAAAGATTCAAGAATCGAAGGAAAAAGTTGATAACTATAAAGAAAGAATCTGTACCTTATAGCGTTTGATGTAATTGGCAATTCAAAAACAAAATACTGTACTGGAAATGACTGAGCAGAAAAAGATTGTTTGAAATACAGGGACTTTATTGCACGTTTTTGCTGAAGATAAGCGAAAGTTCTGTCAGCAAAAAAAAAAAAACAAAGCAACGCAAAGTTAAAGCAAAGTAAAGAAGTTTTCTAAGAAATTTTCAAACAAACCTGACAGCAGAGCACAACTTGTCCTTATTTTGCTAAGACGTGTTGTACTATCGCTTGTTATTGTTCAAAGGGGAAAACCCAATAATTCGTGAATAATTAAAACCTTTATGAAAGTTAATACTGTGGTTAATAGGAAATTCCAATATGATGACATGGGGGAATTCCAGAACAAACACATTATGTAATCTTATTCAAGATTTGATGATTCAGATACACGTTTTTTTATATAAGAACAAACTATATAAGAACATTGGCTTCGATGGCCAAAATGTTAAGAACATTTTAAGGCTTTGCAGACTCTAAAATGGCCAATTTTTAAAGAAAATGACGGGTGGTGAAAGACCAGGAACAGGACCCAGGAGGCTTCAGTTTTTAATTCTGTAAAGAAAAATGTTTGTGTAATTGTTACAATAAAATTGGTCTCTTTTTAAAAAGGTCAAATATCAATGCTTGCCACGTGTTTTGCATTTTGTTATGGATGTATCTTGTTAAATATATAACATAAAAAACAGTGGTTAATTCAATTCATTGACATGGACATTAATACACAAAATACATGTGTTAAAAAATTGATCTCATCTTTGAAAATAGCTATTCACTCGCTATACAAAATTAAAGCTGCCTTGGGTATGATAATAAAATAGTCAAAGGTTTGTTTTTATTATTATATCAAAATTTTCATTCCCCTATCTCGTATTTTTGATAAAATGAATTTTTACATTGGACATTTAATGTTTTCAAATATATAAATCTATTTTGACCATCAGCATCCTTTTATGAAAAAACATTTTGTTGTAAACTGATGAACCTTGCAATGTTTTTGTCAATATCCGTATGTATAATATTAATTTTCCATTGCGTATAATGTTTTTAGAAACATGTTTAACATTATATGTTACGGGTGTTTATTTCCGGTCTGTAATGACCTGTGATTTCGAACAAGGAAAATGGACAAAAAAATGCTCACACAATGGGGAAAATAAAAACGTGTTTAAAAAACATGATGTTAAGAACATTTTTAGGCTTAAAACTCAAAAAGTTAAGAGCATCTTAAGGCTTGAAAATTTTTGGGTGTTCTTATAACAAAAACGTGTATTCAAAACTTTGTTCTTCATGGCCTCATAAAACGAATTTTACACAGTGGTCAGTATTTTTAGAAACTTCACTCAAAATATAAATTGTCCGAAGAATATTAAGCAATTTTGAAAAGTGTAACTGTATCTAAACATAAGCATCAAAAGTTTCAAGCAATCTAATTCTGTAAAACTATCAACATTAAAAATACACAAAAAATAACTAATTGTCGTTATGCATGCATTACAAGGATCAAAACGATGCTGTACTATCTGTAAAAAAAGACGGTGAAAATCCAAATACACGTTTTTTTATAAGAACATTAAAATTCTTTGAAACCTTGGGATGTTTTTAGCTTTCTTGGGTTTCAAGCCTTCTTATTATCACCATTTTGTGACCATTTTTACCCATTTTCCTAAGAGAACGGGTTTTTTTGAGTCCACAAAGCCTTAAAATGTTCTTAACTTGTTCTTAACAAACAAGTTTCCATCGAAGGCTTATGTTCTTATATATAGTTTGTTCTTATAAAAAAAGTGTAAATACGAATAATTTGAAAAGAGTTTGAAAGTACATATTTTTTATGAAGTAGATTGCCAATAAAAATCTTTCGAAATTTTCAGGATTTTCTCATGATGTCCTTTCGTCTGAATCTGAGGCTCATTGTGTTCTTAATTTTTTCTTAGGATGTGTTCTCAAAATTGTTCTCATAAAAAATCGGGTAAAACAATATTTTTGGTGAGTATAAACTAGGATAATCGATGGTCGTTCAAGTCATGTTAACTTTTTCTATATTACAATATCAGCAATAAATGGTATCGCATATTTTGTTTTAAAATGAAAAAAAAGGAGCAAAAATAAAATTCTATTAAAATTCTGTATGTATAATGGATGTAAACAGAAAAAAATTATTTTCATAAAGTTTTTTGATCAATAATATTAAAATTTCTCCCTCTGCTACTAAACTGTATTAAATGCTATATAAAAAACAATTTTCATTTTCAAAAAAAAATAAACAAACTAAACATACTATAAATTTTCAAGCCAAAAAAACAGCCATTAACATTAATACCAGATACACTTTGTATTCAATCCAGAGATTTAGATGATGCGAGACAAAGTTGCACAGAGTTTGCATCCATACTGCGCAGTTAACAAGACTTAAAGAAATTTGGTTAATAGAACTTTAAAAAGATAACGTCCCCTGTATACGGCTAAGCGGAATTTCTCTAAAAGGGTGTCTAAATTTTCGAGACTGAGTGTCTGTGGAATATCTTAGAGGCTAAGGTATCGCTCTTAGCAGTAGATGCACTGGTGGTATTGGTAGATGGAAAATAATTCAGGGAAAACATGCAACAAAAACAATGTTTCTCCCAAATCTGTAAGGCAAAAAAACTGCATTGCAAACCAAGTCAAACACATCCAATACATGCAAAAACCAACCGTATTGAAAACGTACCAACATAGAAAACTCGTTAGATACTTTCTATTACCACCAGTGAATTTCCAATCAAATACTTGTATTTTCAACAAATAGGTCGGCATAATCCGGTGGGTCGGTATTTTGACCGACAGGGAATTTTAAAATTTCTTGACCAAGCCCTGATATAGGATGCTGTTTATGGTAATCGATAAGCTCATTCAAGGAACTATGTACTTTCTGTTCTGTACCAAACAACTGATAGCCTGACGTGGTATCAATTAAAAAGTGTTTGAATCTTGCAACGTCTTTATAAGAAATAGTATAACCCCATACTCTTTCACTGACTCTGATTAAAAAGGATCCTTGTTTTTGGTCCTCTAGCAAGTGTTCAGCTTGTAGGCGTGAAATGGTGCCTGCAAAAAAAAGAAGAAAAAATATTGAATAATGTTGTCACACATCCTAAATCTATAGTTTCACAATGTAGAGACAAAAACCTTTTGGAAAAACTTTTCCGAAAGATATGCCCAGGTCCAATCTAGTTGACGAGGGGAAAATTTTCCTCAAAGATTTTGGTCACTTTTCCCCACCGACTTGTTTCCTCCCACATTGTTAAACTATAAATGAATTAAGTTTCAAGAAAAATCCTCAAATTTCTAATAATTTTACGATGAAAAAGATTTTAAAGTTGAAAAAGACTCACCATGAAACCATTGCAGTGGCTTATGGTCATCATCCAGACCCGCTTTTTTATCATATTCATTATCTTTCCACCATGTGACAACCTCATTGTGACTTTTCGGTCGAGGGGGTAAGGGTGGTTTTGAAGTATTCTTTTTATCACCGCCACCACCTGTTGGCGGAGGTGGTGGGCGTTTAGGCTTTACAATGTCTTTTTTGACAGGAATGGCATCCTTTTCAGTTCGTGTGCTTGTTACACCACTTGGTGCTGATATCGTTGGGCGTGCTGGCAAGGGCGGACGCTCCGGGCTTTTAGTTTTAGAGGCACTCCTAAGAAAAAAAAACGACGAAAGTATAAGAATAGATAGAGTACATTTTCGAGTTTAAAAAAATGTTATGAGAAAGTATTAAAATGAAGAATGGCTCACAATAAAGTAGGGGAGTGCTTCTTCTTGTTTTCTTTCTCCTCCAATGAAGGCTTCTTCTTTCTTCCGAAACTGAAACTCTGTTTCTTATCCTTTTTCGACTTTTCTTTTTCATCAGGTGGCGGTGTGGTTTGGGTAAAAACAGTCTTGTTTGCTTCTGGGTCATAGATTTCTGGCTTTTCATCAACCTTTGCTTCAACACGTGACCGTTCAAGCTCTTCGCGCTCTTTGGCAAGCCTGCGTTGACGAGACAGTTCATTTCTTGCTTGAGATATGGAACTACGTCTTTGTCGATCGGCCTCTTTAGCTTTAACTTCCCTCTCTTCCCATTCTTGTTGAAGTTGTTCTGCTTCTTCTTCTTCCTTCTTCCTCTCTTCTTCCTGTTGTATTTTCAACTTTTCGTAGATTTCTTCTTTTCGTTTCTCCTCTTCGATTCTCTGTTCTTCCTCTCTTTGTTTCTTCTCTACCTCTTCTTTTTCGCGTAATTCTTGAAGTGCTTGTTCCCTTTGTTTTTCTTCTTCCAAGCGTTTTCGTTCAAGTTCAATTCTCTCAAGTTCTGCTTTTTCCCTTTGCAAGGCTGCCTCCTAAAGAACATTTTTTCAAAGATATCAATTTCAGTTTAAAATTTTCATAGAAAATCAACTAGACTGAGATAAGACCAGAAGAGTAAAATGAACATTGAAAATACTAACTCTAGCCTCGAGGGCAGCAGCCTTTTCAGCCTGTAATTTCAGCTCTGCTACTTTTTGTTCTCTCTCCTTTTTCAATCTTTCTTCTTCATCTTTCAACCTTTTCTCTTCTTCTTTTCTTTTCTTCTCAATAGTTTCCAGTTCCTTTTTTCGTTTTTCTTCATGCTCTTTTTTAGCCTGTAATTCAGCTAGCTTTAAAGCTTCAGCCTCTATTCGCTTCTTAACAGCTTAAAAAGTAAAAAAAAAGATTCAGAAATTTGATTTGAAGATTTATAGACCATAAAATGGCGAATAAAATATTTATTCAAAGGAAAGCTTGCTTCTTAGATATGGGCCTTTTTAAATCAATTCAAGATCAAAAATTCGTAATGACTATGGGATGCCCCCGTAAAATATTTCAATAATAAGGTTTTGAGAAAAGTCCAATCAAAGAGTGTGTCCCTATGATGGGGGAATTGGAATCACATTGTAATTTTTCTAAGTGTTATTTTGAAGAGTCCCATGGGAACAATAGGCCTGATTAGACTAAAAGAGAAAAAAGTTGGCCACAAAACAAATTATTCTTTTACCAACAGCATCGACAACATGTTCATCATCGGGATCTTTGATGACGTGAACAATCGGTTCATCCTCGTCGTTCGTCAGGAAGCTCACCTTCTTCAAACCTTGAAAAGAAAAAAGAGGGTTTATTGTGGAAAAAGAATTGACTGAATAGTCAATTATGAGAAGAAAATGCGTTTTGATAGATCAACCCTAAATAAGTATCTCTAGAAAATCTAAATTCTTGCAATCATTTGGTTTTTAAGATATAATATAATTAATTGAAAACACGGGTATTTTTCTTAATAGGAACAAATTCTTAGCTAATTTTTCCAGTTTGCAGGGGTGTAACTAGGCCTATATATTCTTTATATCGTTTCAACGTCAAACATTCACTAACGTAAATGTTACTAAAGTAGAACAACCTCCTGGTCATTATTTAACACGAATTGACTTTAATTAATTGTTAATTTAAAATTCAGACAGACAGTCCCATTTCAACAAACATACTTTGAAAACACTGCAAGAAATAAAATGAGAAGAAAAAATACACAGTAAAAACCTTTCTTTGGTTCAGGGTTCAGTTTCCCTTCCATTTCTTCTTCTTCCATTCGAACTTTGTATCTTCGGATCTGTTCTTCACGCATCTTGAAATACAAAATCTGCTTCTGTTCTTCTGATAGCTCTTCAAGGAGCTCAGGCTCTATATACATTGTCTTTATAATTTGTTGCAACATCTTGGCACAGTTTTTTGGTGGTAAGGTTACCAACAAGAACAGTAATTTATGTGGTTGATAATTCCTGTACATGGAAAAAAAGAACATTGAGTAATTTTTCAACAATTGTCGAGTAATTGTTCTGTGAACTGAAAATCTCTTTACACTTAAGCTTGTCTCACAAGTATAGCAGTAGAAGAAGTTCTTTGATTTTGATAAACTTTTCTTTTTTTTTTAGAAAATTTATTAAAGTTTCCATGTTATTAAATCATCTATTCTTCAAAGTGAAACATTTTCATATACCGGGACAGCATACTGGTGAGAAATTGTTTAAAATGTAAAGTGCCCTTATTCTATTCTTATCAAGAAAAACCAAGAGGATAGCCATTCAAAAGAAAAATGTTATGATGATATTGAGTCCTGTTAAGTTTGAGTTTTGCTTAACTGTTTTAAGCAAAACAAAACACTACTACTAAGTTTAAGTCGTAGTAGGTAGTAGTGGTAACAACAAAAATAGCTTCACCTCTATGTATTGATTTCTCATCAGGTAGCTGAGATAATAAAATACCAACGATATGCTGGCCAATATTCCAAGTATGATAAAACCAGTCACAAAACAACAACAACAACTTGCTCCTCCACCTCGGCTCATAACAAAATACTTTTCATATCTTCACCATCATTGACCAAATCATTCAAATGCAGTCATCCTGGCAGCGAATCAAGTGCTGGTCGTGTATGATAATGTTTTGTTTCTTTATATTATAAACATTTTCTCGATAATATCTTTTTAGCCTACAATAATATGAGGAACAAGTTTGTTTACATTGTAATAAATGCTGTTAATAACAAGGTAATGATATTTTAATCAAGAAAATTTATTAGTTTTAAATGTGACACATTTGTCATTTTGCCAGTCGTATTATAACACAGAATTCGCACATCCATCACACAGAGGCATAAAGCAATTTTGAAACGTTGTGTATGATAATAGAAAAGCATTCAAAAGTACAGATTTCCTCAGATTTCCTGTATAAAGAAAATCTCATTGACAAATATAGTAATAAAGAGAGATTTATATCAATGTTGATGTATAATTGCTGCTAATTGCAACTTGTAACTTCTACTTCCTGGTTATATGGTTAAATGGGTTATAATATATATTTGCCAATATAGTAAAAATGATTGTACAAAAACTTTAGACTGAGTCTGTTATAAAAACTTGCAAGGTAAAAGAGACAGTATCCTCTCAGGTCAAAGTGTTAACAAAAGCAAGACTCTTTGGATAAAACAGATACGAAGCCAGTTAGTACCAAGAGATTTTCAAAGGTCAGCAAAGAAATCAGCAGCTTTGGAGTCACCATCTGTTCTCTTTCGTTTGACACCTCTTCTTTCATCTTCGTCTAAGGACTCCTCTTGTAAATCAGCAACTTTCCAGAATCTGACGGTTTCATCACCACCACAACTCACCAACATACTCTTATCAGGAGAGAGCTTCATACTACCTACACCCATAATACCATGCCTCCCAACAGTCTTGATTTCCTTGTAGGGTTGCACATACATGGCTTTGACGTAACCATCCCCTGTTCCATAGCAGATGATGTCATCATTAATAGAGCACACAGATTCAATTTCATCAGAGCGGGTTGGGTATCGGTCACTTATATCTCCCCATTCTCCCCATGAATAAATATTCAGCACTCCAGTTGCGCTGCCACATATCACTTTCTTGCCATTTTTGATGATATCCAAACATAAAAGCTCATCATCTAACTGATCAGATTCTTGAACAATTGCGTTTTTGCGTAAATTGAACACAGACAAAACACCATCTCCACTAGTGGATAGCAAATGTTTCTTCTGTTTGTCACTGGTTAATGCAGAAATGTAATCTTTTCTTCCAGCAAAGTCAGCAGCTTTTGAAAAAGTTCTCAAATCCCAAACTTTCACGACACCAGCTTCACAGCCACTGGTTAGGAAATTATCTGACACTAAATGCATAGCGCTAATTGATTGATCGTGAGCGTTTGGGATGGTGTGTAGAATTGAACCAGTGTTCATATCAGAGCAATAAATAGAACTATCTTGGCACCCAGAATATAATCTCTGTCCATCAGAAGAGAAGCTTAAACAACGACAAGCTTCTTTTTGATGTTTAAAATCAATCAGTTTTTTATTCTCCCCATTGGAAAATGAAAATATACTTACAGTGCCAGTAATCTCTCCAACCGCAAGGATATCCTTTGATGGGTGGAAGGCTGCTTCAAAAATAGTATCTGTTACCTTAATTCTAGCTGGTTTTGTTTTGGCAATTTCATCATCATCGGGCTGTTCAACAACCTGGTCAAGATCATCGTCACTTTCATCATCCAAATCACTGATCTCTTCTTCATCTTCATCAGAAATCTCATCTTCAGAATTTTCTTCAGAATCAACATCATTAGGGACAATTTCCTCTTCACCCATTTCTTTTATTCTTGTTATTTCAAGTTTCTAAATGGGGAAAACAATTTGTACTTCAAGTAGATCAAATTTATTAGAAGTGTGCTTCCTGATAAGGACCAGAGCATATTTTCATAAAAGAAAGATACAAGAAATCTAAATTGGAAAATTGCAAAAAATCAGTACACTTGGCAAAGAGGGTGGAACATAAAAAAACTTTTATCAAAGAATTTTGGGATTTCCTCAGCTATCTATTTTGAAGTTTTATACTTATAATATAAACAAGTGATACTTTTATGGACCTACTGGTTATGCATTTAACACATATATAATTGATATCTACGTGGGCGTGACTATTAAACAATCATTCAGAACACAAATAGTGACGGTCTATTAAAATTAGTCGTTTGTTTCTTATAACAAAGAAACACGCTTAGAAACCAAAATTTTTATGCTCTTGAAATATTCTTTCATATCCAAGACTTCGCGAGCAAAAAAAATCTGATCATAAAATTGAGTAATTTGACTAAGAACATTGATGTTTGCTTATTAATAGTTATTCTTATAGAAAAAGGTTCGTTTTTTTGAGCTGAAAAATTCTTTTTTAACAAAAACTCGAGTTGTCTAAGGACGTGATTTTTTGAAAAATTTTGTTTTTCTCCGCGCGCGAGTATGAATAGAGCCTTGTTTCAATTTTTCTCTTTTTTCGCCGTGTAAACTAGCTTTTTAAGATTCGAATGTTTATCATCGAACACTCGCGCGTGACTATTTTTCGAATGTTTTTATTCGATTTTAATTTGGTATGTGTGAGCAATCTGGACGGTCTTGGAAATATTTTGTATGGAAATTTCTCGAAGTCCACTTTATTTTTTCAAAAAAGCGAAGGGGTGGGAGATTTTTCTTAGCAGGTCACTCAAAGTTTCTTTGTTTGAAAGATGCCTTTGTATGTAATGCTAATGGAAGTTATGGTTTATCATTCAATCTATGGATATGTTCTTCATCTTAATAAACCAAGAGCATTTCTGCTGCAATATTTCATTCAAAATATCTCTCAATAATGAGAAAGAGAAAGGCTTCGTAACCTCAGTTTTCTGTGTTCAAATTTTTGTTATTGGTTCAAATAAGTTTTAGGTGGATCTCTGCTGCTCGATATAGATTTTTTCGATATTTGGTTGGCTACTCAAGCAAGGAAAAAAGAAGTAAAAGAAGAAATTCAAGCCACATCACATCAACAAATAAAGACTGTTGGAAAAGGAAGAAATTATTGTAATGGTGCCCTTTGGTTTAGAAAGCATTTTGTCGATACAAGAAGGTAAGCAATGCTTTATAAAATATATAGTCTCAGTTTCTTTGCATTTTTTGTTCTATTGTTTTTCTCGCTCAGTACTCCTACTTCTTTCGAGGTGGAAAAATGAAAAACCGATTGATTGCTGTCCAGTTCATATCAAAATCCTCCTTTAAAAATTGACAATATTTCAATGGGTAAACTTCCTTCCAGAAATATTGCTAGAAACCAACCAACCACCCCTGTCTCCTCTCTGGTTACCCTCCTCTTTGTAGAATTCTTATCACTTGAGTCTTTTTCAGCGTTCATAACTGTTCACAGGAAGAGATCTGTCCAGCTGAATATTCTTGGATTGATTTTCCTTTGTTTCATTTTTAGGATGCTGCTTATTGAAATATTATTAGTCTTTTACAAACTGAGATGTGACACGATGTGACTTGGTGAGCTTTGAACCCACCTTTATGATTTTCGATAAATATATTTCATAAAATTGTTTGTTTTGTTTTAATTTTGTCTCCATCCCTTACCACAATTATTATTGCATATCTTTGATAATTTTCAGTCTTAGTCTGAGTCCTAAGCTGAATATTTCTTTGCTTGGAAAAAGGATTTTGAGGGGATTTTTTATCAAAAAGTGGAAAGATTCTTTCAAAATTTTCATTCCACCGCCTCCTTTTTTTTACGAGATCGTTTTTTCTAAGCCAATCAGAATCGTCGATTTATCGCGAATAAGCCAATCACGGCAAGTTTTCAGCAATTTCGGTCTGGTCTGTAATTTTAACAAATTATTCGAACAAAGCTTCTATTGGTTGGCCAGGTAGGGGGTTTCACTAAATTCAAAACCTGCACCAGTTATATTCGATAGGGAAATTCCCATTTGGGTTTTCCTGAAAGCCAGATAAATTGCGGACCAAACCATAGGTCGGGGCGAAATCTACGACGTCGCAAACTTGACCTATGCGGCTTCAAAGTTAAAGTTGAGATTTTTGTGACACTTCTTAGGATTTTTCTGCTTTTCTTTTGCATCTGGAATTAGCCCCTACCTCGGAGGACCTCACACGAAGTAATGTTGAGTTATTTCAAGAAAAATAAACTTTCAAAAGTTACTCAAACCCGTGCAGTTTTGGAAAAACTACGATTTTAGTACATAACTTTAAATGCATCCCACAGCCTTTCACTTGCATTTATGATGCTAATTTTTCTTTTATATGAAAAAGAAAAAGTTGAAATTTTATTCATAGTTGAAACTGAATGAATAAGAATCGATAATTGATCGAAATTAAAGAATGAAGACACCAATTTTTCAATTCACGAAAAACTAGCTATTTTACAGACCACGGTTTTACGGCCCCTTAGCTAAGTCGAGAATCTGCTTGAGCCATCTTTTACCTACTTTCATGCAAAAAATCAGAAAAAAAACAATGATCAAATATTTCACAAAGTCCAAAAAACCCTTTTTTAGCCGTTTTTTAGCTGAAATTTACCCAAAAATTCTTTTCCCAAAAATCGAGCTCCGTCACATTCGAGGGTTTATAGTTATGCATTATTGTGCAAAAAATCATAAAGATTGAAAGAGCCAATCTCGAGAAAAGCTAATACCTAAGTAATTGATAATTTGCTTATAAAAAAATATCGAATTTAGCCAGTTTTTCTATAAAAACACGCCAAGCAACCAAAATTTCATGTCTAAACACACATAATCTTTAAAAGTAAGCCCTCATGAGCAAAAAAAACATCTATCTCATAAAAAAATTGAGTAATTTGACTAAGAACATTGATGTATGCTTATTAATAGTGATTCTTATAGATAAACATGCGTTTTTTGAGCAAACAAAATTTTTTTGCAAAATTCTGCTTGAGCCATCTTTTACCTATGATGGTACCCTACTTTCATGCTAAAAATCAGAAAAAATTAATGATCCAATTTTTCACAAAGTCCAAAAAACCTGTTTTTTAGCCGTTTTTTGGCCCAAATTTGCCCAAAAAATTTTTTTTTCGGAAATCGGGCTCCGTCACATTTGAGGGTTTATAGTTATGCATCTTTGTGCAAAAAATCTGAAAAAACTAATGAGCCAATATTGAGAAAAGCTAGTAAGTAACGAACGAACGGACGAACATACAACAGTTAATTGATAGGACCTCCACCGGGGTACTTTAGGCGTACAAACTTTCGCGAGCAAAAACTTTCGCGAGGACGAAAAAGCGCGAAATTCACGACATTTACTTTCGCGAATTTAACGGAAAAATATTTTTCGCGAGCATAAACTTTCGCGAACCAAGACGTAAAATTGAGTATTTCCACATGAAAAAATAGCTTAGAGACACAAATACTTCTTGGGTTGGCTTGAAACATTTGTCCTTTGACTTATTAGTCTTTTAGCAGGCTAAAAAGTGCCATAAAAGTTACATTTTATTCAAAGTTTGAAGTTTTACAGATTTTCTATTTTGTCAAGAATTTTTCTCGAGCATAAACTTTCGCGAATGGCCCTTCCTAGAATTTTTAAGGACATTTACTTTCGCGAAAAGGGCCAAAATTCGCGAAAATCGCGAAAGTTTCTGCTCGCGAAAGTTTCTACGCCTAAAGTAGGTCCAAAAAACCATAGCGTCAGCCTGGGTTCAGGTACCAGGCAAAAAGTATGCCCCCCCCCCTGAGCTTTAAGTACCCCAAAAAAATCATGAAAATTTTGGTAGCCCCAAGGGCTTTCGACCATCAACACTTTTAAAAGTTTGTTCTCCGAAAAAAAAGGTTATTCATTGTAAATTACTGTTGTAGTTCAAAGGTTGAGATGAAATATTTCATCATTTATTTTATATATAAAAATATTCTGCCGCAGACAACATTTTTCAGCTTCACAAGCTTTAATTTGAGTAATTGAAGCTTACCATTAAGATGAAGTATTCAGCCCCACGTTAAATGATAAGATTTCAGCTCCCCCTAAGTACATTAGGTCTCCCAAATATTTGAAACATCAAACATCTTTAGCCCCCACCTTTTTTGGGCTTTTTGGAGGGAGATTAACCCCCCCCCCCAAAAAAAAAATAGCAGGGGGGCTGACGCTATGTAAATAAACAGATACTTTTATAAATCATTAGTTTTGAATTTTTGGATGTATTAAAATTTTCAGTTTTTTAGAAAAACTTTTCATTGGCTTTTTAAAGTTGGCATAATCTAGGCTTTATTACTTTTCTCTAATTCTAAAATAATAAAGTAAAGGAACAAATAAAGAATTGAAATCCTTAAGTGTATATTTTTCTTGCACCCGTCTTCAAAACTGCTGATTCAAAAGCTATAAAAGTTAAAGTAGATAGTATTGAGACAGACTTTCAAAACAGTGATTCAAACATTGGATCTTCTTTTTTCTATGAGTGGAAAAAACACTTATCAGGGCTGATCAGGGGGTTCATGGTCCAGGGTACCAATCCAGGGCCCAAAAACCTGACTTTTGGAGGTTTGTAAGTGGAAGACACCACCCCCTCCCTAATAAGGTATTGATACCAACTCCTAATCCTAATTTTTTTTTTTAAAGGGGTCCCACTCCCCTAAAATAGTATTGATACCCTTGGAACTGCTTGGGAAGGTAATCCAAGTAATTGTAATCCTTGTTTGTCTAAAAAACACTCCTACTATTCATCCTTATATAAACACCACTTTTCTGCATTTGGTTGGCAAAAAGGCAATATTTTGGACAATTTATAAAAAGAAAATATTAGTATACTAGTAGATGTATATGTCATTTCCGAAGCTATGCCAAACACACGAAACACCATTAATCACATATATATAAACCAAAACATGCAAATCTTTTGAGTTTCATTGAAGTTTGATATTTGAAAGAAAATATGCTGCCAAACGATTAATCAAAACTTAATCCTGACCCCCTGTACTTATTGATGATTTTCAAAACTTAAACCAAGGTAGGTAGGCAGAGGGGTACGAAGCCCCCCTTAGAAATGGCACATCCCTTAAAGCTCCTTTTTTTACCTTTTGTGATCACGATTGTATCCTTAGTCAGTCAGTATGTAAGAAATTGAAAACCGCTGCCCTTTTAGACATGAAGATTTTTATAGAAGAAATTTTCAAAGAAATGTGATGGAACTCTCAATATTCACAAACCTTGGCCTGAAAATGCATTTATAAAATTACTTTATTATTTTAACCTTACATCAGTCGAAACTATTTTGAATGATTCACACTTTTTAACAAGAATTTTTTACAACATCTTTAATAAGTCTTTCAACAGCTTTCAAACATTTCATTGAGTTATTTTGCTTCCAATAATGGTACATAAAAAGAAAGGTATAATACTCTTAGTAGATTCATGAACATTTGAATGACCATTTAGGTAAGAGAAACACCTCCATCTATCTTTATTACCTTCATAGTGATATAGTAGTAGTAGACCAAACTGGTAAAATAGTGAAGATTTGGAATGAAGCACCAAATTTGTAGTTTAGGTATTAAACGTATTTATTTTTTTATGATTTTGTTGGCGAAAACGTTTAGAACTATCCCAGACTTAGTCCAAAATTGCAAGAAAATGAATTGGTGAAGCGTTTGGCAGACCTCTCTTCATATCAACTAAACAGAAGTAAAAAATATATATCACTCCCTCAATCAGGAACTGAAAGGTTTGCAAGGATCAAAAAAGAGAGCTTGAAAGGGGACTTTGTTTTCAATGAACATGATTTTGCGAAATATTAATGATAGCATACGCGAGGCAGATGGTGAACGCTTACTTAATTGTTACAAGGTTGCACTTCTTTATTTCAAAGCAACTGGTCATACCAATTACTCTGATGAATTGATCAAGCTTTTCTACCAAATTAAGCTAGATGATAAAAAGGATGCATTTTGACTTATGTGGGGCCGTTTCATCAATACCCATGGACTCATAGGTCGAAACATACCTAAGGATTTACATATGGAGCATTTTAATGGATATTTAAAGGAGTTCAGAGGAGTTGTTAAGATCATTATGAGGAAATTTGAATGAAAATAACACTAGCTTTGAGAAAGGTCTACTTATTGAATCAAGGATTTGATTTGAATGTTTTGATTTTGATACATGGTTATTCTTTCTAAGATAAAAATGTCGCGGCTAAATGAGATAATTGCAAATAATTGTTTAGTGAGTGAGTTTGAGGCTCCGATAATTATTACAAATATTTCACAGATTTTTTCAAACAATCAGGTTCAACTTGCTATATTATAGATAGCAGAACAGTGGGAGCTTCTAAACGTTTTCGCCAACAAAAATCATAGAAGGGCTACCATGAGAAAATAAGGGTAGTCCTTAATCCGGACCATGGTGATTTTCCCCTCACTTTGGTCAAAAACACTTTTGATCAAACCAATTGAACGCAATCGAATAATTGGGATAATATTTTCACACATAATCGAATCTTGTTCGAATGGCTGTACCTGGGTAATATTCAATTTTGTTTGACAGTTAGTGGAAGTACCTCAATTTTAAGCATGTTCAAAGTTCACAATAACGACTTTCTTTTTACTACGGAAACCAAACGAGTGAGAACAAGTCATAAAACAAAAAGTCAGCGCTCCCTGGTTGTGACGTAGTTTACAAAATTGTTAAGATAAAATGACATACTTTTTAACAACTTTTTTCTACGTCATTTTTTTGAAGCCTCTTCGAAGGAGAATGTGTCTTTCTATAAGGAATTTTATAACATTTCATGGCAGATAAAAAAGACGATCAGAAAACGAAAGCTTCTTTGTTTTTCATTTTCGCATTTATGGGGAAGAATTAAATTTTCAGAAGAGGCTTTATTCGATATGTGGATTTTCATTTCCGAAAAATTGCGATTCCCCATGGTTGCAAAATGGTGGCTATGGCAGGCTATGGTTAATTCCTTTGTTCTTTTGCTATTTTCTTTTGTTCTATGTGATGTAAAGACGCTTCACAAATCGAAGTACTTCCACTAACTGTTTGATTGCGTTTGAATCACATTTGATAGACCTTTTTGCATTTCCATCTGCCATATTGAATTGTATGTAAAAATTTTGGTGTTCGAATTGCAGTGGTAAGATTTCATTGAAAAATATGCAAAACCTATGTATAAAGAAAGTATTATTATACAACGTACAGATTGGCATTAGATTAAAGTTTAATCTTAAGAAAGATTAAATTTGTTTCTTTTGAAACCAAAAATGATTATATTTGCTCATCTCTAAGAACAATCACTTCAAAAAATCATAACAACATAAACTCAGGCTAAAAATTCACCAAGATCCAAGAATAAATTTTAAATGTGTGATGTCATAATTACTGCTTTAAATTTGTGCGTGTTTTGAAAGTTTGTAGTGTGTACTTCATCTTCTTGGAATTTTTCAATGACATCAAAACAGAATATTATGCTATGTCTTTAACCCTTTCCGGACGCATGATTTCACGGCTATTATGACGCGAACAAAAATTTGATTTTTGACTGGCTTTACTAAAATTGCAATAGAAAGTGATTGATAAAAGATATCACGATGAGTATACCTCATTTTTTTTACATGTAATAGGGGTTTTGAAATACCAAAAAAAATTTTGAAATATGGCTGACACCTTGTCACGTGACAGAAAAATCGGCAGATTTTTTTTCGGAACAGCAAAATTATTGACTTTGAATAAAGAAATAGAGTAAAAGGCATTTGCTTTACGCCTTGAACTTTGAATATGATTTAGAGAATTGAATTACTGACCGGTTAAAAAAAAATTCATGTCATAAGCGTTCCAAGAATCTGAGTAAAGTGATTTTTTGTCCAAAATTTTGAGCAATTTTTCCCTTACAGATTTAGCCTGAGTAAATTTACAACAAACATTGAAAATTTATAATTCTAGTTGTAAGCAAGATATCGAAAGGCGGTTTTTTGCAGGTTACGGGAAATTTATCTCAAAATCATTATTCAAAACCATGTTATTGTATTTTGGCGAAAAGGGTTAAAATCTTTTACAAAGCTATGGGCCACCTGGTGGCCCGTGCATCATATAGGAACACGATTCATAGGCCACCCAGTGGCCCGTGCGTCCGGAAAGGGTTAAGAACAAGTTTCTAAAAGGCTTTTGTTGCTTTGTAAATATTTCTTTTTGAATTAAGAAATTCCATCTTTTATTGTTCTAATGAGTACCGTAAGTTGGTCTAATGTCGACATCCGTCTTCTAATTTCGACACCCTTCTTTAGAGATAGGAACAATAGAAACTGGGGAAGGTCAGAATCGCTGATTGACTTTGATTAGCGCGATTAGAGGAAAAATCTTCAGTCTATCAGTGATTTCGACGTTCTTATTATTCCTATCTATAAAGGAGGATGTCGAAATTAGAAGACGGATGTCGACATTAGACCAACTTACGGTATAATATTTCTTTATAAGATGCTGTGTAAGTTGTCTTTTTAATCATTGTGTAAACTTGCATTATATTTTGCATATTTTCCAACTAAATCCAATCACGGCTTGTTCGTTTCTGTATTTTTGGATACATTTCAAGATGGCGGATGGAAAGGCAAAAAAGTCTATTGAGATTCGATCATGTTTGATAAGGTTGGTTGCAATAAATTAGCCCACCCCTCTAGAGCTTAAGAGCTTTAGGGGCCGTCGACATTCGACTTTCGAATTTTTTAACGGCATTTGGCCGTTATGGTTCTGACCCCCTCCCCCCTCTACGTTAACGGCCATCAAATTCTTTAAAGTTAAAAAATTGTCAAAAATCGATGAAACTCTAAATTTTCTCCTTCACTTTCATCGTTGTTTCGTCAGCCATCTTTAATATCGCTACGGCTTCGCTCAGTTTACATTTAAAAAATAACGGAGATAATTTCTAAACTTCTTTCCGAAAGTTGGGCGAATTAATTATCTCCGTAATCATACTCAAAAGAATAGCGGCATTTCAAAGAAAAAAGACCGACCGTCTGCGAAATTAAGGGCCAAAACAAAACAAAAGGAACACGAGACATAAACATCGGGTCGTTTGTTTTGGTTAAAATGATTCTAAAAAATAGCGAAGTGAATACTTTAGGTATGCGACTTTAGCAGATCTTAGTTGATAAAAGGAGGAAAATAAATATGGAAAGTAACATTTGTATGGAATAAACGTCTCAAAAATCGATATTTTCTGGTGAAAAGAATTGATATGTGGTGAGATGACCCCTAAAGAGATTTTCGACCTTCCCTTAACGGCACATGGTCGACCCCCTCCCCCCCTTAACGGCCAAATGCCGTTAAAAAATTCGAAAGTCGAATGTCGACGGCCCCTTAGTACTGTAAGATGGCCTAATCTCGACATCTGTCTTCTAATTTCAACACCCTTCTTTAGAGATAGGAATAAAGATAAAAGATTTATCCTCCCTTACCACTAAGTAAATAAAATAATTTCGACCTTTTTTTTATTTTTCAGCTCTAGAAAAGGGTGTCGAGTTTAGAGGAGGGATGTTGACATTAGACCAAGTTACAGTATGAGGGCTGCTGCTAATACTCAACTTTGAAAATGAGATATAAGAGATAAGAGAGAATGTGTAAGTAGGACACGAGACAAGAAAGGTTAATGCGAACAAATGCAATAGACCTTTTTTCAAAGAGGCCATCCTGTTGAATAATTATGTAGTCCAGCAGAAAAACAATGATAAAACCATGCATAATTATTACAATATGCATGATGCAGTAATTATGTATGGCTCAATCATTGTTTTTATGGCTGGACTACATAATTATTCAACAGGACGTCCTCTTTGAAAAAAGGTCTATTGAATCAATCGAACGCCCCCGCCCGGATAGGCTATTTCCCAGAAATTTTGCCAGACCTCAAACACTGACAGTCTGGGAAATCCTCTCAATTGCACGCTTATGTTCCGAGGCCGTAAGCGCGCAATTGCACGGTTATCAAAATGGCAGAATTTTTAAGCGTGTAATTACCGTAAGTTGGTCTAATGTCGACATCCGTCTTCTAATTTCGACATCCTTCTTTATAGATAGGAATAATAAGTAGGTCGAAATCACTGATAGACTAAAGATTTTTCCTCTCGTCGCGTTAATCAAAGTCAATCAGCGATTCCAACCTTCCTCCGTTTCTATTGTTCCTATCTCTTAAGAAGGGTGTCGAAATTAGAAGACGGATGTCGACATTAGACCAACTTACGGTACACGCTTATCGAAATTGTTCTGAAACAGGCGGTAAGCGGTAAGCGTGCAATGGCACCCTTTATTATTCTGACACGCAATTCCTTCCGAAAGCTCTGTTGAATTTCAAAAGCCTAGGGCAGTTTTACTCAAAATTTATCGTAGAAGAAGATTCCGTAAAAATGGATTGCCCGTTAAACCATGCCTTCGCCCGAATTAGAGAATTCTGAGCCCCTTGAAATCCCTAAGCAATTTCAACTGGGGCGGGACCATGCAATTGCGTGCTTACGCCCTCGGAACATAAGCGTGCAATTGAGAGGATTTCCCAGAGACTGACTGACCCATTTACATGTGCGGAACTACTTTAACTTTAGCGTATAAACAAGGCCTTAAAAATAAAAGCACTGTCTCGGGCATTAAATGACAAAATTTGGTGTCAGAGGTAACAGTTTTCAAAGGTCGTAATTTTAAACCACCCATTACACGCGGTTGTTTTGGCTGCTGGCTGGCTGGCAGTTTCCTCCAAGAATGCACTCCAAAAATGGATGGAAAAATGGATACCCGAAAATTTTTACAACCGACGGACCGACCGACTCACTTTTTAGACCTAACGAGGATGCGAAATGAAGTTATTTGTGATTGCTGCCTTACAGTGTGTATAATTGCACATATATATATATTTATATTATTTTGCCGCAGGAGTGAGCCTCAACCTCCCTAAAATGTGCGATCCAAGGGGCGACGTCCATATTCAAAGTGGCCACGCCTAACGGGAAAAGACCATTACTTACAAGACATACCTACCCACCTCCTTAATGGTCTTCATGATTTGACCAAAATTTGACCGCCTGGTAGCTGGAATTAAATTTGCTTCTATTTGTCAAGCATCAGAAAAGGGTGTTGTATATACTGTTAACTAATTACAGAATCAAGCAATGAATTATGAAAGAATGAGACAAAATAGGACAGGAAGAAAATAAGATTAATATACTCCACATCCAAGACCAATGTCGGACAGTCGGGACTAGCTGAAGTATTGCAAGACGCCCTGATGGATAAGCTTTGAGCATAGTTAGACCCGACTGTACATAGCAAGAGTGTGTGCCTTTTCCAGCCTATACCGGTTGGTAAGGTCTTTTTTGCCGGGCTGAAGAAAATACGGACATCAATATGCATTGCTTGCAGAAAATTTACAGACTTGGAAAAGTTCCATAATTGACTATTTCAAATGGAATTACTTCAGAATTTTAGAAAATATTCCATTGTAAATTCTCAAAAATTCAAATCGATAGAAATCTCATATCCTTTTCTGAATTTATACAAAAAAATTTTCACAGTCTGTAGTCTGTAAAGTACTCAAACTAAAGTAGGATCAAAAGGGCGGCCTTAGTAGCGGTAAGCGGGAAACAAAACAAATCGGTGTTTTGATCGGAAATTTCGAAATTTTGTTGGTAATTTTTATCTGATTTTGTGCACATTCAACCTGCAAATTTCCTGACGTTCAAATCGATATTTTTTAGAATGGTAAGCTTATTCATATTTTTACTAGCCGTATTGTATAAGGGTTGCGAAGCGATCTAGACTCCACCTCAATTCGCAAGTTGCTAGCAAAATAAGAGACTCTCTAAAAATCCCTCTTCTAATAAAGCCGCTATAGAGACAGGGTCGTGTAAGAGCCTTAATGCTCCCAAACACATTACATAATCCACGGCGGCACAACACCCGCCGCTGCCCGCGCATCGCTCTTTTGTTTTCCTTCTAGTTATTCTAGTGTAAATGGTGCCTTAATATAATCGAACGATATGCGTCGAACGATCGAACATTTTTATTCGAATCACGAATCGTCCGTCGAAATCATCACAAAACATAAAAAATAAAACAAAAACAAAAAAGTACAAAGATGGCTTGTTGGTTCTTCGGCAGTTTTGATTTATTTCTTGACAAATTCGACAAATTTGATTACCTCCGTACTTCTACTTATCATAGAATATCCACTTGGTTTTGCAAGGTAAGTTTCGTTCACTAAAAGAGCACTCCTCCCGCCCGCGCGACTTGCAAATACCTCTCATTGATTGAACTTATTTTTTGATACTTGATACTTGCTGTTAAAAGTCAAGGGATGATGAAGATCCTTTCTGTCACCGTTCAAACTATTTTTTTTTCATTTAACAGCAAAATAAACATTAAAAACCGAAGAACCACTGCTTAGATTGCTTAGATGTGTGCCGCCCGCGCGGCAATTTGATCAACTTCAGATTCTAAGTCCGTGTTTCGGCTTCCGGTAATTTTGTTGCTGTTCACTGCTAGGGTACACCATTTTAAAACGGCATTTTTCGCAGTCCTAGCTACCAAACCGAGAAAGTTTTCGTGGCTTCAAGCCAAACCATTCAAGGTCATTTTGATAAAATCATCGGTTTGAAGATGTGATTTATATAGCAAATTTTATAGCAAATTTTCGCTTGGGATAGAAGTTAAAGGTACGTGCACAATATAGCAAAACTGCTTCGCTCATAAATTCGCTTCGCAATAATATCTTGTTATGCTCAAAACTAGTCGTACTTTTTTATAAGGGTTGAAATTTTTCAAAATGTTGTGGCCCAAACTTTGCAACACATCCATCCTCACACTTAAGAGTCCCCTGCCCAGTTGGCGACCGGTCTAGTTGGCGACCGAATGTCTTTGAACCCAGAAAAGTCATACAAAAACAAACCTCTGAAGAATTTCTTTTGATAGTTATCTGCCTTGACCTATTACCCGTAGAGTCCCCTGCCCAGTTGGTGACCGGTCTAGTTAGTTGGCGACCGAACGTCTTTGAACCCAGAAAAGTCATACAAAAACAAACCTCTGAAGAATTTCTTTTGGTAGTTACCGTAACTTGGTCTAATGTCGACACCCCTCCTCTAATTCCAACACCCTTTTTATCAGCTGAAATTTATAGAAAGGTTGAAACTATTTTTCTTTGCTTTATAGTGGTCAGAGAGGAATAATCCTTTTTCAATCATTGATTCAAGCTTTCATATTATTCCTTTCTTTAAAGAAGGGTGTCAGAATTAGACGAGGGATGTCGATATTAGACCAACTTACGGTATCTGCCTTGACCTATTTCCAGTACGTACTGTGTAAAAAAAGTTCCAGAAAAGAACAAGTAGAATCCGAAAGATCTTTGTGCACGACACGGAAGCACAAGAAAAAACCAACTACCTGTGGAAAAAAATTAGATTTGATTTTGGGGGTGCTAGAAAAATATGTCCCATCCGAAATCACTTGTCCCGTCCGAAATCATAAATTTTATATCTCTTTTAGCTTAAAGCCGGTTGATTTATTTTCCTTCCATAGAGTGTCCGGGGGCAAGTTTATGGTAAAAAAGAAGCTCTTGATTTATAATAAGTCTAAGTAAATGCATATATCTAGGCCTTAAAAGGTGATGTCAAGGTACATTTCCATGAAATATAGGCTATAGACTTTCATAAAAAAGCAGAGTGATGTTTAAAAAATTAACTTTATTTTTCATGATTTCGGACGGGACACGGTACAGATTCAGCGCAAATCGCCCGACCATAGATTTATAAAGCCTGAAGGGCTAGATGGCGTGCTTTAAGCTTTTCCAAGCAAAAAAAAGTGAATATCGCAAAAAATATTGCTGCCATTGTTTTCGAAAACCTGCAAGGCTTCTGATTTCCTACCTAACCTCGGCACACTTTTCAGCAAAAGCAATCTATCTAGCCCTTCGGGCTTTATAAATATATGGCCACGACCACAATGTGGACCCTCCTTGTCTTTCAGTCGTTTTGATTTCTTCTTTGATTTTTTTATTATGGTCGGATAAATCATGTGAAACAGTCACGAAAGACACCGCCTTAAACGCCCCCGTAATATATTTTTGAATAATTTTTTCAAAAAGATAGTATCACTTTAACAAAGATTTCACATAATTAGCATAGCGAGCGCTATCGTAATTATATCGCGGATATCTTGCTCCAAAACCGGAAGACCGGAAGTACAATGGAATCTTCTGAGGTTCCGGAGCTTGAAAAAAACGACACGGGTGTTTCCGGAGCGTCGGGAGGGTCCTGTAGCTAGTGACTCCAAAGTCACGCAACTTTTGCTGGCACCAAATCAAATGTTTCATTTTTTGGTAAACTTTGACAGTCTAATAAGCTTAATATCGGGATTGGAAACTAGGCTAGTCTTACCTCTTTTATCTTTCCCTTAACAACAATACAATGCTGACAAAAGTTGACAACACATTGACAAGTAATCCCTGAGAGAAGTTTATATCTAAATCTGTAACAAAAACAAAAGTGGTCTCGCCTACTGATCAGCTAGTGGAAGCACCTCAATTTTAAGCATGTTCAAAGTTCACAATAAAACGACTTTCTTTTTATGAGAGAGAGAGTAATGAGAGAGTAATCCGTCCCATGCAGTGGGAATCGGCCTAGAAAAATATATAAAAAAATATATATATATAATCCCTAGGAAATCATTGCGCTATGGTTGACAAATAAAAAAAAATTAAAAAAAAAAGAAAAAAAAAGAACAATATTATATACCAGAAAGACTAGAATCACAAAGCATACAATTCCACCATAATTTATCATTAGCCAGATCAAACCAATTATCATTGGGAACATTAGCCTTTTTCAAAGATTTAAACAGACCCCTTCCATATATGTAAATTTTGGGGCACCTTTTGGACGTTTAGATACAACCCAACAAGAAAGCATTTTGCGTGGCAAACGATCAAAGCTCATTCTTGCAACATGGCCAGCCCATGCCAATTGGCGTCGAGTGATATAACAATCAATAGATTTTAAACCAAGTCTCTCAAGTAAACTTTCTGTAGATATTCTGTGTTTTCGAACATGTAACATGTTTGCGCGAGACATTGCTCGTACGCATCTACGATGAAATAATCTCAATAAATCAAACAATCTTTCGGTAAGACTCCATGTTTCCGAGCCGTATAAAACAATAGAAAGAATAAGAGTCTCATATACGACTGCCTTAACTTTTGGTGAGACACGAGAATTAGCAAAAATACACAATCTAAGGGCGCCAAAAGCATTACTTCCACGATTTAATCTTGATACAACATCAATCTCGTCATCTGTGTCTCTCGATAAGAACGAACCGAGGTAGCAAAAACTATCTGTGACAGGGATAAATTTTCCATCTCCAAACTTTATGGGATCTAGGTTTGGTGGGTCAACATTTGGGTTCGGCCCAGAGACATGTAGAATCTCTGTTTTTGAGGGTTTTTCTGGTTGCGAATCGTCTCCAGCGTGGACCTCCATTACAAAGGATAAGAAGTGATTAAATAGAGGAGGGATGTAAATTTCTACGTCTTGTCTCGACGTAAATAAAGCGGCAGTGTCATCTGCATATTTTGAATCTGGTACGGCAAAATCAGTCCCTTTGGCATTGTAACTCCTACTGGTCATGCGAAAGTCATTTTTTGTACGAAAGATGCACAAGGGTCGATCATAACGCTTACGCCATGTGATCATAATGGCTGCAATATACATAACGAATAGCACGGGACCTAAAATGTCTTCTTTTTATTACGGAAACCAAACGAGTGTTAAGATAAAATGACATATACTTTTTAACAACTTTTTCTACGTCATTTTTTTGAAGCCTCTTCGTAGGAGAATGTGTCATGGCAGATTAAAAAGACAATCAGAAAATGAAAGCTTCTTTGTTTTTCATTTTCGTATTTATGGGGAAGAATGAAACTTTTAGAAGATGCTTTATTCGATATGAGGATTCCCATTTCCGTAAAATCACGATTTCCCATGATGGACACTATTTTTGTTTGTTACAAACAGAGTGGAAAAAATCTTTTGTCTATCAGTGCTCCCGAGGTTACCTATTTAATTTGTCTTTGAAATTAATTAGATTATAATTAGTTTTTAGTGTTTGTACAGCAGTGTTTTTTTGCAGTCCAACATAGGTTGAGTTTTTCAAACCTCAGTGTTATACCCTCTTAATTCTGCTCCACAACAACTGAAAAAACCTTCTATAAAAGCTTAACATTGATTGCTTTTGATTTTGATATTCTTTTCTCTAGGCATCTGCATATCGAAAAGGGGCCTTGATGAATAAAAAGAAAGGTATGACCATTTTATCTAGTGCTGCAACTAGGGTATTGGCCAAATGCAATTAATCAAAGATTTACCGTACTTTCCTATATAACAATCCAATAGTTCCCTTTTTAACAATCCAAAAGCATCAAAATCGTAAAAATTCAGATATTGCTGTGGTAAAGCCACTTTTTTGCGAGTTTGGCGCTTTTGATTATTAAGGGAACTTGGATTGTTATAGATAAGTGCGGTATTATATCTCGATCAGAATTATAAAACTTGCTTGTGTTACATCATTTATTGTTGCACATGTTATGTTAAATATTTTATAGAAAAGCAGGTATATACAGACTCTTGACAGTTTTAGTTTTTGGATAAACCATATGCAAAGAATGGTGTTCCTGGCTTAGAATTCTGCAAAAATCTGTTATTTGCTGACCACCTATGAAATTTGAAAAGTAATATATAAAAATCTTTTACAGGACCTAAACCAGAGCTGACAGAAGAACAAAAACAAGAGATTCGAGAAGCATTTGATTTGTTTGATTCTGATGGTTCAGGAACTATTGATGCCAAAGAGTTGAAGGTTTGTTTGATTAAATTTAAAATGCGTTTGTTCTCATTGGATTTTGCAGATAGAAAAGAAAAAAATTATTAAAGAGGATCTACTCAGGGATTAATATTTTTGTTTGTTAACTGTTGTTAAAAAAGTGTAAGTCTTCATGCATACTTCTAAATGGATAATTGAAAACGACGATGACCCGTTCCTCACATATTTTGCTTAGTATTTTGAATCTAATCTTGAAGTCCAGATCCTGCACGCCTGTAGAATTGCCAGAAAATTGCATTTTAAAATACACTTATATTTTCTGATTTTTGTGTTATAGGTAGCAATGAGAGCATTAGGATTCGATCCCAAGAAAGAGGAGATTAAAAAGATGATATCAGACATTGATAAGGATGGATCAGGCACTATTGACTTCAATGAATTCCTTGTCATGATGACCTCTAAAATGGTATTTTTTTGGTTAGATATTTGTACATTAAAAATCACCATTGTACTACAAATAATTTTGCACCAGTTTGCACTCGCTTTTTATTTTGGTGATTTGCCTGGCCAGTGTAGTGATAAAAAATTTGTTTACTTAAGGGAATTTAATTCCCTATCCTTGCAGATCCTGGATGATTTTCGAAATCTTTTTGTCCCCTAAAAGTCAACTTTCTACTGCAGAAAGGTTTCTCTCATCCCATGAATTGATTTTAAATCGCCCCCATTGATCCACGAGGAAAAAACACAAGCAGACTGCTTAAAATCACATAAAATTATTATTAAATCTTATTTCAGAGTGAAAAAGATTCGAAAGAAGAAATCTTGAAAGCTTTCAGATTGTTTGATGACGATAACACTGTAAGCTTCTTTTACCTTTACTCACCTGTCTTATCCTATCCTTGTACACCTTTTCGACCGTAGTCAGGCGCGTGCTACTTTATTATTTAATTTACCACCCTAAACTCGAGCCAATCCTTTTCTTACACTTTTTTCTATTGTCTTTAGGTGCTATAAAAAGACTGGGACGGTTTTAGGGTGGTAAAACGAACAAAAAAATGCCTGCGCGGTAATTGGCGGCTACGGTCAAAAAGGTGTATTATATTTTCGTAAAGAATATTTGCAAGCTGATTACATCATATAGTCCAATATTATTTTTAAATAAATTATGAATTTGCTTCAGGGACGAATTTCGTTCAAGAATTTGAAAAGGGTAGCAAAAGAATTAGGTGAAAATTTAACGGATGAAGAACTACAGGTAGGCTTGATAAAAAGAATCAAATATACTAATGTACTGTATACGTAATGTATACTAAATGTCGAAGAATCGTATATTAATGAAAAGAAAGTATGAAAATAGTAATTTTTGTTTCCTGTAAAAACTCGCCTTGCTAGTTGTTCATTATTTTACCATCTAGCATTTCGAAGTTTTTTGAATGTCAGGAAGTTAGGATTCTATCTTTGTACCCTCTTTCATTTTATGCTTTTCTTAAAATGTTATACGGCCGGTGCTAAAATAATTTCTTGTGGATCGTATTCTGTTACTGGTGGTTATCTCTGGAAATCACTAGATAGATAGTTTCTCGCCATCAAAACTTTTGAATTTGGACTACAACTGGAGTACTACTACGCGCTAAATTTTTAGACTGCTACTTCAGTAGAACTAGTATTCTTACAATCAACTTTCTTGAATTTCTTACACATTATACATGACGTTTAAAAGGAACAAATTGCTTCCTACAATTGAAAGTTTTTATTTTCAATGTTTTTTTCTCCTACAGGAAATGATCGACGAAGCGGATCGAGACGGAGATGGTGAAATAAACGAAAATGAATTTCTTCGTGTCATGAAGAAAACGTCGTTATATTGATAGTGAACATGTTGTAGTGACGAAGGGGATAAAATAGGCTAGTTTAATAATATATTGTATATCAATAGTGTAGATAGTGTAATATTTATGGCCTAGAGAATTAGCGAGTATAAACAATCTAGATAAAGATATTGTTAATAATGAAATTCCAAGTCATCATTAAAGGTCATCCACACAAAATCAATCTTCGAAGTATGTTGGTTAACAATACTCGACAAAATGGTTTACGGACCGTAATGTACTAAGAAAACAATTTTTTGTCATATTATGAATAAATTTCCTTCTGTAAACGATTTTCCTTTATTGTTCGGAATATTGCAAATGAGACTGGCAATATATTGAGGACACCCTATCAATATAATGTGATCACTTTTCAATTTGCCGTCACTCACAAATATATTAAGGACCTTTAGCATCTAGGACGGCGACTTCAATGAGGACGTAAAGTAAATCTTGAAATCAAATAGCAAATTTTATTCAATTTTACATATATTTAATATCATATGGACAAAGCTTAATTCAGTCAAGATTATGTAAAATAATACCTAGCTGCGATCCTTATATCAATCCCCCTAAGGAATTTCTTTCTGTACAATCTTGCCGTTATTAGATGCTAAAAGTCCCTATTGTGTAGTGTATAGTAGCTCTTATTAAGTGCTTCAGGCTTCAGGCTATGGTTGAGTATATGGTTAGTTTCTCGTCATCGACAGGGTTGAATACATTTTGTTTTGTTTTTTATTTTTTATTTTCACTATAGAATGTTCTTTTTAACGATAAATTTATCAAAAAATATGATGGTATAGATTTGTAAATATTTTTTAAGTTTCCAGTAATCAGAAAAATTTTGGTTTGTTTTCAAATTGAGAAAGACATTTATTTTTAAACATATTTTTTGTTCTGTCCAGATTTGATATTGAGCAGATGTTCTATGTTCTGCTAGTCTGATAACATTTTTCTGTTGAATTTTCAAATCGTTTAATTCAAAAATTCCTTGTTTGTTTTAATGGGACCAAGATAAGGCCTTAAAAATTAGACCCTTTCAGTGCAGAGAATATAGTCAAATTAGAGTAATTTTGGGCGAAAAATCGACCCTCACGGTGAGATTTCTTGATAATCTTTGTCCATTACCATGTTCAAGGTCAGATTTTCCAAAATAGTCCGAAATGCTTCGTTTTTCTTACTTTTCACACCCTTGGAGTCAACGCTTTCTCTCATTTCGACCCTTACAGTGCACTTTGAGAAGCCTAAAAAAACGACCCCTCTTAAGAGCCGCATGCCGAAAATCTCTCCTTTTTTTAAAACAAAATTTCTGACCTCGTCGAGGTGAAGCCTTTAGATATTTACATGATTTTAATGCTCTGTTATTCGAACGACTTAAATTTCCGATTTCAAGATCGAATAAAACAGTAGGGTAACCGTACCAACCGAGTAATTAATTTGTTTATCACAAAAGTATGAGTCACCTTCTGATGACTCATGTCTCAGCTTGGGGGACTTTGTCCCATTTTTACTTGTTTTTACTCTCTAAACAAAAGAACTAATTAATTCAGATTGCCATTCAGACATCCGGCCAATTAGTGAAAGTGGTTAAATCAGAGAAATCAAGATAATTATTTTTTTTTGGTTTCCGTTCCCACAAATTTTGATTAAAATTACGTTCAATTTTCTAATTTATTAACGTGAGAGAATTATGAATTACTGTAGATAATTTTCCTTGGTCGTTCTCCAATGCACTCCATTCTGTGGGGTAAAGAAAGCTCTCCGCACCTCATAAAACTTTCAATCGAAATTCCGATTGGAAATTAAATTGAAAGGTCGGGAACATAAAAGTTTTAAAGAGGAGTTGAGTTGTTTTTTTAACAAGGTTGGATTGCAGAAGAAGTCCTCATTGTGGATAAGATCTTTGGAGTGATCTTCCAATGTGGAAAAGGCTGTGACAATTTGGAGTTTCAAAATAGTCAGCTAACTATCTTGTTGTTATAGCAAATCTGTAAACTTGTGGTCAAACCAGAATCAATTAACTTGTCCTTTCATTAATAAATTTCATTTTAATTAAAAACCTTATGGGAGTCAATTAGAATTTACGTTAATAGCAAATTTTAACTAGCTCCTGGTTTCGCTACAGAATTGTGTCAATTTTGAAAAGATTAAAGTTGAACGTATGGTTAGTCATTTTAGTTAATTGCTGTCGGTCAAAAAGTAGATTAATGACCTTATTTTGAGGATAGTAATTTATCATTTTAATGGCTGACATGTGAGGTCATTTTACCAATTTGTGCGCTGGCTTTTGATCGTACTTATTTTATTGATTTGGCTCCCACACCTTCATGCTTTTTACATTGCTCAGATTCTTGCAAATACAAATGCTCTTTCGCCAGAATATTTCTCTTTTGAAAAATCAATTTCTGGGACTCCTGTGATCCGAAAGTTCATGTTTAAGGAGGTGGCACGGTATTTGGTTTCAAAATCCTTACCAGAAACAGTTCGACCAATAGAACGCCTAATTTTTGCTTTTGTGTTTTTTTTTCGTAGTGTAAAAGATTAGCTCGATTTAGATTCTCTCTGCAAACGGTAGGTAATCAAAGTCTCATATAGCCCTGGGGCCACTTATAGCTTTTTGATAGACTGGTTGGCGCTGAGAAGTGGCTCAGTGTGGCTTTGCTTGAGGTGGTAGGGGGGGGTAGCAAGTCCATGCCACTAGATCCAGTCCCTTTTTAGAGAAAAAAAAACATAAAACCATGAACAATGAACCAATTTTTTTTCAAATTTTGGAGGTATTACATGTTTTTATTGTAGTTTCATAAAATATGATGGGGTTTTAGAATATATTTTATTGTTTTGTTGCTTTCTTCTAATTTTTGAAAAATTCTAAATGGCGAAATCCTCTAGTCTACTTCACTGGACTCATACTTAACAGCGCCATCAAAATCATCAGAAAGGAAAGTTCAGTCAAAAGTTCAGTCTCCTATCGATCAAAATACAATAAAATGAAATAATTTGGGTGAAAAATCTTCTTGATGATCTATCGCAGTAGTAGTCTTGGCTTTTTAGAATCAAAATTCACACAAGAGAATTCCATAGTGTAAATAAAGCAAATTGAGGTGTTCCATTAAAATCCATGCAATGGGGTATTCTTTTCATACATTAAACGTGACGGCAGACGGACTAAAATTAGTCTTTTACCCCAAGAAATTTTAAAATAAATTTGTAAACCCTGAAAAGATGAAAAAAGCACTCCTATGGACCCCTTGGAAATTTTTGTCCATCCCATGTATGGATATAAAATGAAATGGTCCATTGTACGAAGCTGTCCAGAAAGTTCTCCCCGCTGAATTTCAAGATCGAGATACATGATCATATATATGGGATAGACATCCACCATGGGGAATTTACTGGGTGGGGAATTCACAAGTGGGAATTTTCAGGGAATCCTGCACGAATAATATAACGAATTTACATTATATAGCAACCAACATTCGAATTACAATGCATGATAAGACCTCATCTTGAATTAAGCCCAAAAACCTTGAAAGATAGTTCTTAAAACGGAAGATATGTGTCAAAGGTAAGTGGAAAAGTAGCGCCCTTCTCTGTCTTTGGGTAAACAGATAGACAGACAGACTTTTAATGGCATTAAGATATCAGGATCAAGTTACCTTAGTGACACATACTTGGTGAATTTACAATTCCGCTCCCTGAATTAAGCGAAATATTTTTTTGCGCATTGATTTATCAAGGGCTTATTCATCATGCTTAAAGATTGAGTAATCAAGAAATCATTTCAAAGTTTTGGAAAGAAGTTGCCAGGTGGGCAATGTTGAAAACATCGATTGCGGTCTGTTCAATACCTCAATACTCACATTTAGAAAAACGTGACTTTTTAAAATGCTTGTAAATCACATTCAATTAAATTTAGTCGCCATGCAAACTACTTTGTATATAAATTTTACGCGGCCTCAAGAAACTTGTTTTTCCAAATCAAAATATAATTGGGACACACCACATTCTTGAAATGATTTCGAAATAAATCATAGAAAGCATTACAAAACAGATTCGCCACAAAGACGTGTTATAATGCCAAGTATCTTATCAACAAAAAATCAAACCAAAACATGTTTTGCACTTCTAAGCAGAATTTAAAAGATGACTTAATATTTTAAACTAAGTAGAACTTTGAACTACCTTTAAACGTTACTGTGGTTAGTAGTTAGCCATGCCCACGCCAAGTTTCTATAAAGTGACCGTTAAATCACTCAGAAAAATTATATTCCATCTTTTCAACCAAGTTAAAAAGTGGAAAAGTTAAAGAAAACGTAGTATTTGTTTGATTGATTTACCCCCATCGCTAAGAAGGCCTTCCTCGCTTAGAGGGGAGAGGAGCGTACGGTTTTTTGCCTTTTTTCCGGTATGTCGGTGCCATTCCTACGGTGACAAAATAAGGGTGATTTGAAAAATGTGTTGGTATCCCTTTGTTCGAAATCCCTTACCGTACATAACAATCTAAAAGCTCCCTCAACAATCAAGTGCGCAGAAACGAAAAGACGAAAAAGACGAAGTTCGGGTGGTGCTGCGGTACAAAACCAGATTGGCGCTCTATTCACGATAAAGTTCTTGCAGAGTTTTTTTCTTTTAGCCAGCCAGCTTGGCTCGTCTCTCGATTTTTTTAGAAATTTTAATTTTTAGCGGAAATGTTTTCATTTGATTGTTAAGGGAACTTTTGGATTATCATAAGTAACTCAAAACTTTATACCCCATGTCTCACCAATTTGATCTGGCTTTAAAACCGATATTTCGGACTCAAATAGCCTGATTTCCCGCTTCGAAAAAGAACGTAATTTCTGAAATTCGATACAAATTTGCATGGGTAAACGCACTATTGAAAGATTCAAAAATAAAATATTCAAGATGATATATGTTTTGAAAAGTGTATTTTAAAATTTTGTATTAACCGTATTCCTTTCTAAATTTCTGTCTTATAAATTAGAATTCCACAAAAAATGTCCTTTATTTTTAATATATATCTTACAAAAATAAGAAAAAATTGAAAAAGATATTGAAACCTAAAGTTTTAAATTTTTTTAGCTTCAATAAAGATCGTATTTACAAATTGATTGATAAAATTTTTTAAGGTTGCTGTTTTCTACAATAATCTGTCCTCTTCTACAACGTGAAAAATTGCGATATTTTTGCTAACGTCAGCAATTAGGAAATAAAGCCTCAGACCATGTTCGCACGTGACCGTTCCGTTTCGCTCCGAATCGAAATGAAGCCATTCTATTGGTTACATTCAAGTGTTACGTCACTTCTAACCATAATAGAATGGCTTCATTCCGTTTTGGAGTGAAACGGAACTGTCACGTGCGAACATAGTCTCAAATATTTAAAGTCTGTCCAAATATAATTGGCAGTGGAAACAAGAATGCCTGTAACTTTTGATAGTGAAATATAATTATGGAAATTTTTCTGCTTGTTTTAGAGAATTAAAAGCGCTATATTTGAATGTATTTTTGGTTGAAAAATTCGCGTTTTTTAGCGGTTAAATTTGCGATTGCAAAAATTGAGCTTTTTTTCTACTTATGCTGTAACTTTCATTTTTACACCAGTGGTAGTTCAACCTTAGGTTAAGAAGTTTGTTAAATTTCAAGGCAAACAGAAAAGTCCTTCGGAAGATATGGGACCCGAAATACCCCTTGGTAGCACTTTTCTGTGAAATATCAAATCTCCAACTTATTACTAAAAACGGGGGTTATGTTATCTTTTTTGAACAGTGCAATTAAAAGTTGGAAGGTTGGAAAATGTTAAGTGTTGGTACATTGGTATTATTGGTATCATTGATTATTTCAAAACGAAGTGAAATCACAGTATAATTGTTTTTATTGAAAAGATAAGCATGAACTTATATTGCCTTGTTTTAAGTCCAGAAAGAACTTTGCTAATTCCCAAAACACCAAACATAGTTTGGCTATGAGGTCATTAAAGAGATCGTAAAATGTGTTATGATCGAAAAACTGTTTTATCAATCATATCACTACCCCCGTTTTTAGTAATAAGTTGGATATTTGATATTTCACAGAAAAGTGCTACCAAGGGATATTTCGGGTCCCATATCTTCCGAAGGACTTTTCTGTTTGCCTTGAAATTTAACAAACTTCTTAACCTAAGGTTGAACTACCACTGGTGTAAAAATGAAAGTTACAGCATAAGTAGAAAAAAAGCTCAATTTTTGCAATCGCAAATTTAACCGCTAAAAAACGCGAATTTTTCAACCAAAAATACATTCAAATATAGCGCTTTTAATTCTCTAAAACAAGCAAAAA
Source organism: Clytia hemisphaerica (assembly GCF_902728285.1). NCBI lineage: Eukaryota > Metazoa > Cnidaria > Hydrozoa > Leptothecata > Clytiidae > Clytia > Clytia hemisphaerica. The sequence continues at coordinate 147,054 of NW_027103417.1, read as the reverse complement.
AAATTTCCATAATTATATTTCACTATCAAAAGTTACAGGGATTCTTGTTTCCACTGCCAATTATATCTGGACAGACTTTAGTTTAGGTTTGAAAGCTGGAAAGCAAAAAAAAAGGTTCTCTAACCAACTGAGAGTCCTAACCAATGCCCCCTCCACATATTGGAGTGGAAATTCGGTCTCGTATCCTGACGTTAACAATGCAAAAAATAACATAAAATCCTGTTACTGATTACCACAATTCCAAATAAAATGAGATTTTAAAAATGTTCATTTCTTTAAATCTTTATTTGTAATATTAATCTTGTGTTTGTGTCCCCAAAGTGACAAATGTTTAAAATAGTTTTTTGCCAAACGGCGCGGCAATGGATCAAAAATTCAAAATGGTACCATCTTCACCAGGTGTGTCTAGATGGTTTCCAACGGTAACGATTCCAAACAAATCGCACCAAATCAAAGCTCCATTCCTTTCATTTTAAACCCATAAACACTTCTCTCCATCAAGAAGGTTTCAATGAAATCCCCTGCTCTCAATTCTCACTTTTCCGCGCTCATCAAATAGAGCTGACGCGACTATCATCACTATCGCATGCGGATGAGGTTGAAGCTCTTCGCTGTACAATCTCAATCATAAAAGAAGTGTCTTTTGCAGGTTTCGGTTTCCGATAAAAACTCCTGGTTTGTTGTTTATTACGTAATCCTATGCACCATCTTTTATTCAAATACATAGCTGAGTAGTAGACATTGAAAAAGTTTTCTGTTAACGTTTCTTCGAAGATACATTCCGCGCTATCAACATCCTGAAAAATGAAAAATTGAAAATCTCAAAAAAAGTTCTTTAAAATGAGCTCTTTGCAATCTAACAAGAGTCTTAAAATAACGCATATCTAAGGGGGCCCCATCTAAGGGCTGGTTTACATGGCAATCTCATACTGATTTTAACTTTTTGGTGTCGCTCATTTAAAATGGTAATCGCATTTCGGGAGAACTTTCGACCCTGTATTGAGATTTCGGTTATTTACAGAGAATGGAAATTACATTTTAAAAAGTCAAAATCAGCACGGTCTGTTCATGTAAAGTCCCGAGTGTTTTGGTGAGGTCTTGCAGCCTATTATGTTCAATGAATAAAGTCATCGCCGGTCATTTTCTTAGGTTTTTTTTCATATTTTTAAACCGATAAACACCTCATGGAATAAACCCATTACGCATTAGCAAGTTTACAACTTTGAAAAGAAAGCCTATTAAAAAAAGGGAACAAAATTTCCACGATGAGTGCAGTCTTTGTAACTTAATGTAATTAATTGAAGGAGGCAATTCATTTTGATTTTTGATACGATCAAGGAATTATGTAACACCAAAATTCTTAATTTAAAAATCTTGTTATTATAGAGATAAAATGTAAAGAGATTTGTGGGAAAAATCAGTTTTCACAAAACACCATCCCACACCACAAGGCTGAGGGTACCACAAAACCGTTTGAAGTCATAGGTGGTTTTGGACTAAGTCGACCTTATCAGAGGAAGAGATTTTTGATTGTAATTTAACATTGTCTTTTAACGAGCGTTGGACTCCTTCGCATGTTTCCGACGCACTTCCTCTATTATCTTAAATCCACCAGTGTGCAGCATTAGGATTGTATCACTGTACTTTCTTAATTAATTCCATCGATTTTTGTATATCATTGGATAAAGAAGGGCACTAAAATGCAAAAAAAAACAAAAATACTTACAGTGCCTCTCATTTGTCCTTGATCGTCAATCATAAGAAATAGCTCTGATTCCACACCCCATACTTTGACCAAATCTGCACCTACTGGTATCACGTCTATATCAACTTTAAAATAGAGAAAAAAAGAGAGATTAGAAGGTCATTATATGCAGAGCTATAAGGTGACAGTCAAAAATGGACGAAATCTATGATTTCGTGAACTTTGCTTTATAGAATGAATAATTTGGAGTTTGGAATTTTTAGTGATTTCTTTTTCGTAGTCTTAAAGCAAAGGTAGTTACAGGCAATACATTTTAGTAATTATTGGAGTATTTTGCTTTAAAAGAATGCAAGCTCATGGTAACGGTTCAAAAATTTTCCTTTTTTTTAGAAGAGGGTACTCAAAAGAAAGAATTTCAGAAAAAATGCTTTTGTTTCATAAAAGATTCAAGTGAAAATACTTGAAGTAAGATTGAGAAGGGTCCACTTAGAAGCTCCACAGTTCTTTCTGTAATGGCAGCAAGTAAACATTATGTCATAAGCATCAAGTGTTAAGGGAGTATGACAACATTTTAATGACAGATTGTCAAAGATCGTCTTATTTTTCTTTTATGCTATGCTTTTGAGTACATTGACTGTTCTTTTCCGTTGCATTGTGCGTGTTTCAAGGGGCTAGATTTCCGCTAGCAAGCATCTTGTTTCACAATACGAACGTTGAGAAATCATCGTTTTTATTTTGGAAAGAATTTATGTCAAATAAAATTCTTTTAATATCATTTTAGAGAACTTTGCCAAAAATCAGAGTCGCTAATTTAAAAATGATGACCCAAGACAAACTCCACAAAGATTTTTAACATATTATAACGAATTTACTACTCCAATTGACTTTTCACCAAAAAAATACTGAAAGAGAATACAGTAGAAAATGATAGGGGACTTACTGTAAGGGCTGTTTTTATCTTTGATCCCCATTATCTGTCCATTGGGCATTATTGCCAAATAGTATCCTGATTGGCTCTTAAAACGTCTCCTTCTTGCTGTTTTTGAATGTTTCATACAATAACACGAAGCTGAACATGGTTCCGCCGTAGCAACGTCCGCCATCTTGGAATCTTGGTATCCATGCGTGTTAAAGGAAGATGAACGCTCACAACAACGTGTTGCTTTACCAGGTTTCTCGTTTAACATGAACACTTTCCAGAATCCATCTTGATAATCATTTTCACCACCTTGATCGTGAAATCGCATCCCTGATTCGTATTCATGACAATGATCTATTAAATCATACATTGTAGCTGGTGTTGATCTCCTACGGGGTGAAGGATTGGAAAATAAATTCGTAACCGCTGCTTTCATTTTCTATTTTTGACCACGTTTCCAGATAAATTTTTTAATATGTTTTCTGGCAACCGCCTCTATCTGAAGTCCTTATTCAAATGACAAGTGTAGCTTCTCTCTCTATTTAATTTGAGACGAATTTTTGTGTTCGTTGATTGTATACTGTAAAAATACCTCAAAGTCAATTATCAAAACAAAGCGCAAAAACCACAAGTAATCAGTACAGACAATAGCGCAAAAAGAGACAAATATCTACTCATTAAGAAAAGTTATGATTTTGACATCTCATAATAAAGGTCCAAGAGGTAGACTGACATTTTCATTAGATTGACAGATTGTCAAAAAATTTGGTGATTCTTTTTTAAATGTGGACTGAAATGAAATGAAATGATATCATTATTCATTTTTAGAAATTTTTAAAAGGCTAAATAAAATGCTACTACGATATCATCTATGAATAAGGCACATATATTCAAATCAACGGTGTTTTTGTAGAATGATTTCTAGTGAATGTGCGCGAATCAGAAAATCACGACAATAAAACCCCGAACAAAAATATATCATTTAAAATCCGGTCAATTCTTTATATTAACCAAAAAAATCCTAAAAACTAACTACGTTAGTTTTAAAAGCTGCTCAAGACTGACTTATATATGGTAAAGATTTAATTTTCAAAAACTAGAGGTTTTTTCACCTTCACTCACTAACATAACATACTGAGGTCAAACATATCAGTATTTTTGGACACAGTCATTTTCCATCAAACTCTCTCACACCTCACATACTATACACATAAAAAGCGATTAGTTCATCAAAAAAAATTTATATCATGAGAGAAGCTCAGGTAATTTCAACGAAACTGTTGAGTAGTTAATGAGGCTTTCGTTTAAAACAAAAAAAAATCCAAAATAGAGTTTTATTGGCAATCTTCCAATAATTAAGGATCCAAAGAACATAAAATAGCCTGTATCAAGAAAAAGAAGAATATTGAATCAAACCAATTCTATCCGCTACAGGATACTCACGACATAAACGAGAGCCCATCAACGTTGGCAGAAAGATTCAAAACGAACTAAGCCAAAAGCTGAAACTAACAATCTAATCCTTTAGAGAAAGACCATCTTTAGACTATAGCAAAGATAAAAACTTCGGAAAAAAACATTTTTCAACAACAGTTATTCTTTTCATCTACTAAGGAACAGATTAGCAATGTAAGGAACTAAATTTTGATCTGAAAATCCACCAGGATAAGCTGGTGAAGAAAACCACCATTTTTTGACTTTAGCTCATCTATGAAAACCAGAAATCTTCTTTTATATAGTTTAATACTTTGTACAAAAAGTTTAAAGTCCTAGGATTGGCAAAAAAAGATTCAAACTCAACAACAGAGGAAAGCTTATGTTTAAAAAAGGTGTTAGTTCCTAGGACTAATCTTGTAGGTTGTAAAGACTAGTTGAAAATGTATATAGTAGGACTCTAACTAAAAAGGAAAGGAATTTCCCAAATCCAAAGCCAATCAACAATATAAAACACATCAACAATAAAACATTTAGAAAAGCCTAGTTGCTGCTTTGTTTTGAAAAGTCGTGTTCTAGACCAAAACCTCATCAAAAAATTCAAATTCATCCAAAAATACTTTTGAAAAGTCAAATGAAAAATAGGTACCATAATATTCAATTTCATAAAACATTGAAGACAGAAATTTTAAGCATACACAGCCATAAAGGTTTTCAAAACAAAACCTTCAAAGCTGAGTTTTAACCCTGCTAGCAAAATATACGGCTTCTATACAAGCAAATGCTGACGATGTCTCTCAATGATATAACACAACCCTCTTAATTGGCATCATGGTATTATAAAATGGTGTGTTGATCATATAATCTCATTAACGAATATTATGATCTCCCCCCTGTTTCTTTTAATTGATGTCAAATCATCAGGTGGCAAAGATTTCATTAATTGCACAGAAAATGTAAATTTGAAAAAAAAAAAAGACATTTTAAAATGCATCATAGAGTTTAAGGACAATATAAAAGTTTTTTGAAGTCATCCGAATTATCATAATAATATTAAAAGCGAATACTAAAGTTTCCCCAGTTAAAGATTTACCATTTCTCATGTTTTCCTAAGAACCATACAGTCAAATACTCAATGGTTAAGGAACTAGATAAAATTGCAGCTATCGGTCTGTATTTTGATGAACATTTTGTCAAAACATACAAAATAAAATGATCTTCCTTCCCCGACCAGAAATCAAAAACCTGAATGATGCCTCCGGATCATCAAAACGGTTTACAATTCAAATATTTTGATTTCTATCTTTTTATTTTCCTTCCGAGCTTTTAATATGTCTACGATTAGATATCCAATCCAGAGAAAAGGAAATTATCAACTTTTGATTTAACGTCGTAGAAGGGAAATCAAAAACTTCAGAATGTTCGGCTACACGTTTTTTTTCTCATAAGAACAAACTATAAGAACACAAGGCTTCAATGGCCGAAATGTTAAGATCAAGTTAAGAACATTTTAAGGCTTAGTGGACTCAAAAACACCCTATTTCTTAGGAAAATGGTCAAAAATAGTTCGCAAATTGGTCAAAATAAGAACATGTTAAGAACATCCGAAGGCTTCAAAAATTTGAATTTCCAATTAAAAAAAAAAACGTATATAAAGGAAAATATAGGCTGAAAAGAAGAAATTTCCTGATCTAAATGTATTCTTGAGGGATTGGAAATGAGTTAAACATAAACATTGGAGATTAACAATCTGTAAAATTCTTTGAAAACATTCCGATCGACCAATTTTATTAAGAAATCATCCATTCACCAAATCACTTTGCTGGCCGCTATGTATAAATTTTTTACCGGACAATACCACAGTTAACCATACCATCCTAAGCTTTCTAGTAAATACAACTTAAACTTAAGTTTGAGTTTATCGACCCAGTAATATTCATATTAGAAGTCTTTTGTGGCTTGGATCACACGATTTACGTTTGGCTTTCAACCAAGTTTGATTTTAAGTGAAACGTAAATCACACAATAAACTTCCAATACAACTTAAACTTGTATACGAATAACAACTAATCTTGTTGATTACAATGTGGAATACTTTGTATCTCGTCGTTCTTATCGAATATGTCCATCATCGAGCTACAGGTAACCTGAGATCAGATTGTGAATGTTTTCTGCACACCACGCTGAAGCTCTAAAGGGATGTGTGAAAACAAACAATCTGACGAATATGCAATCTCGAAATCGTAAGGACCGCGTTCGTCTAAAAGGACTGGGAATGACAACAAAGTTGCGCGATTGTGTTTATGAATAGGGCGCCGTATTAGTTTTTATTTTTTCCGGCGCACAACAAAATTCTTGTTGTAGAATTTTCCGCGGGAGGACTATTTTCCTCAGATGTATAATTTTCAAGTGCCTTTAGAGGTTTACCGTGCGCGTAAGAAAATTATGAACATCTGTTATCAGGTTAGCTACAGGCTAATAAGAGTGTGTATAACAAACAAACGTATAATGATGACACAATCAGCAAGTCATTGACAAATGAGTCACATTATCAGAAAGTTTGTTTTGAACTGGTGATGAATAACCTTATTGTTTTGCGAAATAAGAACGATGAGCTAAAATATTTGTTATCGAGAATTGCTAATTGGTCTAGTCGTTTAAAGTATGAAAAATATCCTAGTCCTAAAAGTTGAATTTGGACCTAAGTAAAACAAGAAGCCCGTAGGGCGTGAATGCCAAGCGACTCAAAAGTGAGCAAGGCGCCATTTCTTCTAAAATAAACTTGAATCGACAAAGCGCTACTTCATCAAAAACGGACATACAGCACAATGGGCAGCGACATGTTAAAATACCAAAAAGGACAGCAGGACTTCAAAATACTAGTCTTTATTAGTTTAAAATGTAACATCAAAGTTCTTGTAGACTGGAACTGTCAATCCAGGTAGAGACAATTTTGTTGTGGCATTATTATGTATCAAACTCATCAAATATTTTTTACTAAAGAAGCGGTTCAAATCAAAGAGGTAGACTTGACGACATTTTGATACCATTAACTTTTTAAGTATTGGAAATTATTACAAACCAAACCAAAACAAACACAAAAAAGGAAAGAAAAATATGGAATTAAAAGCTATTAGAAGGTATTGTATGGAATTTTTAATCGACTGGTCATTTTATGATAAAAGCTCACCGATTTGACCGCAATCATTTTAAAGAGAAATAAAATGGTTTACCAGATGGAATATTAAAAAATTCCATAGAAGTTTAACTATGAAGTAATCCCAGTAAAAGACATTTGGTGATTGGTGCAATGCTGAAGACATTAAGAAAAGGATAAAGGGTAAGGGTAATCCAGGGAAAAATGGTGGCACCCTCCCCTTTTTTCGGGTAGATATCGATCGAAAAAGGAGCCTTCGTGTCGTCTTTTGACTGCTGTCGTAGATTCACCTACTTAACGGCCTAAAATCGTAAATTTACGATCATTTATTTTTAAATTTATTTATGCACTTTTAAAACAGAAGATGACAGAAGCATTTTTTAAGAAAGTACTCAAATTATTAAAAGGTGATCAACCGACGAACCGCCAAATTTTTTGGCCCTGAAAGAAACCCTGTATCACTGATCCAATTGGACCAACTATTCATGATATTCATGACGTAATGTTTTCTACGGAAATACCCCGGTTTTCAGCGGTTTTAGCCAGTAGTGGCAACTTCAAACTAGACAAAAGTTGTATAAAGTTAGCCACTACTGGCATAAACCGGGGTCTTTCCGTAGAAAACATTACGTCATGAATATCATGAATACTTATCATTGAAACACCCTTTAATATCACTATCCACTTACTCTCTTCAATCTTAGTTCTAAGCTTTCAAGTACCGTTAGTTAATTTTTTAAAAAGGGACGTAAAATTCTGTATTTTAAAACCGGCATCCGGAAAACTCACCGGAACTCCATTTCGAACGGTATGTAATACACACTTTATATTGATTTGAGATTTAAAAACGAAAGTTCTTGAGAAAGTAAAGTATTTACTTACCCTAAATAATACGTTTTGGGTCTTTTACTATTCCGATTACGATAACTTGACATTTTGTATTTAAAATTTATAAAGTCCTGTACGTAAAGTAAAACAGTCTCTGTGGGCTCTCAAATCCAAAATGAATGTAAACTGGACGATCCCAGCTCTCAGCAATCACAATTAATCAGAATGAAGTGTAATTATCCCAATACCACTTAAGGAATGTGTGCTATTTTTCTTTCAACAATTTTCCTCTCTCTCTCTCTCCCTCCTATCTGTACAAATGTCTATACCAAATTAATATGAAATTTCTTCTTGTATAGTGTTATAGATACCTTTTTATATCATAAGGTTCGTTGCTAAGGGTTACTGAAGATGTCATAGAATGATAAGACTCCATTCAGACACTCAAAAAAAGACGTACTTTGATATAAGGATTAGATGACGTCACTGCTTCAAATGAAACTTAGGGCCAGAATATTGACAAATCAATGCATTGTCAATGATTTATCGTTGATACTATTTTTAATTGAGAAATCTTTTTCTTAATGGTATTGAATCATACGTAATCTAAGTTTTAAAAAATTTAAAGAAAAGAAAAAATTTCGACATGTAAAAAAGCTTTTGGACATTGATTTTAGCAAAGTAAGCAGCTTTTGATGATGATTCGAAAAAGGTGGCTTCATCAACGTCCGAAACTAAAATGTTCAATAGAACATTTCTCATTTTGCAATAATACTATTCCAGAATTTTTAACAATTGAAATCGACAGTAAGAATTGTATGCTAGTCCATATGTCCCAAATTAAAATACATTTTAAACTTAACAAGCTAGATGCTGAATGGACCTACCTGATGATGAAAGTTAGGTAGCAATGCGAGGAGAAAAAAATCAGTCAGAAAATATATCGTTTAGCGAAAATGCATAACGCAATAAATTCATCATTGATTGTTGATGGGGGGAGAGGGAAGGGTTGTAGGGAAAAATTAATAGAAAGTTCTGGTCGCAAAAATCAGTTTTATTGACAATTGAATCATGCTTGATGGTGAGCATTGTTATCAATAATGTTTTTGTGTGAAAAAACAACGAAATATAAGGAAAAAGTCCGATGAAAATCTGCAAAAACGGCGATTTCCGGGATATTTCCGGCATTTTCAGCCGCAATAGAATTTTTCTCAAAAATCGGACTAGGCCATGTTTTAGACATTGTTAATACGCATCTTTGTGCAAAAAATCAGAAAAAACTAATGATGAAATCTCGAGAAAATGCCAAAAAACCGGTTTTTCCGGCATATTTCCGGCATTTTCGGCCGGAAAAGTACGTTAATTGAAAATCAGGCTCTGTCATATTTTAGGTATTGCCATTTTGCATCAGTGTGCAAAATTTCATGAAAAAATATAAAGTACAGCTCGAGAAATTCAAGAAATACCGTTTTTCCGGCGAAAATAGGCTGTTCCGGCGATTTTTAGAAAATAGGCTGTTCCGGCTTCAAAAATCACTTTTATTGACAATTAAACCATGCTTGATGGTGGGCATTGCTACAAATAATGTTTTTGTGTGAAAAAACAACGAAATATAAGGAAAAAGTCCAATGAAAATCTGCAGAAACGGCGATTTCCGGGATATTTCCGGCATTTTCAGCCGGAATAGAATTTTTCTCAAAAATCGGACTAATCCATGTTTTAGGCATTGCTAATACGCATCTTTGTGCAAAAAAACAGAAAAAACTAATGATGAAATCTCCAGAAAATGCCAAAAAACCGGTTTTTCCGGCATATTTCCGGCATTTTCGGCCGTAAATGAATTTTTTTCGAAAATCGGGCTCCGTCACATTTTGGGCATTACCATTTTGCATCTTTGTGCCAAAAATTAGGAAAAACTAATGAGCCAATCCCGAGAAAAGCTAGTAACGAACGGACGAACGGACGAACAGAGGTTAATTTATAGGACCTACAGCCCACCGGGGTAGGTCCAAAAATGAAAATCAGAGTTTGGCCCTTGGTTCTTCGAACTCGAGCGACAAAACTCATGTCTTCGAATCATTTAGTCTGAATCACAGACCTCCACAAAACCGCAGAAAGTATATAAGGAGTACGAACCCGTTAGTAAATACCAGCAGCCTAAATCACTGAGAAATTCTAATAATAAAAAGTATCAATTAACAAGAGTCTATTCCTCTGGAAAAAAGTTTTAAAATATTACCTGCGATAAACAACAATGGCTTTGTTTCGATTAAATTGCCAAAAAGTCAACAACAGGCTTCGTTTTTATACCAAAAAAATCTTATCTCTGACACGTCGTGACAAAAAGCAATCAAGAAATGAAACTCTGTATAACATCGTTTGGAGGGGTGGTTAGTTAGTTTAAGTAGTAAACATTGAAAAAAGCACATTTTTCATCTAATTGTCAATTCCTTCTTAATTGATCGAGCGATATTAGTTAAGTAGTTTCGGAAATCTATCAACACTAATTTAGTTTGTTGATGTTATAAAACGAAGCGATAAGAATTTCTTCGATCTAAGCCCTAGCCAGGGAAATGATTTGTCCGATTTCAATTTCTTGTTTAAGACAATGATTTCTTTGAATTAAAAATTGCACTCCAAAATCTCAAAAAATTTTAACCTCAGAATAATAGAATTTTTATCCCCATTGGGTTTTCAATATAAAATTTTACCCCCACTGTGGGAAAAAGTTTCACCGGGGCTGCGAGACAGGGGTGTGAAGAACGAAACTTTTTGTTGGATAATAATGTTAAAAGTTCATGTTGTAGAGAGAGAACAATCGCTAATTCGACTCTCAATTACTGACTGGACAATTCAGTCTTAAGGCTGTGAAAATGTACACGGAATGGTCGAGAATTCGCACGCGGTGTTAAGGTTACCAGGGCTAGAAGGACCAACCTTTCTTGGAATGAATTCTCTCACTTGAAAGCAACCGCAAAAGAAAATCTAAAAATACTTTTAAACCTCTTTTCTCGTTGGCAGGTCAGCTTTTAGTACGTCAAAAGGAACAGAGTGCAATATTTTTAAGTGCGCCGAAGAGAAAAATGAGAGAAACAAAAATACAAGATAGATAAGAAAAATAAAAGCGCTTAGTATGAACGGAAGAACGTTATTGGCCTTAAAAAATCAAAACCTCTCGTAAAAGTCAATTTGATGACGTATGTTAACGACATATATGACGTAGCCGTTTCTGATTTATGAAAAATGATTGGTCATGATGAAGATATATCACGTTTTTAATGACAAATGATGCAGTGATAAAAGTTAAGATTGATTCGTCAAAATTATCATGTGCACAAATTAGAATGGATGAAAACTTGGCAAAATCACCAACTTTTTCTATTTGATTATGTTAGGAACTGGTTCACGCCTGATCAACACATGTGATCCAAAAAAAGCTGCTTGTCAGTGTCTTACAAGCTGGTTGGCAGTATAAACTACAGCGTAAGAAGGTACTAACGAGATGACTCCCTAGACCACTCAATACAGAGCCATCCTCTGTAAGGAGAAGCCATTAATCATCATGTTAGAAACTGCTATCATGAGATGTGTCGTTCGAAACTCTCACAAGCAAAGTCTTCAGCCCTTTTTTCTACTACTCAAACTTTAACCCTAGCACCAACTGTACATATAAAACATTAGATTTTTTATGTTTTTGCTTAAAATGATACTTGCTTTAGTCTTTTTGCTTTAGGTAACAAATAATTTCCATACTAGACAAGTATAGTTGAATGTAAACGAATTTGACATTTTACATAAATCTTGACAGTTATTTATTCATGCACCATCACTTTAAATGAATCGACCATCCCCCTTTCGCAAAACGGTTTTAGGTATGATAGTTACAGTTTCTGTACATTGCACAATACTTAATCTTTTGGATCGATTGAAATTTTAATGGCAATCAAAACCTCCATAATTGATTTGAGTTTCATTACATAAACATTCAGAAATTACAGTTGAACGCATCATCACGCCACTTGTGACGTTTTATATAGAAGAATGGTTTAAAGAGGTGGCAAGGGCGTTGAAGGGCGTTTAGAATTTGCTGATGCATTTCATACTTTCAACTGAAGTCTCGATAGTGAGGTTAAGTATCGAGGGATAAATCACGACGACGGACGAAATTTCTCTAGCCTTCATTCGCGCCACGGCACTTTTTTACATGCTGATCGGAAAGCAACCTAGACTTATCCCGTGCATTCTATCCGCTATGCTTATAGAACGGAAAATCAAGCGGAAAATCAAGCGGAAATTCGCTCTGGAAGCAAAGTTGATTTCATTGCGGGGTAAGTCTAGCTTGCTTTGAATGAAGGCTAGAGAAAATTCCTCCGTCGTCGTGTTTTATCTATAGATACTTAACCTCACCAATAAGTTATATTGTTCGCATTACTGAAAAATTCTTTTGATAAAGCTTCAAAGCTGAAGGAACTGTTGTTTTTTGAATTTAAGATTCTAGAAGTAAAGCTTCGAATTATAAGAGAGTGAATTATTAGGCATATCAAATTTTAGGATAAGACAAACACAATATCAGGTATCGCTTTTCTCTTTGTGATGTCATGACAGAATAATCAGCTTTGATAGTTTTCAAAAACGATATTGGTGTTAATCTAAAGTGATCCCAAAAAAAGGAAGGAAAAAGGTAGGCGATTTACATTAAAATCCTTCATTGATTCTCAAGTCCGATTTACAAATACACTAAACTATACTAAACTTTTTTTAAGAACGTGAGAATGATTTTTACCCCGAAATCTAAGAACAAGTTAAGAACAATCTGCGCCTCAAATTCAAATAAACGATTCTAAAAAATTTGTATATTAAGCCCTTTCTATAAAAAGCAAGATGTTCTAAGAGTATGAAGTCTGAATATTTTGATCAAACAAGAGAAACTGAGGTCCTTGCAAATTTTTTTACAAGCTCTAATAAAAAAAATACAAACGACCTTTATATCCTTGTTGATTTAAATCGTGCTCCTTGGTGAAATGAAAAGAAGGATTTAAGAAAAGCCGGAAGAAAAACATCAATCCAAAGATTTCGCTTTGAAAATGTTTAGTAAGTGCTTAAGGGACATGCCATAAGAAGACTTAAAGATTTAACGTTTGAAAGCTTAAAAGAAATGTATGGTAAGATGGGATGAGATTTAAAATGAAGTGAGTAAAAACAAAACAACATGCTTCGGGAAAGGTATCTTTCCTATGTTTGAGCCAAAACCAAGGAAAATAGCACAGATTTCTGTAAAGCAACAATATTTTTTTCGATATTCACTTTATTTGCTTGGAAAAGCCTAACGCACTCTATCTAGCCCTTCGGGCTTTACAGAAATCTGTGGAAAATAGATTCCAGAATCCTGTTACCGCTGTCAAAAGGAATTCCTCTTCAAGTCAGACAGCATACAAACTTTAGCCTTGGTTCTTAAAATTCATTCTTCGGTTACGCTCTATATGTTGTTGTAAAAAAGCGTACATTAGATTTTGAAGAGTCCGAAGAAGAGAAGGCGGGTACAAAATCTAATGGATCTAATGGACACAACATCATTAAAAGCGCAACCAAGTAACCGCATATAGAATTAATTGAAACATAATAAACCAGTAACTATAACTCTGCCGATACAACGACCAAAAATTGCTAAACATTTAAAAAGGGATTTCCTATCTCCAGCCTACAATAATCTGTTGAAATTTCACAAACCATTTCCGTTGAAGTGTGGTGTAATTAAAATGCGATTGTTGAAAAGTGAAGAGATTTTAATCAGTAATAAGATGTCTAGCCTCACCACCGCAAATGGACACAGTCAGGAGGATTTTGTTTTCTTTGGTGTCAGATAGGGCTTCCGCTGACCACACTAAAAAGTGCCGTTAATGTAATATATGAATTTGCGCCAGAGGATTGTCAAGCAAGTTTGCCGACACCAACATATATAGAATTAAGAATTTATGAATTCAGATTTTAGTGCCCCTGCTGGTTTGACCTGTAAAAAACTGCCTTGTGAATTGAGATTTTCCTTAAAATACTTTGTCTACTTAGTGTCATCCCAGCCGGCACACAACGTCGTTTTTCTAATATATTCACAACGTCCATATAACGTTGAATTAACGTCGAAACAACGTTGTGTGTCAGCTGGGATGTTAAGTTTCTCAAGATGACGGAGGAAATCAGACGAATTCCCTTGAATCAGTCATCCACGTGATTTACAAATAAATGAAGACCTGTGCTCTCAACTTTACCCCCGTGTATCCCAGACTTTAGTACTTTAGTTTAGTATCTTTACGCCAGAGAATACCCTGGTGTTGCCTCAGGTCAGTTTCCCCTCTAAGGAGCGCTATTAGTACGCGTGAAAAAGCCGATAATACACAGGGAACGAGGTTGTTGTTACTCTCTCCTATGAACAGAGAAGTGAAAAAACAAACAAGAACTATGGCATGCAATTTTAGGTATGTCAATAATTTACAGAGTATACATAGATCGCGGCTGAAATAAAGAAACTCAAAAAGTGGGTGGGTAACAGAGTTTTTAACAGAGCGGTTTTAATAACAGACAACTATTTAACCAAATGCCTCTTAAATATACCCTTTTTGATATGAACATATACCGCCATTTTGTATTTAAAAATGCCGTTGCAATTGAGTCAATATCTTATTATAAAACAGCAGTCCGCAATAGAAAGAGCCATCCACGGTATCAAATAGTTCGGTCCTTTTCAGCTGACCAAGAACCCATTTAATTTGTTTATTCGACTGCTGATGACAAACATTGATTTTTCGATGAGAATTATGTAAGATTTAGCAAAGCTAGCCATATGTGTATTATTCGTCACAAGGCTTCTTTTAGCGTTGTTTGAAAAGCTTTATAGCATAATCTAGTACGTTAGGTAGCATGTTTCGCACCGTCAAATGCATTCATTCATTCATTCATTCATTCATTCATTCATTCATTCATTCATTCATTCATTCATTCATTCATTCATTCATTCATTCATTCATTCATTCATTCATTCATTCATTCATTCATGTTACCACCTACGAGATGGGTTAGTCGGTAAGAAAATCTGGCCTAAAACTGATAATTATCAACCGACATATGTTAATAATCATAAAAAGCTGAGCATAGAGCTACTTCCAAAAAATTTAAAGGCTTCAGTGAAATATTTATGAGTAACCACGTTTTTCTTGAAAGCGTCTGATAATCTGTCATCACTATGAAAGGAATCAAGTGATTAAAGGGGCGGTCCTTACGGTCTGACGAAAAGTAATCGAACACCTAACCCTACTAACACTGTCTTATCGAAAACTTTCTTCTTTAGGGCGGTAAGGTGACATCATAATCAAGAAAATTCAATATTCTTTGTAAGTTTTATCAAGAATCATTTGGTAACCAAAACCTTTTCTTTTCGGAAATCATTGAAAAACAACTCTATATGTTAAGGGTCTCCTTTGATGATACCCATTAGATGGTGAAATTATGAGTTTTTTTCCATTTCAATGAATTAAGTCAAAAATTAATCCAGTGTGATTGGGAGGAATTCGAAATTTCATCATCATCAAGTGATATATTCCCTTTTCTCTCAGATTATAACGTTTTGCGACTTTCATAATGGCGGAATTTATGAAGTAATATAATTTTCTTCGTCACGACTTTTAAAAATCTAGCTTTTTAGCAGAAAAGTGAAGGCAGATCTGGATAGAATTTACTAACAAGGAAGTCAAGTGACACCATAACACAAAGCCCTTCAAATGTGCCAGGCCAATATTATCAGCTAATGGAAAAGATAATGCTGTCAAAGATCTACTGCAAAAATAGACAACTTTTTATTATCCAATTCTCCTGTTCCTAGTTTTTC
This sequence comes from Clytia hemisphaerica, assembly GCF_902728285.1. Taxonomy (NCBI): domain Eukaryota; kingdom Metazoa; phylum Cnidaria; class Hydrozoa; order Leptothecata; family Clytiidae; genus Clytia; species Clytia hemisphaerica. Next base: position 131,135 of record NW_027103417.1, on the reverse strand, counting down.
CGTTTAGTTTTTGCTCAATTTAAGGCGAAAATATCCCAAAGAAACGACAGGGAACAAAGCATATGGCAAACATTTAATAGTGGGAAGAAGGCAAGGATTTTAACATCTCATGCTTCTACAGTTTCACTTAAACGCTAAGCCCAATGTTCTTGATGACTCACACAAAAATAATAAAACATATAGTCTTATAACCTGATCTCGAAATTTCTCCTTATTTTTTCTTCCACAAACATAAAAAAGGATTGTCTGAACTGATTGTCTAATTCATCAATCAAACAAACGGTTCAAATTACACCACAGTGTAAGGTCATCCGTTGCTTAATCAAGCTGAATCAAGTCCATCTCATATGTTTAATTAAAACTTAGTACAGTTGCCTTACATTACATTACAGTTCTCATATTCTTATTAAGATTATTAAGAGACAAAAGAGACTCAGGCTTTTCTTCGAATTAGAGAAAAATTGGAAACATGAAAAAGATTGTATACGACTTTCCAGCGGAGAGGACCAATTTCTTTGCTCGAATTACAGAAAAATCGAACTATATTGACACAAGTTTCGTGTCAGAGTGAGTGAGTGAGTTAGTGGAATGTATGAGAAAAAGGTACACCTAGTGTCATCTAATTATACAGCTTACCCCGAGCTTACCCTTAAACCGAAAATTTCTTGTTTAAATAAATGAAAATGAAGAAGCTTTTGATGAGTTTGATATGAACAAAACCCAATAAAGTGCAGATAAAACACCACAAAGTCTACAAAGCCTCTGTTTATTCCACCCATTTTCCTCAGATGATGTATCAGTTGTCGAGCACTACATTAGTGTAGCAAAAAATTCAAAACTTACTTACTTACTATATATGCAAAATACAGTAGAATTTATCTCACCTTTTTAGTTCCATCTCCATAATATCTCATCTAAAAGGTTTGCAAAATATCGAGAAAAAAATTTCAAACGGTCTTCATTCACATCACCGTTCTAAAACAGCGAAAACAAATCATATCTTCAAATAAAATCAAAAAACACATTTCTTTATCAATTAGACGAGCAAAACAAAATTAAACCCCAGACCTCCTCCCTTTATATCTCTCTCTCACTCTCTTCTGATATCTTTATCACTTTAATCACCGTTACTTTTCAAACTTTATCTGTAAATCCAATCAAAAAACGGGTTTTTAATAAAAACGTCTCTTGGCGATCGGTTCTTATCCTTTCAAACATCCAAGAAAATTGACATGACCCCCTGATCGTAATTTACTGTGGCAGTGTTGAGTCTCACATATCATTGAAAATACGGGGGTAACACAGTTTGAAATTCCCTCTAAATCTTGCCTTTATTTGGACGATTTTTGAGTGTATTTTTAACCTTTTCAACTTTAAATCTCCACCCCTCGAAACAAATCATGGTTCGCATTCAAGGTACGGTGGCAAAAGTTCTAAAAGTTAAACTAGCTAGCAAGCTATGAAAAATAAAATATGTCTTATTGAAAAAACTTTCCCGTTATAAAAAAATCCTTATAAGCGATTCCCAGTCTATGACAAAGTTGATAACGAACACAACAGTCTAGACAAATTTGACGGATTAGCGTAAAGTAATGAAGGGATTTCAAGAAAATCGCATGTTTTGTATACGTTTTACTGTTATCAAAAAATGAGATCACATGCAAATCGTTAAGTAATCAGAAAGTGATTTACTCTTTAAATTCGAATTCGAAATTATCATTCGAGAAGTATATCGAAGTAAAGATTTCGTTAAAATTCTTGAGGTAGCCTGAACTAAGTGGTATGGTTATGCTCAAGTCAAAGGGTGGAAACAAATACTGCGGGCTCTCACTAATTCGAACTTCTATTACTCGAATTTTTCTATAATTCGAATCAATCATTAGTGTCCCGTAAAGGGGGGACGTAAAATATTCTCTCTGTAACTGATATAGAGTGGACTTCCCGTTCGAATTCGAATTACCGAACGTTAACTGTGTAAAAAAACCGAAAAACCCTTACACCTTTTAAAACTAACATCCTGGACCTATAAGGTTGGTAGATATGTAGCATAACAAATTACGTAGCTATTACAGTTGCCTCTCTCTCTAACTCTCTAACTCGATTTTTAAGGGACTCAGACTTTTCTTCGAATTAGAGAATGATTATACGACTTTCCAGTTGAGAGGACCAATCTTTTGTTCGAATTACAGAAAGAATGGAATTATAGGTTTTCGAATTGGAGAGAATGTACTGTATGTCAGTCAGAAATGCAAAGTTGCAAGCTACCATGTGTAAACAATCTGATCGCACCGCGTGAGAATTTTATCAAACCTTGTACAATCTTGCAAATTAGGTTAGAAGCTTTTGAGCTTACGACGATACATCAATTCTAACGGTGAGGAAGTGACACTTTGTAGAAAATTGGAATTGGATTCCAGGGCCTCTGAATCCATCAATTTTCATTCTTGTATAAAAATATTTCGCCTCCTTAGTAATTCTATCGAGAGTGTTAAACCGAGTAGCACTTTTTCGTTATTCCGTACTATGCAGCTTGAAGAAAAAAGTTTGGATTTGTAGTTTCAACTTGACAATAAGTCCATCGTAGAGGTAGCAAGTTTTAGTCTACAAGACAAATTAGTCTGTTTTACAATGATCTTTAATCAAGACATGACCATCCCCTCTAATCCTTAATCTATACTAACATACTTAAAAAAGACCTCCAAAAGGTCTTATCGAGGTATTTTGTATGTTGCGATTTCAAACACAAGGTCATGAACTCACGAGAGAGCTCGCGTTTGGCGACAGGACTTCAAAATGTGATCCATTAACTAAACAAAGGAGGGCAATTGATAGACAAAATATGAGACATGAAAATTGATAGATTTTTGCACCAGGCTTTACCAACCCCCTTAACACGCAATGTGGATTAAACATAAGCCCTTTAAAAATATCTACTGTATCGGACTATTTTCATTTTACTGAGGGTTTAAACATGACCTATTGCAGATAATCTGAGAAAAAAAAGTTTGGTACAGTCTAAATGTTTTGATTGACGTTTTTTAATATGTTACATAGACGAATTTAATTTGATACCTTCAAAAGATTATAAAACCTCAGTCTGTGATAGACCTCTAACGTGATTTACGACTTCAAAAGGGAGGGCTGTGTCAGGCAGGCCTTGGAAAAGTTATGATATAACTTCAAAATATCAACATCCTCACCATCACCAATTTGAGATTTAACCAATATCGATACAGTGGGTAAAACCTAAGCAAACTACTAGGCAAACTACGAATCTCCCATTTCAAGGTCTAAATGAATCATGGATATAAGGACTGACTGCGCCCCCGTAACGGCTTCCCGCTGGTAAGAAATCTCGTACCCTGAGGCACTTGCACCACTTTTTGTTGATTTTACTGATAATTAATCAATTAAACAGAAAGTGTTTATCAAAGCGAAGTGGACCTGATTACTCATGATTCCTTTGCACCATGAAACGGCCTATGGGTGAAAGTCAAAATGCTGTTATCAGAGTTAAAGTTTTCTAAAAACAAATGTTGGTATCCTAAGAAAAAGCGTTGTCTAGCAAGGCGAAATATTTCTCTAGATATTTAAGTAAGATATAAATTTCGAAATTTCAAAACTATCAGTAGAAAACTTGCACGAAATGAGTAATAGTAATATCTATTGCGAAATAAATCGCATACCTCTCGATGATTTCTGATAGACACGAAGATAGATAATGAAACACAAAGGAGACTAAAAATAATCTAGCATGACGTAGTAAGAGTGATAAGGTGATCTGGTATAATTAACAAACTCTTTAAAAAAAAATAAAGTTAATTAAAATAACATAAACAAAGAGTGAGCCCTGGATTAGCAAAGGTGGCGTCGCCAATATGCGATTTTGGTAATCTCCAAGACTTTAGATTTTAGTCAGAATGATGAATTGAGATATCAATGGTTTTTGTTTCCATCGGTCATCAGTTTTTGATTTTGTGATTGCATATCGATTGATTTCTTTAAACTTATTATTCACGATTCACCAGCTTAAAGCAATCTAATACCGAGACTACACTCAATTATTATCTACAGCTCCCCACACCTTTTCAATACAGTTTGGGTGAAGAAACAGACTGACTTTCCTAAGCTGAAAGCAGTAAGTTTAAACAATCTTGGCAGTCCAAGGCCACTTTAAGGAGCCTCTTCCTTAAAACAGGTATTGCTATTTTCTAAAACCTTCAGTTTCTGTTAACTACACCACAACATGTAAAAAACCAAACTAGAAAACAAATTCTTTAAGGCATTACAAAACCCGTGTCAAACGAGAATAATCATATCCCTTTATTCCTAAAAATTCATATCCTGTATCAAACTTCAAATAAAGGTTTAAAACATACAGAACATTGGAAAAGGGTATGTAAAGGCCTGTCTGTACCTTTACGAAACAGGATATATCTTTCGCAAATCACCAAATGGGTTTTTCGCACTATTTGATAACGGTCTTAACATTATTTGTTCCTTTTCCATCCCTAAGTCACTTAGCTGGTGTACATAAAGACCCTCTTAAGCCGGAAAGGACTTTTAGGAAAACATTTTGACGTATGGCTTGACAAGGCTTTGTATATGGACGAAGACTTTTAGAATGCATGCAAATTCCCGTTGCTCTGCCAATGCAATTGAGCTTGTTATTTAAAAAGATTATCAAAATCATGAGATAAAATGCCATGCAATGGCGACAGGTCCATAAAATGATTTTTTCTATTAGAGCAAGAAATCTCTGGGGCTGAATCGAACTCAATTGGTTCTAAAATATATAGCGCTTGGCTCTAAAAGCCCTCTGTCACGTGCGAAGTAGAGCTTGAAATTTTTCTTCCAAATGGCGGGTTATTTTTTCAAAAAAACCTAACAGCTAAGTACCCAATTCTGGACCATATTCTAGACTAGATTTATTGTTCATATTACAAGCGACATGTTACTGTTAAATTACTGTTAAATTACCATTTTGATAATCGCATTGGTGCCTCCAAATTAGATTTAGGGAATTATCAACAAAAATTACTACAGCAACGCTATCAGTATAAAAATAATTCATCTTAGAAATTAACTAAAAATTTGACATTTTGACAATTTGTTTTAGTCAGTGATAATTAATGAGGAGATTTTCTAGGGTCTAAGTCTCAAACGTAACGCCTTAACCTGGTTAAGAATACATTCACGTGAGGCGAGCAATAAATATCAAAAAATTAGATTTTTGTTTTGTCGTTTGTAAAGAGATTTATGGATATTCATGATAATAAGATTCTGATAGACATACATCATCGATTCGGAAAACCAACGAAAAGAAAATATCAAAAAAAGTATTAAAGCAAAATTAATACCTAAATTCCGAAAGAAATAATTTTTTTGTTTTTTGGATTTTTTAGCCAGGTAAGTGGCATTGTTCTTTGTAAAGAGATTTCTTAATTTAACCAGTGTTTCATTAAAAAATTCAAGAAATTAAGTATTTGGATAAAGAATAGCTCAAACTAGGCCCTTAGTTCCCTTTTTATGATTCTGATAGCGCTCACAAAAGGTTATTGTAGTACTAGTACGCATATCAGTAAAATCAGAAAGTGATGCATGTGGCCTTGAGTAGGAGATTGGAATATTTTCACTTCACCACACACCATTTACTGATTTGAAACCTTCTAAACAATTTATTCCCACCGGTCTTCAGTTTTGGACTTAATTTTTTACCCTTTTGATTTTCATAAATAATATTCCCAAACCTTTTTTACATTTTTGCCAAGTCTGTGCACATGATTTTTTAAATTTTTCCATGTCAGTCGAACTCCGAGAATCAGACACTTCTAATTAGCTGATAAAGGTATTTCCACTAAATAGATTCGAAGCAACGTATATCCGAAGATTTCGAAAATAATAAACGAGCATACCTTTTGTGTCGGATTTTGAATTTCTTGATGATATCCATTTTCTTTAGTTTGATCAAATGTATAAATGTTTCTTTTCCACAATGTGTTGTTATGCCAACCAAATTTTCTTTCTTATTTTGTCTGTAGAGATATAAAAAAAACAAAAATTTGGTTACTTAAAAATAAAATGCTAAACCTCGGAATATTGAGAATCTTTCACACAGCTCTTAGCCAAAGTGTAGGATCTAGTCTGTTTGAAACCATCCAGTCAGGTTTCGAAAGCAAAAAAACTAGTCTTTCCACAAGTTTTGAGATTGTCTCTTCACAGATTTTACCAGAATTGAAAACAAGAAGATGAAAAAATGATGATTAATACCATCTTGAATAGAAATATAAAAGTTAATATTGATTGAGAAATGCACACAATTCGTCATGGCAGATATATCAAAAGAAAGCGATTTACGTCCAGCATGTGCCTGTATGGAAACCTGCTTTTTCATGCAAGCCGCGTAAAAAATAAATATTTGGAAAGTGAAATTTGTAAAATTCACTTTCAAGCGATTTTAATGAAAAGAAAAGAAAACTGAATAAAAGATCACCAAGGAATATAAAAGGGGGATTCCGAGAATCTGGCGCTGACCGGTATTCCGGTACTGTGCTTGTCGGAGGAATTTTGACCTATACGAGACCGGTATTAGAGAAACTTCTGGCCAGAACGCCGGTATTTATTTGTACCCTCGGAAGCCCCCTTCTCCCCTTGAAATATCGAATGTTGAAAAATTTAAACTATGCCGACAAATCCCCTTACCAGCCCAACCACACCCAAGTTGATTGTTTTCATCTATATAACCCAAAAAGTGATAAAAGCTGAAGCCGCATCGTATTAATAAGTACCTAAAATTTGAAAAAGGTAACAGTCCAGTATCCCATACTCTTCGGGTTTTTTTCAATTCTAAAAATGTCGACTTATTTTACCTCGCGAGGAATCATTTCATCCACGTAAAAATTTGTGAAGTTCTAGAAAAAATTGAGAATTATGATCCACTTCCCTCTTTTCCTTCTTCCTTTTTGAAAAACCTGAAAATCTTCACAATTTCATGAAAAGAAATATTCAGATTATTACAAATCTATTTTCTTTTTCAAATATTTCTATTTGTTATCCCAGGTTATCAAAAAATAATTACTGTATTTTTCAGTTTTTCAACTACAATCTTCAATTTCCCTCATCTTCAAAAGAGATGAAAATCTTCATGTCTAGTCTTTTCATAATATTAATTTAAATTTCATTTCAATTTCAATCTCTTCGGATCTTTACAAGCTAGTGCTATTCCAAAAAGAATCACAGACCAAAACAAAACTACAATGAAAAGGAGGATAATACGCTAACTAAATAAAAGTAAAACTGTCTTATTTGAAAAGCTCACTAAAATTCCACCCATGGGGCTAAACTAGGTCACAGTGTGGATGTAAACCACACTAAAAACGACCGCTTTCCATCACGCATCACGCTCGCGAAAGAGCGCGCGCACATTATTAACGCCTACATGTCATCTCCAGTACATTTTAGATTTTACATTGAAAACAGATTACAATTATTCAATTCCGAATAAAAGCCATTCAGGGAAAAAAAAGAGAAACACCTGGGTAATCTAGTAAAAAAAACCGAAAGTAAATGGTAGACAAAGTAATGAGTAAAGGCAAAACGACCGCTTTCCATCACGCATCACGCTCGCGAAAGAGCGCGCGCACATTATTAACGCCTACATGTCATCTCCAGTACATTTTAGATTTTACATTGAAAACAGATTACAATTATTCAATTCCGAATAAAAGCCATTCAGGGAAAAAAAAGAGAAACACCTGGGTAATCTAGTAAAAAAAAACGAAAGTAAATGGTAGACAAAGTAATGAGTAAAGGCAAAACGAGATTAGCGTACCACTGAAAGAAACCCCCTCCGGCGGTCGAAAACGCCAAACAATAACAGCAATTTAAGAGCAATGCTTAGCCTAGGATGGTCGATTTTAGGGTCAACTAAGTAAAAGCAGGGGATTAAACCACTACCTCAGTTTTACCGTAGAAATAAGAACAAGATAAGATAAATTTTAGGCTCAAAGTGCCAAAAGATAAGAACAGCTGAGTTCCATAAAATATTCAGTTTTTATAAAAAGAGTGTTCCACAACTTCTAAGGTATTCGCAACTGATCAGATTCTAATACACCTTTCAGTATCCGAATTATCACGAAACGAAACTTAAGCTCATACATTGTCGCCTTCATCTGAAAAACGTCCACACAGTATTTCCGAAAATATCATCAAAAATTTCAATATAATTCACGCACTAATGACAAAAAAAGTTAGAAAAACAACTTGAGAAGCAACTTGATGATAACCAGAAAAACATAGCGAATGAAATGACGTCATACGGCAATATACCAAAAATAATACCACAATTTAAAAATAGTCAGGAAATGAAAGAGGTTGTCCGTTACACGTTGGCGATTTCAAAGGTAATATTAATGAGAACAGAAACATTTTTCAATACTCACAATTTTCCATCATTTATAGCAAAGCTACGAAAACTATGAATTTCTAGATAGTTCAATCAACATCAGGCCCGTCTCTGTGGACCTATGGGATCCAACCAAATAAACATACGGCAGCCCAATGTAAACTCTTTCCAAAAAAATTGCTCAAATGCAGTCTTAAAATGGTCACTTAAATGGTCAAATGAAAAGCCACATACCACGCAAGTACCCCATAAAATTTTCACATCAAATGTTCTTTAACTAGCTTCTCCGCCTAAAGTTGCCAAAGCAGCGAAATTCAAGAGGTGTTCGGTCTTTACACCGAGTGAAATTGGTTCATACAGCTACAGATTCCCTAAACCCTATACTTAACACTGACCTTTATATACCCTGGACCAAGTTTCTCAATCCCGGCCAAGCAAAATCTTTGATCGGAGTTTTTTGAAAAGCGGTACCCTAATGGCGGCACTAATCAATAGCGGTGTAAATGCATCGACAGCGCTAGATCTACTTTCCCTCGGAAACCTTTGATGATGTAGGTACATGTAGCGCCGCAAGACGTTAATTTTTAACACTGCAATGTCTTATTTACGTGTACCAATTCAAAAGAAACTTCGATCAAAGATGGTGGATATAGCTTGGTCCTAAAGGTCAGTAATACTTAACCATTCTTCTTCAAAGAAAAAGCAACAAGTAAATTTGAAAGCTTTAGCTAGAAATATCGATCACAACTACGTGCCTCAAGCGTTTTAAACTAAATATTACTTTATACAATGTATTCTTTCATTCCCTCTCTTTCTACTTTCATAATCTTAAAGCCAATATGACGGAAAGGATTAAAACCAACGCTTTTTAGTCGAAGGAACAGTACTTCTTTCGATCTTTCTCACGAGATTTGCGATCTGAATTCTGACACTAGCTTCGCAAAATATCCGGTTGATCAATCGCTAGCATACCAGTTGGTATAAAGTAGAATTTATTTGTGGCGTGTAACGATTTTCCGGATAAAATATATGGAACCTGCCAAGATAATGACGTCATCCAATGTATAGCTTTCCAGCAAAGATAATCGAAAATTCAAACTCATAAATTATCTAGAGAATGAAAGTAAATCAAGCTTGCCCCATGCCAAAAGAAATTTTCCTCGCTATCCGGTAAAATCATTTAGCTCGGTGATGATCGATTTATTGATTGATTGCTTGAATGTTACCTTTTCTTTGAAAGAACTTTAGCCGATATTATTTTACCAAAGCTTCCCAGTCTTGCCGAATAAACCGGGGCCGAAAAAAAAAACGAATATATTTCACGTCAATTCACTAACAAAGGAATAAACTGCGGGGAGAATAAACAATCTACCCCGCACTGGTTGACTTAAGAATTGACATACACGTTTTTTTATGAGAACAAACTATATAAAAACAAAAGGCTTCGATGGCAGAAATATTAAGAACGAGTGAACATTTGAAGGCTTTGCAGACTCGAAAATTTCTTAGGAAAATGGACAAAAATACATAAAAAATAGGGAAAATAAGAACATGTTGAGAACATTTTTAGTTTGGCAGTCCGATCACAGCTAATATTACATCAATTTAGGTTCAGGAATTCTCTACAATAAATCAAACCTTACCCTTACTGCGGTCAACCGGTCAACAATACAAGGTGAGAACACTATCTTCCATTTCAAGAAAATCACAAAAAAAAGTAAAAAACCATAATTCAAGCGTTCCTTTCCCGGACGATTTCTCTTGGATGTAAGTAATATTTAATGAATTCGCGCAACCCCGTCAAGAAAAAGGGATCAAAACAAAATTTTATACATTCATCAATCAAAGAGAGAAAAGGAAATATAGGAATATGAAATTTAAACATTGACGTATGAATCTGGCAGAAATCAAACACTTTTGTTCTATGAGATATGAACTACCGCTGTTTCAGATCGATGGAAAATTTACATTTCATGAAAAATATAATGTTTATCAGCTCGGCTTGATAGCAGTGCAATATGTATAAAATATGACTTTCTACTTTTTTCTTTTCTTCAGCAGCAGTTACAAATGTCTTGATGATATAGATGTCCTTTTAAACTTCCATTTTTGTACTCTCTGCATAAAGTATACATACGCGTTTTTATATAAGAACAAACTATATAAGAGCACTAGGCTTCGATGGCCGAAATATTAAGAACAAGTTAAGAACATTATTAAGGCTTTGCAGACCCTAAAACACCCAATTGACAAAAACACTCACAAAAATGGGGAAAATAAGAACATGTTAGAAACATTCTAAGGCTTCAAACTCAAAAAGTTAAATACATCCCAAAGCTTAAAATTTTTGGATGTTCTTAAAAAAGAAAACGTGTATATCAAGAGTTAAATCATGTCTCAACGCAAAATTGAATACTGTACTTTCATTTCGTGATTTTTTGTTTATCACAGTAAGTTTATACTTTCTTTCTGATGATGAAAATTGAAATGATGACATCATGCCTAAGTAGAGAATCATGCAAGAAAATTTAATTTGAAATATATAGCCTTTTGAGAAGTCTACAGTACAGTAGTAATCAGTTTGCCCCCACAATACATTAGCTAACCTGACCTCTAAACAAACAGAAACTAAAAGTTTTTACTTGAAGGTCAAGGTCACAAGGATGGTTTACATTTAATAGTTTATTTTAGATTATTAGTAATTATTTACTAATTTTAACTTTTTAATCTTTTTTCTCAACAGAAAATTTTCAGGAGGATATTTGGGATATAGACCCTTTTGACCCCTATTAGAGTACAAGTTTGACCTCATTTAGCTTTAAAGAATATTACTAGAATATTCTAATACCCCTTTCATTCAAAAATTGTTCTGCAACGTTTAACCCAAAGGTGCTATACACGTTGTTTTTTTTATAAGGAACCTTAACTTTGCTCTGAGCCTGGAGTTCCTTATTTTTACAGAGAATTTCAGTCTCAAAGTTCCTTATCGAGTTCCTTACTACATAGGAAATTTTGAACTTTTTGCCCCTTGAAAGATCAAAATTTGGTCAAATTAGTCCCAATAAGGTACATTATTTTCAAATCCACTTATTCTCAGCCTGAGCAGTTCCTTAACCATTCCTTATTTTTTGAACCATTTTCAGCCTCGAGTTCCTTATAAACGTGTTCCTTATAAAAAAAAAACGTGTACCTCATGTTATGTAATTTTTTTTTACCATTTCAATCTATTAAAATGACTTTGCCTTCGGTTTATTTTGTAGGGTGTGACAAGACCGAACTGACAAAAACCGTTAGAACGACGTTCATCTACTTAAGATTACGAGCGCTGGAAAAACGTTGTGTGTTTAGATTTGCCGGTTGACGTGCGGATGTCCTTTCCCACGGCAAATAACCCTAGATTTGCCTGAATTTTTTAGACACGGGTTAAAATTCAAGAACCCACGACGGATAAACCCCGATTAAACATTTAGAACATTACTTAACAATTACTCAACATTTATTTCTCCAGGCAAAAATTTTGCAATAAATTTTCAAAAACCAAGGTAAAGGTTTAAAAACACATAATACCTTGTCTGACCCCAATTCTTAGACTTTCTAAGCCAACACTAAGAAAAAAAACATGTCTCTGTGAATTTTAGTTTTTCTAAGCTATTTATTTGTTTGACTATAGTGTAGGTAATCTTTTTCTACTTTACGCAAATGAAAGCTAAGTTATAAGTCATGCTCACCTTCCAGTCACCTGATTGAAGTTGACTCTCTCTCTAATTCGATTATTAATAGACCAAATGTTTCCCTAGAATTAGAGAAAGATTCGAATCAAAGAGAGTCTTTCTATACAGTATAACTTAAATGTCGACTTTCAACTTTTTCTGGGGATCGAATGATTAATTTTTTACTTTGCTACAGAAGCGAAATTACAGAAGCATTAAATTTTAAACTTCAGGGAATCTTTAAAATATTGATTGCCAAAGATGCCAGAACAAGACTGTCTCATGAAAAAACAGATAGATAAAAACCACGACAAGCAATACGGGAGCCCAGACATGTGAAGAAATATCTAAAAAATCTTTGAGAATCAAAGCAATGAACTCGGCAAAAAGCAACGCAAACATAGACAGACAGAACAGACATCCACAGCATCAAATTGAGATGCAAAAATTTCAGCAACAAGGAAAATATGGAAACATTGTATAAGTAGAGATCAATACATCCAGTATAATGTATCAGTCGTCATCACAGCCGTTTCCAACTGTGTCATACTGTCACAAAATGGATCAGCAACAATAACACTGTCTATTTTTCTCATAATTTTGCATTATAATGGTATCATTTTTACCGTAATAATATTCGATTTATAAATACGATAGGGTCCTATGGGAGGACAATCAAAAGATGGTCTAATTAAAACCTCCTCCTTGCAGAATGATGTCATTAAAGTATGTGGTGAAACGGAACAAAAGAATTAATGATTCAATAATGAGATGAAAGAATTATGTACTGTACAAAAAGTGTGTGATTAAAAAAACCCCGAACTTTGGCAATAAATATCGAACGTCTAGATCTAGCCTGGGAATTCAGAAAAGGGAATTAAAGCTACATATTATTTTCGTATTGATGGAAGCCGTCAGATTCAATCTGTTTCATTTTTTGCCAGGGAAAGATTGAAGATCCATTCACATCTAGGCCCCCCGGCTCTTTAAAAACCTTTGAGCAGTTCACTGGTGAAGGCAACTGTTTCATCGTTTATCTAACCACAAAACTCGATGTAGAGTTTTTTGTTTCTTGTGCTCCTGTAGGCCTAGTCTTCTGAAGTCAATTTGAATTCAGAATTCGTAGTACAGCACAGGATTTACAATCAATCAATCAATCAATCAATCAATCAATCAATCAATCAATCAATCAATCAATCAATCAATCAATCAATCAATCAATCAATCAATCAATCAATCAATCAATCAATCAATCAATCAATCAATCAATCAATCAATCAATCAATCAATCAATCAATCAATCAATCAATCAATCAATCAATCAATCAATCAATCAATCAATCAATCAATCAGCTATTTTCCAGAAAAACAGAAAAATCCCCTTTAAAAAAACGGTCGAACGTTTCGTTTCATAAATCAAAACCATTAAGTTAAAAGTCAACGGTTATCAACTCTTCTAGAAAAACCACTACATTGAATCCGCGCGAGACGATTTACTTAAAACAGAAACACACAGAACATACTTATGCCAAGTCCTCTTTTTGTATAACGTAAGCTAAATAAACACTTCTTTCCTTTCTCTCTTTCTCTCCCTCTCTCTGTTCGTCCTCTTCAAGTGTCAATACACTCTTCTCGAGATGCATAAATTTATTGTTGTCCTCGTTTTCAAACAGATTTCATTGCTATGAAGTTATACATTTAAACCAATTTAAATTCCCAAAAGGCAAACATTAACTCTAAAACAAAAGTATATACTTGAGATTCAAAATGTCTCATGAGACATGAGGTGTAAACAACACAATTATCATTGTGAATATGTAATTTTATAGCAATGAAATCTGTTTGAAAACGAGGACAACAATAAATTTATGCATCTCGAGAAGAGTGTATTGCAGTGTCTTGTTACATAAAAAAATAACCTGGCGAACTAAGGCAGGATCTGTGCAATATTTTCATCAAAGTATTATAAACCAGCAAAAATACTTTGTCCATTTTTTTGGTAATGTGAAATTTTTTTATTATCAACCCCAGATTATCCATTAAATTCCCAAAATTACATACTCTCGGGTACCGAATAGCCGTCCCCCACTTAAGTTTTGAGATTTCTAACACCCCCCGGCTATTAGGTACCCGAAAGTACTTAACGATACTCTACTCAGAAGCGGAAAACTTGAAGAAAACTAGATACTAATATATTCGAGACAAAAAACCCATACGACAATGCCATTTGTGACAACTACGATCTTCCTTCTTCGCCAAAAGATATCACTGCTTTCTATCTAAACTAAATATACTTTGAACATCATTATCGAAAGTGTAATTAAAAGCATAGCAATACAACATTTTCGAAAACAAGAGAAAATGAAAAAGAAATCTTATCATTAGTTCAATGAAAAATGCGTCAGTCAATTTTGACAGATTAAACCACTTTACATAATAAGTCCGCTATAAAAAGTGCTTACGACTGCAAAATAAATAATAATTTTACAATTTTACTTAAAACTAGGTTTAAGATTTTTTCTTGTGGCAAAAGTCGTGTAAGTAAAACCACGCCACGATAGAAGAGTAAGAAATCTAAAACTCCTGATTTGTAATCATTTACGGACAAGAAACAATACACCAGTCTAATGTTATTTCCCTACCGTTAACTACAATCTCCCCCTCAAGAACTCTTCGATTGTTCTAGCAATGTTGTTTTACTACTCAAGTATCATTTCCTTATTTTATGCAACTGTAAACAAAAATATTGACAGAACACCAACATGAAGCGTGTACTTCAACTTTCTCTAACAAATATACCACTATACCACTCAACAAGTGGCTTTTCAAGAGGGAATTTTCTTGTTGAAATTCGTGGCACGCGAAAATTATTATTGATCATTTTCTTAGAAAGATACCAAAAAATAGGCCCTTTTTCCTAAAAAAGTGCCAGAAAATCAATATACACATTTTTTCCACACAGTGACGTATGCATCCAAGATAACCAAAACAGAACCAAAACCCATTTTAAGTTTTTAAGTAAAGGAACTAAGCGTATTAAGAACATCGTAAGAACATTTAAACCTGGAAATTAAAAAAATAAGAACAACCCAGCCTGAGCCAAGATTTAATGGCTCTTATTAAAAAAGCAAGTAGAGTGACTAAATTGAAATCAGTGGCAAAATCAAAATGCAGCGACGATTTTAATTTAAGAATACGTCATTGAAGCATACACGAATGAACAAGCTGATGACAAATAGCTATCAATCAAATGTTTCTAAATGATGGTGATTTATATTCTGGCATTAAGCCAACTAATGCATTGCTCTGGACACCAACCTAATTTGCTATTTGAAACACCCCTGTGTCACAGACCCGGTGGACCCCCCACCCCGGTGGAAAAATAGGCCAAAAAATTGTCCCCGGTGGAAAAAATACCCTACATTTTCAACCCCACTGGGAAATTGCCCTATGATCTTATCCCCATTGAAAATTGAATGGAAAAAATTGGACTCCAAAAACCATCCCCACTGGAATTTTTGAGCTGGAAACAATAGATTTTCTATCCCCATTGGGATTTCGATAGAAATTTTCATCCCCACTGTGGGAACAGGTTCCACCGGGGCACTGAGACAGGGGTGTTTTGAAGAAGTCTCTGAAGCTCTTGCCCAAAGTTCTTAAATGAAGACTAAGAGAGCCTAACTATTTTTAATTTCTGACACTTTGAATAAGAGACCCTTTTACAAACGTAACTTGCTCAGTGCCCGTACCCGGTACAAACTTTACCTTTTCTTATAGAAAAATCTAAAAATATCTGTTTCGGCAATTATTTTGGTCTTTGACCTAAAAAGTGTGCATTTCGGACTGAAACAATTCGGATATATAAAAAACAAAACTTTTACGGTCGCATCAAGAAAATCTACACTAGCATGTTGATGTTTTCTTTATTTTCTTTGCTTAACACTTCATCGAAGCTTCACCTTGCGTGGAGAAAACTTCCGTGGAGAGTTTACAAAGCGGAGATTGAGGAAATGAATTCCCCAACTTCTTCAAGAAATCTTCTATTTTGAGGGCAAACTTAACAGGCTCATACCAAAAATCTGCGCGAATAAAAATTTAGACTTTCCTTTTATTTAGTTGGTCTACCTGTCAAATGCAACGCCCAAGAGTAGTATAGCTTAAAAGAAGACATTTGTTTAAAGATGGACCAAATGACAAAAAAGATTTTAGATACATTGCAAAATCTTATGCTGAAAAAGTAAAGAAAAGGTATTATTAATGAAGAGCCCCGATCGAGTATATTGTTTTTGAAAGCAGGCGCTTAATAATTAACTCCACAAAACACTCCAAACTCAAAACACAAGAAGATATAGATGCGTAGAATAAATCCTGAGAAGTAAATCAAACCTTTTCTGAAATTCAATAATCAGACATGTAAATCAACTTTAAAGGAAAATTTGACCCTCTAATAAAGAATTTGAGACCGTTAAAAGAAAAAAAGTTACGATGACGTCATTTTGTTTGAATCTTAGTGTTTTTTATCAACATAAACATGAGAAGCCTCGATTCCGTCTTTTTGCTCGATAAAACAAACAATCAAGGCCTTTTGATCAAAGTTAAAATTTTACCTTAATCTCGGAAGGATTAATAAGGCCTTTACATGTTCTACAAAATACACACAAAACTTGGAACGCTAATAGCTTTGACATTTAAAAGATGGAATTTTGTTTCCTTAGTGGATAAACAAGAATGCCAGGGCAGAAGATCTTTCTGTTAAAAATTTCTAGGATTTTTTCTTTTTAGTGCTATTGTCGAATTCATTTCATAGAACCCAAAGTTCACCACTTTGGTCCGCCAGCGTAGACATAGATTTTTAGCTGCAATACGAGCAACACATTGATCTGGTACGCTGGATGAAAAGTCTCAAGTTAAGTATGCAGCTGGCAAAGTCAAATCGTAATCGCAAACCAACCTGAAATCCTTTCATTACTTCTCAATATTAAAATCAAAATATTCGTATCAGCTGCTGGGACAAATTATGAATATCATATTTTTTGGAAATAGTTTAATATAAAATGTTATAATATTGATTCAAATGTCACATTCAAGACATTTGAGTGTCAAAAATATCGTAAACATTACACTGGTTGCAAGATCCTTTGAGACCTATTTGAAAGATGTCATTGAAGTTGACTGTTCCTTTGCCCTGTTATCAATTTCGTATCTTATGTTACTTTCTTCGTTTGTCTAATAATCCTTCACCGTGTCACAGCTCCGGTGGAACCTTCTACTTATTTGACCAATCAGCCACCGAAAAATGTTCCGGTAAGAAAAATACCCTGAGATTCTACTCCAACTAGAAACAAACTCTTAGATTCCTTCTGGGCTTTGGTACTATAAACAATTCCACTTCTATCACTATAGATATTATAACATTTAGCTATGCCAATTTATCTAACCACGTACATAAATTTCTCACTAGCTCATGTACTATACATCACTCATGCATCTATATTCCGCCCGAAAACGAAAATGCCTTATCGATGATTGGACCAAAATAGAGCTTTAGTAATGATATCTGAAAACTCCTCTATGCTTCTTCACCAGCGATGGTCAAAGCCTTACATTGGCGTTCCCAAAGTTGTATGTACAGTCACGAAAATGATGCAGAACCTACCAGGGCGCTTTTGAAATTAACGGGCTGGGTTTTAGCAGCATCACTTAAAATTCTAATCTGAATATGTTAATTAAAACCAGCCATGTAAGACGTTTTTACATAAAGTTATATCAGCTTAAACGTTATTGCTCAGAAGGTTACTCTTTAACTTCAAATCCATTTAAGAAACCCAGTTTAATTAATTCCATTAAAACCTTTCATGTATAAGAGAGAACAACCTCACTATTGAGAGGGGGACATTTCACTTAGACATGTTAAACCCTGCTCATCAAAAAACAACAATGTTATAGAAATGTAATATCCTTTAGATATCAAAGCCTCAAAGCATCT
Source organism: Clytia hemisphaerica (assembly GCF_902728285.1). Lineage (NCBI taxonomy): Eukaryota > Metazoa > Cnidaria > Hydrozoa > Leptothecata > Clytiidae > Clytia > Clytia hemisphaerica. The sequence goes on along the minus strand of NW_027103417.1, from coordinate 113,035 downwards.
CGGCATTTACAAATGTTCAATTCCCTTATAGTTAAGAAGCAATGGTGCAACATAAACAATGTTTGCATATGAAGTCTTTGTTGTGTTTTCTTGAAAACTTGAGAACTGTCATTTGTGAACAGGAGCACAATGTGATTAAAAAGCATACAAACTGCCGCCAAATATGACCTTTTGTGAGTCCTTCATATATCTTTGCTGCTATTGCTAGTACTGCCAAACTTTTTAACTGCATGTGTCACCTTTTTCATGGAAACTATTCCCAGGCCCGTGTATGTACATGTATTTCTTTATAGGAACAAACTATATAACAACACAAGGCTACAATATCCAGAATATTAAGAACAGATTGAGAATATTTAAGCCTTGAAGACTCTAAAATACCTAATTCCTTCAAAAATTACACAAAAAACTCAAACGGCCAACGGCTTAAAACTCAAAAATTTAAGAACATCAGAAGGCTTTAAGAATTTAGGACGTAGGACAGCTAGGAAAGCATCTAAATTTTCCATTCATACCCCTCCATTACCATTAGTAATGTCAAGACTATATTGCAAGTATAAACACACTTTTACGAACTGGATGATGAGTGACCATTAGCCAAGCTTCGCACATAGATCGCTCCACACATCACTTGTACTCTTCCAATTTGAAGTTAATCACCACTTGATTAAACACTGGTTTTCGTTACAAATTGAAATCAAATTATCTTGTAATTAAGTCTGAACAATACTTCACAAATTTAATCTCATTTATTGCAAATAGATACATAGCTTAAGAAGATCTTTTGAACTGACCGCCGTAATGCAGAAGTTCATCAATTGAACACCTGAGCAAAATATAATTTGATTTCTGCAATAATTAGTATCTATCTTGCCATTCGAAATGACTGTCCCAGCAGTTCCAAGATGGACCAGAAACTCGATTAAGATTCAAGACTAAAAATCATCCTCAAGCTACCTTCTCCCTTCACGTTCAAATTCAAGCTTTAGGCAATATTACCAAGCATAAAATGATGCCCACTTATAATATAACATCATAAACCACGTAGAAGCACGTACTAAACTTCAATTACGTTATTCAAACAAAATGACGACGAGTTATTTTATCTTAGAGTTTTTAGGCTAATTCACATAATTGACGTAAAAAACAAACACAGTCTATAAAAAAATCTTGGCTTGTTTTTAATTCTTTTTGAAAATTTTGAATGAAAACATGATGATGATACGATGATATCACTATTTTGTGACAAAAATATTGACTCGACCTAAAAAACCTTGATCATCGAAAATAAACTCAAAGTTTGACAACAAAAATGCTGAAGAAACTTTTTCGCAAAAAGGGACTTCTGCTAGTGGTATGGATTTGCTACGTTCTCAAGCAATCCAGAAATGAAACTGTTATGCAACATCGGACCACTTATCAGCGCCATCCAGTCTATCAAAAAAAAACGATAAGCGGCCCCGGGCTATAGTAGTACCGACTACTTTAAGCAATGCACGATATATCTATTTCAAAAAAGAAACCGCTAAACAATAAAAAAATAGAGGGTTTCCTGGGTATGACAATAAATATCTTGCGCAATGTATGATATTCAAGGTGACCACAATACTGGCAATTTTCGTCAATCTAGTGTTTGGAGATAAGAATTACAGGAAGTTGGGTCGATCCTCTTTCTGAAGTTTCTTGTGGATCAATCACTCTTAAAAGGCATCATTTAACGTACCATTCTTACCATTTATTTACACCAAGTCCTTTCGTACACAGAATTCTTAAACAAAAGAAAGAAAAACTTTTACACCCTACCGCACGCGACGACAAATTTTGAGAGATTCTGTTGCTAGTTTCTCCTTTGCCAGGACAAAAATATTTTTAATACTGGCTCCCAGTATTCTGTCCCAAAAGAAAAACGTTGCAAAAGTAACGAACAGCATCAATTGGGTATAAACGTTTTTACGATGTCTTGAATCGCTATTATCAAGCTTTTTAGTGTATTCGCATGGCTGTAACATTTTAGTGTATTCGCATGGCTGTAACATTTTAGTGTAGGCGCACGACTGTAACATTTTAGTGCAGGCGCATGGCTGTAACATTTTAGTGTAGGCGCATGGCTGTAACATTTTAGTGTAGGCGCACGGCTGTAACATTTTAGTGCAGGCGCATGGCTGTAACATTTTAGTGTATTCGCATGGCTGTAACATTTTAGTGTAGGCGCACGACTGTAACATTTTAGTGCAGGCGCATGGCTGTAACATTTTAGTGTAGGCGCACGGCTGTAACATTTTAGTGCAGGCGCATGGCTGTAACATTTTAGTGTATTCGCATGGCTGTAACATTTTAGTGTAGGCGCATGACTGTAACATTTTAGTGCAGGCGCTCGGCTGTAAGATTTTAACCAATGGAGGTTGATAACCAATGATAAGGATTTCCTCATGGCTGAAATGCTGTAACAAGAATCGTCAGCGAATTCAACTCATCTATTGATACTGCTTCCTTCTTATAATAATATTGACCTCTTGGAACATTCCAGATTTCCAGCATTTCTTTTCGTGAGAAAGAGAAAGAGAGACTACTATAGCATATAACCCAGCTTATATCCTTAGATATTGCGCTTTTTAATCTACGAGAAGCAAAGAATCCTAGTCTACATGCTAGACGATTAGAAATTCAGACATAGTAGAAAATAAGCAAAAAATAACACTAAGGCTAAATTGTGGTATACACGACAGGTATACACACTGATATTATCCCATAGCAATTATCATATAACGCCCATATTATTGTATTACACGTATTATAAATGACTTATCCAGTTTACAAGAATACTGAATCATGTATTAACACAAACACCGCAACCGAAACAAACGATTTTTTGAGTGAGTTCTGCTTTAAGAGAAAATTGACAAAAAGCCACAACATAGAAACATACAGTAATTAATGAATTTGTGCCGGGCAAATTGTTCATGGTTACAGAGATAATTGATTTCGAAATAAATCGTTTCGTTAACAACAAGTGCCCATAAATGTCATACCTGAATTTAGGGGGCATTTACTGAAAGATTCCTCTCCTCAAACTTCCAGTTCCCGAGTTAGTAAAATCTATCTTGTAGTTCTCCCACTTTTTGTAACTCAAGTGCTCACTGGAAACGGAGAACTGTTCATACTATAGAGATTGCGAGTAGAGTCTGTCTCAATATAACTCATTGTACCGGCACCAAAAAATGCATGTGGCTTGTGATACAATTCGAATTATAGAAGACCGTTTTGTGCTCGTTGGAAAGATATTCAGAATGACAAAAAATCAAAAGTATTGCAGACGAATGATGAAGAATAACAATACACCTTTTGAACCGTAGCCGCCAATTGCCGTGCGGGCGTTTTTTTGTGCGTTTTACCACCCTAAAACCGTTCAAGTCTTTTTTTCGCACCTATAGACAATAGAAAAAGGTGTAAAAAAAGGATTGGATCGAGTTTATGGTGGTAAAACGGACAAAAAATGCCCGCGCGGCAATTGGCGGCTACGGTCGAAAAAGTGTATTGAAGGCATGGTTTAAAAGACAGGCTGCAAACGCCATATCTTCCAGAAATTTAATTAAAAATGAAAATTTACCACACAAAAGCCAGCACCAAAGATTCAAAGTTAAAAGTTCAAATCATGCTTTGTCAATACGATGGAAAAGTTTTAGAATTACAAAATCACGAACGTTATGAAATGCTTGGCTAAAAAACAAGAGTGAACTCGTTTAAGATAAGAGGAAACAGCTATATCAACAAGCATTATAAACATCATACTAATCTAAAATATCAATATGAATTACTGGCAGTTTCAAAAGAATAAATCTTTTTCGAAGACAATCCGATATCCTTATTTATCATGTGACATTGTTAGAAGACAGAAAGCGACCTTTGATGACGCATCTTACTGAAATCTGTTCAGGTGGTTAAAGGTGTCCTGCTGTGCTGACTAAAGAGAAAGTAAGTTTTATGTCTAAGTCACCCAACTCAGGGGATTATTGGGTTGATAGATGAAAGTCACCCGATTTGTGGATATCGGGAAAAAATTGGGTCAAAAATCGAGGAAAAAAGCCGAAATCCAATTAGTGGGATTTTGAAGGTCGAAAAAAAGGGAAACCTTAAGGGTGGAACATACCCGTACCCTCAATTTACCCAGAAACGTATTCAAAAGTAAGTTTTATGTCTAAGAAAGTTTAGTTCAATCAACTTAAGGGGTAGCCCGATCACGTAAGTGCCGCCCGATTTTCAAAAATCTGAAAAACTTTGGGTCAAAAATCCCTTAGTGGGTCGAAAAAAAGGCACCCTTAAAGGGTGGCACATACCCGTACCCTGCATTTACCTAGAACCTTCTTTGAAACTAACTGCAAGTTTGCCAGAAAGAAATCGGCAATTCGGCATCAACCCGATTATCAAATTGATACACACAACTTCAAACGTATAAATCCAAGAAGTACTGATTCATTTAAACCGATTATTTGAAATCAAATATCAACCGTTGATAACATTTAACCAATCAAATCAATTTCCTCTTTTTTACAGTGTGGTAATATGATTAGCAAGAAAAAAAAATTAATTTTTTGAGACGTTTCAAATAATATTTCCAATAAACTGTGTAAACGTTTTTTTAAAAAGAGCATCCAAATTTTTTGAAGCTTTTGGATGTTCTTAACTTTTTGGGTTTCAAGCCTAAGAATGTTCTTAACATGTTCTTATTTTCACCATTTTGTGAGTGTTTTTGTCTATTTTTCTAAGAAAATAGGTGTTTTAGAGTCCACAAAATCTTAAAATGTTATTGACTTGTTCTTAAAATGTTGGTCATCGAAGCCTTACGTTCTTATGTAGTTTGGTCTTATAAAAAATAAACGTGTGTACATCCTTATAACTGTACTGTAAATCTACTTAGCTTTGATGACGCACTTTTTCTTTTTTTTCTCAAAATTTAAATTAATAAAATTTAGCTTGCAGGTTATATAATTCTGTATTTGTTCAAAAGTCTGACGATGATCCGTTATCAGACTATTTGCCTTGATTATTAACATGTTTGTCAAAATTTGAATTTGAAAATTCGCCAATCGACGAGGCGAATCTACCTTAAAGTAAACGTACTTAATCATAAAAAAAACGCATTCGACTATGAGAAAAAATGGAAGATACTGTCAAATAAATGTTTAAACTTTACGGAAAGCACTTACTAATTGTAATCTGCCGGTATCGAAAACTATTACACTTTCACAACATCATAACAAACAAAATCTATCAGACCCCTGGCATCGACTATGAGGCTCTTCCAGGCATTGAGTTCAAAGCCCTGAAGGGGTTAGAGTTGAAACTATTGGATGGTAAATGAAGCAACATATTTCCCATTTAAAAGGCGTAACCCGAATGGTTTTTACACAAACATCAGATTGAAAGTAAAATCCATCACCACATTTAGCCATCACCATGTCTCGTGAAAACAAAGAAAGTGCTAGATTTAATCCAAAAATCCAAAAGCGGCTTCACTTTTTCTTGATTGAAGAGGGTTGAAGATTCCTCTCTAGCCTTACGGGCTTTAAACTCAATGAAACAACGAAACAAACAAAACATAGAAATAAACATAAACAAGAAGGCTTGCAACAAAATTTCCAACATCAAACATAAAGCATTATAAAGCATGATTCACTGTACCACATAATAATACTATAACTGCATGTTTTCAACTTGCTAAAGAGATTACAATCAATATACTTTAAAAGTATATATTGATACCTTCGCTAGACAAATGAATTGGCTTTTAAGAAGACTACATACTTTTTAATGATATTAAAGAAAAGATACTGTATGTTTAAATACCTTGTCAATTAATTAAGCTATTATATGATTAAAACTATTTTGTTTTCTTAGGGCTTGTTTATGTATGCCGAACAATTGTGTCAATTTTTTTCATGTTCCTTTGAAATCTTTGTAAGAAATCCTTCCAATAAAAGGTCTCTCATGATCATTTTCGTAGCCAGCAGCCAAGGAACAATGAGTGAATTGAAGTCAATATACCTTGAATCATACCTCCCAAAAAACCTTGTTAGTGAGTATTCAGGATATACACCAATGCTGTTTTTCTACAGCATTCAGGGTAGAAAAAAGAAAGAAAGTCATTGCAGTTACCGTGAACACCACAGCTTCTCTGAAATTAAGCTGTGCAGACAAAGATAGTTTCTAGAGGGGTCAAGACCCCCCTTAGGTAAGAGGACCCCCCCCCCCTTAAGTGCTAACCCCCCCTTGGGAAATTCATTTAAAATTTCACACCCCCCTTTAGAAAATCAGTATAAACGATTGTACAAGAGGCATAATTAAAGGAAGATCCCCCTTATCTAAGAAGATCCCCCCCTTAACTGGCCTTAGGAAAGTCATACTTTTAACACCCCCCCCCTTGCTTTTGGTTCATCAAAACCCAAGACCCCCCTAAATGTAGGGGGGAAGAAACTATGACAAACTGTAAAAATGAAATTAAATTGGTATTTGTCTTCACAGCATGATATGTAATATCCATTCGCGGTGATACGGTGATCATAGAAAGCATCATAAATTACCGTCTACACCTCTTCGCCATACCTTCTAAAACTCAGGCCTTCTCTTCTATAGCCCTGGATAAATCAACATCATCGATTCCAAAATAAACGGCTATCATTACTTGCCAAACAACATCAATTATTATTCACCAACATCATACCATACTACTAATTCACATTAGCATTCACTTCCTTATGAAGTTAAAAAAATTGTATTCTACTTGTGTCTCGTACAAAACTCAATCAGTGAAAGATTTAAATTTTTCCTGTTGTTTCATTGGTATAAAGAAAAACAGTGTTTCAACGAAAATAGAGACAAGAAAAACTTGATGGCATCCGTCCGCCTGTTTGTTCGCGAAAATAAAAACAATCTTTCATCCTCTGGCAAGATTTAGCATGATTTTTTTGTTTAATCTTTTATTGATTGACTTTAATTTTGATTGATCGAAAATGAAATGATATGATTTTTGAGCAAGTGCTATCAGACGGCGTTATCCTACCAACAATACACCTTTTCGACCGTAGCCACCAATTGTCGCGCGGGCATTTTTTGTCCGCTTTATCCCACTAAAACCGTCCCAGTCCTTTTTTGACACATTTTTCTACTGTCTATAGGTGCGAAAAAAGGACTGGGGCGGTTTTAATGGGATAAAAATGCCCGCGCGGGAACTGGCGGCTACGGTCGAAAAGGTGTATATTGCGAAGAATGATACAAGAGTACTAGATATTTTTCTTCCAAGCTCTATTGGTCAAAGAAATAATGGTTTAAGATCGTTGGAAAGGGAGTTAAAAGTCTCTCTCACTGTTATGTCAATTAATCAATCAAAATGTTCCATCATATACTAATATATGATACACTAATCATATCGAGATTTCATCAAGAATCCTTTCTAGGGGAAGATTTTATTGTTCCGGTACTCAATGTTAAAGTGACGATTCCAAAAAAAAAAAGATTTACAAACACAGAAGGACTAAATAGATAAGGATTCGGAAAAATCCAGCGAGGGACTGTTTTCAACCAAAACTCAAGCAAGCTGTCTGTGCCTAACTGAAAAACAAACTAAAACCTATGCAAAGGTGCGTACGGAAAATATTTACAATCTTGTGCCAAGCAAGTTGTAACTAAATCCTGTACATATCTTTTCTGCTATTCCTCAATAAAATGGGTGATGGTGAAGTCACGCAGATTCGATCTATTGAATTGAATTTCGTTGTAATGAAGTTGTTTTATTACAGGATTTGAATACTACGCATGCGTATTAGGATATTAGTAGGCTAAATGATCGTAAATATTCTAAGAGACGAATCACTGGGTTTTCCTGACAAAACAAGCCATTTTTTCACACGTGCTAAGATTTTTGGGGTTAACCGACTTGATAACAAGATTTAACAATGTAACATGTATATAAAAGAATTTTGTTGCGGTAAAGATTAATCTGAAAATAAAACGATGTTACAAAATATGAACTCTGTAAAGAAACCAGCTAGAAATATTGAATATCAACCTTTTCATTTTGACCGCCAGTTTTACTCAAGTGTTAGGAAAAACCGGGAATCCTATTTGAGCTAAAATATTTATACGTTAGCGTGTGAAACAAACCGACCTTCCAAGCACTGTAAAATAAGATGATTATAAGATAGTTTGGAATTTGAACATCGCTCTTATAAGAGAGCCTTTCAAAGCCATGTCTAAATTCAAAAAAGGAGGTTGTTGTTGGATGTTTAATATGTCGAATGAAACAATATTTTTTAAAGATGTGGTTTACGCGGTTTTTTATCATTGAGAATTTCTATTGGTTGGTTAGCTTATCATGTGCAACTTAAAATGAAAATGTATTGAAAACGATCTGTAATACATAAGGCAAGTGGAAACAAAACAAAATCTAAGGTCTATTTTACCACCTGTATCAGCCTTTGGACAAATTCTATCCTTGGGGTGATATGTTCACTTATTTGGGTGCCCCAAGGGTAGACGTTCAACACGCTGAAAACACAAATCCTCAAAATCAATAGTCTATTACGCGCCTTTTTTATTATAAGAACACACTTTATAAGAATGTCCATAATGAAAATGGCCAAAAAATTAAGAATATGCTAAGAATATCACCATCATAAAATTTAGCTACTCAACGAGCTAAGAATGCCATTTTTAGACCATTTTAAATTATAAATTGTCAATTAGGATCCTAAGAATGCTGTAAGAATATTTAAGGATGATTTTCCCAAAAAAGTTAAGGATATCCATGATGAAATACAGAAATGGATTTACACCATTCTTATAAAAAAAAGCGCGTACGAGGGACAGTCAAAGAAGACTCAATATCACAACATAAGGAAAACACTGAATATTAAGGTTTACAATTAGGTATACGATAAATTCTCAATATATCTATTTGAGCCGTAAAAAAACAGATAAGATATAACTTAAAATGGAATGTACATTACTTATACTAACCAAAAATCCAGTATTTTTATCATATACAGACAAAACCACGTTCTATTAGAGACATCAAGAATAATCCATCACCATTAAAAAACTCGACGGATTGATGAATTGCATACAGAAATAACACACAAAAAAAAGTTTCGGTCAGACACAAAAAAAGAACGGAAACCAGAAAAACGGAAATATGAAGTCACACGCGCCAATCAAATCAACATTTTTATCTTTTTACGTAATGCTCTGTAAAGAACTATATGCTCGTTAAGAAAAGCGTTTAATCAGGTTTAATTCTTAATGAGTCGCTAAGTATCCGGTAGAGAAGATCTCCATGAAAATCAACATAATTCAACATAGTACCTGATGAAAAACAAAGTAGGGGTTCCCAGCTAGACCACTTTTTACATTGCACATACTAGACATAGGTAAATGAATGAAATCGTACACGGTGCTATATCGTCCGTTAGAGGGATAATAGGCACGGTAATGTATACGCGCGAAGTTTACAGCCATGATGGCAGTATACTGAAAAATAGCGGGGCGGTACTGTTTAGAAAAGCGGTATTGTTAAAATTACGATCAGCAACAAAGCAAGCCTAAGCTACAACGCAATGGATGTCCAAACTATATTGGGAATGCATCGAACCAAATATTTTGAACGTTGAATGCGTTAATAAAAGCGGTGCTCGTCTTGTGCAGGCTAGGACACATACAGACTAAAGATAGCCATAAGACAGACTAGTTTGAAGGAAGGTCACAAAAAATGAAATCACATCTTACCTGTCTAGCATGCTTGTGTAATCTTTCTGCTTACCAAATTCTCCAACGTTGTATTTTGTTGTAGGGGAGTGTTGTTCAATAGTATGTCTTAGACAACCGATCTACAAATAAGAAAGTTGATAAAGAGATATTACGAAAAAACGACGGTTACAAAACCACTAGAATTTTTACAACCACAAAATTAAAATCATAGTTTTAAAAGAAGTTCTTGTTTTCAACAGAATATAGCATTTCATGGAACGATGTCAGGATCCTGAACTATGACGTTCTTCCTTGGTTTTACCAGAAACGTATTAACCTAAAGTTTATTGGTCTCTAATGGAAATTGTCATCAATAAGAGCGAATAGCCTCCTTAGGGCCTTCCTAGCCTTCAATACTGGATTTCAAAACTACTCCAAATCATCAAATCTTTCCGAACTTCTATGATTTCAAACGTCGGTCAAACTTGATTGAATTCCAAATTGCCAAAGTCTATAAAGGTCAGATAAGGGAGAAATCATATATTATTATTTGTCTATGGTGAATTCAAATATGTTTCCATGTAGAGATAGATAGGACTTTGTTTATCGTTTGTGTGTTTTATTAAAGCTTGCTGACACAGTAAAATAATTTCAACATCGATCGGTCGATCATGTAAAAAAATTCTCAAAAATCACATGGTAGAATACGGAAGAGACAAATTCCTTCTCAGTTGACAGTCCGAGGCGTATTGACTTTTTAGATAATTTTTCAATCTGATTACATCATCATCATTTCTCAGTTTATTATCTAACTCAATCTATGGATCAAAATATAGATTTTGTCTACAAAGTTTTGATTTCTTAATATAACTTCACCTCTTAACATCTTTAGGTCACACCATTTTTCTATGATGAAATTTATTTTTAGAAGCCTCCGGTTTTCAATTCTCCATTTTTGGTCTGAATCAAAAACAAAATGGCGGGGAAAGATGGAATCCGCCTGACCTTTGTTTCCTTCCTTTAAGTCTATATGTAAGTAAAATTCATTTTACTTAAACTTTCATTCATTAAGAGTGGAGCATACGAGGGTTGACAACACAGAAATAGCGACAGATTTTTAAGAATTACCGATAAGACCGATATATTTTTAACTCCTAAAATCCTTATTTGTGTGTCATCGCAAAGCGTATTCAACACCAAATTACCGATACTTTTTTCTCTAAACACTGAAACACCGACAGAAAAAGGGTTGACACCGACAAAGTCAAATCAGAGTCTTTGTCTTGAGCTTGAACAAATAGGAATACTGCGGGAATATAGTATAAGAATCATTTATAAGGACGCAACGAGAGTTGGAAAGACGAGTGAAAAACAGGCATTATCATCACTACCTTAACGTATAGTTCTTTCTCTCGTGTTCCATTCCAAAAAATCTACCAAAATGTTTGAACAAAATGATCTTTGAAAAAATGTTTGATTTTTGATGGGGATTTAACCCTGGCTTTCGATTCTTTCCATCACCCCCGGCAACATGTAAATGGATAACCAACCAATCATTTAACAGCGGAATTTCGTTTTCCATCATTTCATATTTTCATTTTATTGTATTTTTCACAAAGTTCTGTAAAAATAAAAAATAAATTCACACAGAAAAAGGTAACAGAATACAATCAACTTTATATCCCAGTTTATTTAGTCTCGGTAAGAATTTGCTCTAAAAGGACCTAACCTTTCGATGGTTAGATCGCAAAATGGCTTGTGTGTAGACCAAATAAAGGATGACACCTGAACCTTGATGACGGAAAAGGTCTCAAGTAAGCAGCATATCCTCGTACTCTTTTCTTCTGAGTACTCCAAGGTTTATATCGGATGGAAGGGTATCAAGTTAATTAATAAATACCTTAAGAAAGTCCGCCAAATTATATAAGTTCCCGTCAAAATGTTTTTTTTGGTCATCCCCCGAATTTAATGTTTTGAAAACCATCCGCTAAATTTAAGTTATTTTATTCATTCCCCCAAATGTATGCTTTTTCAGGCCTTGAAACAGGTTTTTTCTTATTTAATAGCATTTTTTGACCAAAAGTATTCTTCATCCGTATAATTTAATCTCTACCAAATTTTCTTTTTCAAGCTATCCACCAAATTAAATTCCCACAATTTTCCACAATTTTCCAAAAATTTTTCTGCAATCCGCAAAATTGAATTCCCAACGAGAAAACTTTTTCGACCATCCTCAAAATTATATACCTTATCGGGGAAAACTTCGTCGGGGAAAATATTCGTCGGGGAAAAATATTCGTCGGGGAAAAATATTCGTCACTTGCTGGTTTTGGTAAACGCATTAAGGCCGGGGAAAATTTTCGTCGGGGAAAAATATTCGTCACTTGGCCGAAATTTCGTCACTTTTCCCCGATAAGGTATCCGTCAAAAGACAAGATTAGATGACATAGAAGCATATGTTTTATAGTCTAGAGCAAATCAGTTTGAGGTTTTTGATTAATTAAGTCTGACTTGTGTGAAAAAATATATGGTAAGGGCTGGAAGACCTGGGCTACCAAATAAAACGTGAACGTGAAATGCGTGAACATTGTCAAGGGTTGGAAAATATTTAACGAGAAGAAAATATATTGTTTGTATTGACCGTTGTTAAGTCGACTTTTTGAGATCTGCATAAAAAGCGTTTACAGCAAACCCATCGCCCTCGATTTGTTCTCTTCTATGCTTAATTGTAGGGCGGCGGGGGGGGGGCTTCATTTTTCGGAAAAAACGATAGCATTTTACAATGAAAAAATCAAAAAGATCAATTGTGGCATTGAGTAATTTCTCTTTAGATATTTCAAGGAATAGGGAATTCCTTAATCAAGGTTCTCTCTCATCTGCCCATAAAGTTCAAGAATCAAACTATGATGTTTTATACAGGAAATTACCCCATAATCTCACAAGTGGTCTAAAGACAACCCCTCTCGGAAACACAACTTGGCTTATCAAAATAATTTGTATGTTTTGACATATGAGTCAACACAAAACAGGGATCTGTTGCAACTGTTTCAGCTTCACGAGGGATGTATTGTTTTCAAGGAAGAATGGTATTTTGTTTCCATCATAAGCTAATGGAAATTTCAGTATAGATATAGATATTAGCCCTCAGAATGCATTCGGGACGGGTTCTACTCACAAAGGAGTATGAATGACGGCGCTGACAGACACTGCGACTTGATAGACGCGAGCTGCCAAACCATGGCGTGTACTATGACACTCGAACAGTCGAACGACACTGGGAGAGCGATGCTCACGCGAGTCCGAACCTTATGAGTGCCACCGGTACGTCACAATGTCTGTCCATTTTGGTATATGAAATTTTAAAATGTATTTCCTTAAGTTTACTCTCTGATCAGTGAACTTTTTGAATCTAAATTTTCAAATTGTACCGGACAGGACCCTCTCAAAATGCATACCATACCAGGTTACCGACGTCAAATAGTTATTATTATCGATCGTGTTATAGAGGTCTACATACGATTCAAATTTTGTTCATATGTGAAATTGCTAAAAAGTCCAAGAAGAGGCTAACTAGGATTTATGCGTCGAGTTTAAAGGCCGAAGGGCTACAGTAGAATATCTAATCTTTCCCAGGCAAGAAAAAGTGATGCCGCTTATTTCCCATCCAGAACGCGTCTAGAACGGGGAACAATCATGACGGCAGATTGTATCTAGCAGTTCCTTTGTTTTTGAGGACTGCATTTTTTGAAATCTAGCGATAGATTTTACTTTCAATCCGGCGTTTGTATTAAACCACACGCGGAAGTTCTGAATGGGAAACAAGTGGCTTCATTTCCTATCCAGGAGTCTCGAATCTAGCCCTTTGGGCATGGAAGTCAATGGAATTATGTAAATTGAGAAAAAGAAGGCTGGTCCATTGTAATTTCTATTTGAAACGCAAGAGATAAACAAATGAAAGAAAAAGGGTTGGAGAAAGATAAAACGAGACATTGTTCTGAACACTAAAGGAAAGTTTTGTCATAAGCCTTCTACAGGGATATTCCCTTTGGCGTTTGAAGTATATTGGACGCCGTCTCTTCGTTTAAGGGCTCAGACAAAACTAAAATGATAATTTAAGGATGCAAACGCACTTAAATTATATTAAAAGAAGGCGGTTCAGTATTTGTTTCTGATGAATGTATATTTTTTCTAAACTAAAGTTAATGCATTTGTCAAAATGCATCTTCTAAAACTAGACGTGGGATTTTCTAACCCATTAATTAGCCTGTCTTCCAAAGAGAGAAATTAGCCTCTTCTCCTCATTCTATCCCCAAATATTCATAAAGAACAAAACAAAAATAACAAACAAACAAACAAACAAAAAATGTTAAAAATAGTAAATATAGATAAATTGTGAAAATAGAAATTTTTAATATTCATTAATTATAATTTTTGAGCTTAAAAACTTTTAAAGCTTATGTTTTTATTCAAAAAAAAAATTTCAAATAATATAATAATTTTTAAAAAACAATTTGCATCTTGGTAAATGTCCGGAAAAATCCGCTACTAAACAAAATAGTGTTGTATTCCGGACACTTCAGAGACATAACATTTATGAGACGGCTTAATAAATTCAATACTAGCTGGAACCAATATGCAAATATCGTTTTTATAGGAAAGAAAGGTGCCATCTTGAAAGACGACAGTTTCAGATAAATTTCACATTCTTATTTCGACTTACAATTTCTGTAACCGAGAGAAGCTAAAAGAATACAAGAGATTACATTATGCTTGTTCAACTCTTTTCAATGTAAAAGGGTAGAGATTACATTATGATTGTTCAACTCTTTTCAATGTAAAAGGGTGTAGGTAGTTCTATCTTCTAAAAAATTCTATTCCTAAAAGCTTTGTTAATAAATACATTTTGTAAGGCAGAGGCTTGTACGGTACCATGTCAGCATAATTTTCAACCAATTCAAGGCTTATCCACGAAAGCATACGTCTGACTGATCCACTCGGACCATCTCGGACGAACTCACATTTTCCGCGTTTGGGATGGGTATTCGATTCAAGTATGATACAATCCAGAAATTGGACATATTATAAAAATCACCAAATTTTTCATTTAACTTAGAAGATTCCTGATTTCTTTATGAACATGACATAAAAAGTCTACATAACTCATTTGACCAGCATTGAATCCTTTATCTTCAACAATATAATGTTTAAACCAGGGCTCTAATTTGTCGCGTTGACGAACGATAGTTAACTAAAAGGAAGAAAATGATCCAAGTAAATTTCCTATAACAGAGGTAACTGAGATGGCCGGTAGAATGAAAGAAAGAACAGGTATAAAAGAACTTATCTTCTGTCCGACACAATATTCAAGAACTCTGTCTTAAGTGCAGTCAAATCTCTCTAATTCGAACCTCTATCTTACTCAAATCTTTCTGTAATTCGAACTAAAACATTGGTCCCCTCAGCTGTGAAAAATGTTTAAAATGCTCTCTATCATTCAAATCTTACTCTAATTCTTAGCCCCTTGAAGATAGAATTAGAGAGAGGCAACTGTAGGTTCAACATTACAAGAGTGGTGGTGGCTGACCAATAACAGAAAATATTTACCTTAAGATATCGTTGTCGTTCACTTTGAATGCTATCGATGATTTCACGAACTCTCGTTGATAGTGGTGTCTCTAGTGCTGGTAACGAAGTCTGGAGAAAGAGAAAGATATTTACGTCATAAAAAATGTCAAAATCAGCTACATTTGGTCATACAAAGTTTTATCTAAAGATTAAAACTTTTTGAGAATTTGGCTCGCCTACCAAGCCGTCTAACAACCGATCTATTGACTCTGGACCTTTTTTTTTCTTCTGAAAACTCAAAAAGGGCTGAAGACAACATTTAACACTGTAAAGAAAGATTTTTGGCTAAAGTCTAGTCAACGACACGATAAATCGAATTGCTTCGGACCATTTTGGGCTTTACGCATCCTTCGAAATGAATGCCTTCTGTCTCTATGGGTTTGATATGAAGCGAAGACACTTGTAATAAATATTTGATTACTCAAAATAATAGCATAATAATAGCCATTAGATAAAATACCATACCATTTCGATATCAATTTGACCCATACTGTTGACACCAAACACTTGACTGATGAACGATTGATCGGCGTGTAAACCGATCCATAAAAACATGGAAATGGTATTTTCTGAAATAAAGACATATGAAACGTAACAATCTCTTAGCAGACTGAAAAATCTGAAAAAGAATAACAACTTTCTTTCTTGTTTTTCTACCTAAACTACTGAGATGGATTAGCGACCGTAGCTTGAAGGTAGAGCATCCAGCTACGGTGCGCAAGGTCGCGGATTCAAACCCTGGCCGGGTCATACCAAGGACTTCTTAAAAATGAAACTTGATGCCTCTCTACTTGATGCTCAGCAATTAAGGGAAGGATCAACGGTAAGTGGAGCAATCCATGGAGAAAGAGTGGCGCCCTCCCCTACCTTCGGGTAGACAGCTATCGAAAGAGGACCCTTCGAGTTGCCTCCGACTGCAGACTTACTACTGAGATGGATAACAATTGACCAGCTTATAAGTTGGAATAATGTTGATTCCACACATTTGAAAGCTACCACCAATGCAAAGAGACATACCTAATAAATAAACACCAGATTCTTCGAACTTTTCACCCAAACACCTCATTTGCGGTGGGATGGTATCGTCGTCGTGATCAGTGTCCAATGTATGCTGAAAATGAGTAAGGAAAAGTGCGTTAAATATTGTATTTAGTCACATGTACATGTGACATGTTTCACCAAAACCAAACTACCAGAAAAGTCGCTTAAATAATTTCCATTGATATGATTTATATGCAATATGCATTATGCAGACTCAACTCAACTCAAACAAGTGTTCTCGTCCCTTCAGTTAACAATGCCTTTTAAGCCTCGATTACTCCATGACTCGATATTCTCATAACTCATAACTCGAACAAATTTGTGTTCTCCGTGCGTGTTCGAGTTATGGAGACTCCACAGCAATAATGAAATTTTTTGATTTTTCAAAAACACCAACAACAATATTTTCATAACTTACCAGAGAAATAACGCGAGGATAAAGATAAGACGAAGTGAAAGAGGGCGGCATTGAAAGACATGCTTGCATCAGGAATGCACGATCGTCCGAACTGATTTCTGAGCCACCTGACAGAACATCACTCTTGATCAAACAGTTCATGTAGAGCGGTAACAATTTCATACATTCCGGTAAGATAAGCTGTAAGAAGAAAAAGAATTCATCAAAAAAAGGCGGCAATGTACTGTAGCCGAGATACGACTTAATTATACGGTAATATGCTTTGAATGGGCTCTACTACCTCTGTTTTGAGCTGAAGTGAAGTTATCAATTGAGAGACACGCGAAGAGAATACAAAGTTAATCAAAATAATGAATTTAAAGGAAATCAACTAACCTGGCCTGAAGTTGAAGGCGTCGCACAATGTTGACGATAACATGCTAAAATCTGTACACATTTCTGTACCAAGTTTTCGCGAATGGATTGAGGATTCGAAGACAAAACCTGTCGCAGAGCGTATTTCGTGAAGTAGTTGACAGCGGTGTCAAGCTCACAGCATCGATACAGATCGGCCAGTTGTGAACAGGTTGCGAACGCCAAGTTATGGATACGGAGGCGACGTTGTCCGGAGGCAGACGTGTATAAGAGAGCGTTCTGTACGTAAGCGACACCATCCTCGGGTATCTTGTCATCGTGCTTGATTTCAATGACTATCGCCTGAAAGAAATATGATATTGAGTTATAGACTAAATTATTCCAAACTCGAAAATACTAACAAAAAAACAGATTCTCAATGGTAAACTCCAATAAAAGATCGTTGAACTGTTTAGGTTTTTCACAAATCTCAAATTGACTATATTCAATAGTGATGAAGGCGCAGGGGGGGGGGGGCAACCCATAGGATACGCGTTTGAGAGATGCAACCACATGCTCAATGCTCAACCAGCTCAAAAGACTTTGATTTTGAAACTTTTTAAAGAAGTGATGTTACTATGGATGGTCTCAAAAGGTTTAGAGCCATTGACATTAAATGGTTGAAAAAATTGGTGAAAAATTGTGAATAACAAGACTAACTTTGTCTGAGTCGATGGTGGCGAGTTCAACATCTGTCGTATTGTTCATGACAAAGCTACCGAAGAATTCGACAGGCCGTAGACCAGTGCTACATCGCAAACGCATGATAGCATCGAAACCAATCTCCCTCTTGAAGTTCTTGTACAAATCGTTCACGAACTGTTGACCGTGTGTATTCTCCTGGATAAGTAAAATGAAGAAATCATTGTCGACTTTCCTTTTACGTTATAATTATATTTCTCTAGATTTAAAAAACTCATTGATTCTTTCACTAAACTTGCAGAATAACAGTTAATAATTTAAAGAGAGATGGAGTTAAATCATTCTGGTTAAGTTTATAAAAATGGCTTAGTATTTAACATGGCAAAGTATATCTGAATCATTCTAATTTTCAAGCCAACTAGTAGTAAACACTATAAATACAATGAAAATAGCCTATTCTTTTAGCGAGCAGTATGATTTCAATAAACTCACCTTGAAATAGGAATATCTGTAGACTTGACCACCGGTTTGAGTGACCATGAGTCCGATGGTAGCCACATCAACGTATGAGTTTGGGAACAAGAACAAGTCTATTGAGACACCGTTGTTGACGCACTCTTTTGCCATGTTCATGTAATAGTTTCCTTGTGGTACCAAAATGGTCTAAACACGAAATGAAGACATATAAATACACAATGTAAGAATAATACAAGTAGAAATAAACACGTCAAGCATTATAACATTTTATTGAAAAAATTCGAAGCAAGGTTTTTCGTCTGAGATGGAAAATGGATCTTACACAAGCAAATAGGCACACATTTTTGAAAATTTGGGGAGTCATGCAGAATTTCGAGACAAAAAAAGCCTATATACTTTGCTGAGACGGGAATACTTCTTGAGAAAGAAGAACTCTCAACAATGGATTGATAATGGTGAAAAGTTTTTTAGGGAAATTTGTTAGAAAAGCAGAGGTCCACTAGCAAGAAGATAAATTAGAATTTATTTAGTAGCTATATTTAACATCGGCATTGTTAGGTCTGTAGTAAAGAATCATATAGAAAAAGAAAATTCTGCATCTTAGTTGCAACACAATTAATGATTCACCTTTTCTTTATCGGTGTTCAGTAACTTTCTGTCTTCACGATTTTTCAGTTTACCAGGAGCTTCAGTGATGGGAAGTGATGAGTGGAAGATGTACAGCTTGCCAGAAATACCAGCGCTCTGAAAATAATCAACACCGTGTTCTTTATAAGCACACCGCTAACTAACCATAGCGACTAATACTCAGAGCGGTTCCTATTTGAGATTTTTTTTCCACATTTCAACATGGCTAACAGGCTATAAAGTTTCATGAAAAGCTAACTCTTTCCAAAACTTTAGGCAAACTACCTTAAAGGAAGAAATTTTAGCGGGAATTTAATTTGGCGTTAAGTTCCTGGCAAAATTTCTTCCCTTAAGGTAATTGAGATCTTTAAAAACTCCTTCCTCGTGTCAATGCATAGTTAGCATACAAATTAAGTGGTTGTAATAATACCTTTAGTGCTTCAAGACCAGCAGCGACAACAGGACCAAGTACTACATCAGTTTCACGTGTGTCCTTGAACATCTCTGGCAACATCTCCAATAAACTAATATCGAAAAGGGAAAAATCAATTCATAAAATCAATTGAGTAGAATCTATGTTATAGAGTATCATAATAAATTCAGCCTAAGGAATGACCTTCTTAAGAACAACCAGGGCCACCTTCTTCATCAACAAGACGGTCTTGGTCTTTGGTGTGCTTGTTCAGTGTTCAATTACCCATTAAAGTACCATCACATCATAACAAATTCTCAATTTTTTTCAAATGCGCATACACACCCAACCTCTTCTCATTTCTTAATACACCGTTTAGGAGTGTCGACTGCGCACGCGTCAATCCAATTTTCCATTGTTTTGATTTTAGCGATCACGGAAAATTCACTC
Organism: Clytia hemisphaerica; assembly: GCF_902728285.1. Taxonomy (NCBI): domain Eukaryota; kingdom Metazoa; phylum Cnidaria; class Hydrozoa; order Leptothecata; family Clytiidae; genus Clytia; species Clytia hemisphaerica. Next base: position 93,212 of record NW_027103417.1, on the reverse strand, counting down.
TCCTCCGCAAAAAAACGGTAGGTAAACATCTGGTTCTCATAAGGAAACATAGCAGAAAAACGGTAGGTAAAGAACTCCATTTAATCATAACTTCTTTTCCTCTTGATGAATTTTTGTGAAATTTTCAGGAGAGACTTATAAGATTATCATTGATATCATGTTCAAATATCTAAATCATTCTCTTTAAAGGAGAGAAAAAAATTCACAATGTTTACATTCCTCTAACCTTACACGGTACTAAAGTGCGCATTTTTACCTACCATTTTTACCGGGCCTCTGCAATGGAGTAGCGTGAAATAGCGAGACTCCTAAACGGTGTATTTGAGTTGGATAAAAAAGCGCGGCATGCGTGGCGCTCCAATCAAAGAAATTGAAGTAATTTCATATGAGGCTAGTGACACTTAATGCTTTAACAGGCTTTTTAAAGTGACTCTTACTTTCAAAATTTTTTAAAATCAGTTAAACAAAATTGTAGAAATATCATCGTCTATGAAATAATCCAAGAAACCTACCTATCAACAACAGCTTTAGCTTCTCTATAATCTACCAAGAAACCATCCAATAAAGGAACAAAGCTGTCTTCCAAATCGGCAACCACCATCATCTGAGGTTGAGCTAAGTTTGCTTTGACGTTGTAAAAGTGTAATTGAGTGCTGTATGTGACAAAACCAACTTTGATGACGCTTTCATTCATCCCGATATCTTTGGGTAGTTCATCTAAGAGTTTGTGTAGCTCGCTTGATAGGATGCGAACCATGCCTTGTTGCATGCTTTGATATGATACGTCGATCATGAAGATAAAAGCTGGCGGTTGCGGTAATTTGCTATCCTGAAATCATAAAAATGGATAAGTCATTTAAGGGACATTTTCATCTAATGAATTGAATGATAATCGACTTTTAGGGTTTCCAAAAGATATTTTTATTTTTTGTTTTAAAACAGAGCAACAGAATAAATCATGGTGAAAATTTGAAACGTTCGATTATTTTTTTAGTCATAATGGAATGACTGTGAATCATGCTAGCCATAAGATTTTGCTATACTAAACAACCAGCTGTACATATATGGATAAATTAATTATGGTCCAAAAACACTAAGCTCAATAAATAAATATTTCAATATACTTCACCTTGCAGTAATCAGCGGTAGCGATATATTCGTATGATCCAAAACACAGTTCAGGCCGTTCATACATATCCACTCTTCGCCCCTGGTGGTCCAAGTGACAAAAGTATTCTGCAGGAACTATAATGAAAAAAAAAAAAAAAAAATAGAAAAAAAGAAGACACTGACACATTTATAATAATAAATTTCAAATAATTTCAGGATTTTTGTTAAAAGCTTTGGGTATTCGTCCAAAGGAAAAAATATAAAAAAGTTTTTAAATTCGACCGACCGTTTGAAGAAGTCACAAGAAAATAATACATACCTTCAGAAGAATGACTACAAATATTACAAACGAATCTTCGTCCGCCATCGATAAATTGCATGAAAGGATTCATGTAGGCTTTACAACGATTACACCTGATAGGTCCAGTTGGTCCTTGGTCAACGTATCGTAATTGGTGCTGAAATGACAAACATTTTGAATCAACGGTTGTAATATTGGTTTATCATCTTATATTCAGTCTCAAAACCTTTTTTGGAAGTAAAATCCTAAGGTTCTACCTGAATATGTATAGGTTTAAGAAGATTATAATAATACAATGATGACTGGTCAGTGAGGGCCGTACTGAGAAATATTGCCCGTGGTCAAGAACGACCAGTAAAATTATAGTACTAAAAACAGGCTACGTGCCAAAAGAATAAGTTTATGATAGATAATAGATAGGAGGTAAGTACCTCGTCTTCAGGGATTTTAGCGAAAGGTGTGGTGACAATAGCCATTGGTATACCACTTTCTTTCAACATATCTTGATTGCATGGGATGGAATAAACAGACGACCGCATGTATCTTGGACTACAGTTACCTATAAACATCATCAAATTGTAAGACATTATTTTGATTTTAATTTAATTAAAACTAGCCCTAACTAATTTAGACGACCGACTTTCTATTTTCTTCCCATTCAATGTGAAGGCAGAGGGTCGACGACTTCTGTAGTTAGTTTCAAACCTTTTCTTGTAATAAAGCATTAGAATAACAGAATAAGAAGATGAATAGCATTAAAACAGTTAGGTGTCGACTTTTGTCGAAATTGAGGGAAGGGAAGGGAAGGGAAGGCGGAAAGAAACGTTGGCAGTCTAATAGAGTTGATATATTACGTGAAAAGTTAATGTTCCTTGAACAGAAAAAAAAACGAAGGGTTTTCTGCAACAACATTGCAATACCTAGTGACAAAACTAAACACAAAGAAAAAGGGAAAAACTACTAACCATCATCTTGGATTCTACATTTAGTACTGACAAGTGGGGGGACTTTTCCCCTGCTACTCGTTTGAAAGATTTCGTTATCAAATGAGGCTTGGTCCTCACTCATCACTTGGATCTAAAAAAGAATACAACCAATGCTACATTTGAATTCGTTAACTATTATAACAAAAATTAAGGGCTAGATTTACAAAAATTTAAAAGACTAACTACAGACTGTTTCACGCTTACGTTATTGTCGGCGTCATTTATATGAACAAACGTTTTAAAAACATGGGAAATGCTTAGGGTGTATCTAGAGTGGTTATGAAAATTTTAGTAAAATTAAGGGCTGGATTCACTGGATATTCTGGCTATTGTTAGGGTTACTTTCAACCTTAGTAAGGGACGCTGTATGAAAAAGACTTACCGGGTTAGGCATTTGGTTAGGGTCGATTTTTCTTTGTTGACCACCCATGGGGCCTGACATTGGACCTGGAGTCATACCCATTGGCTGTCCAGGGCCAGGAGGACCTGGTCGTTGACCAGATCCCATTGGTGGAGCTGGATATCCCCCTCTGTTCATCATGCCTGTGAATGAAATTCAATCATAGGTTAGGGAAATCCAAACCAATTGGGCTCTTATTTGAAAAAGCAAATCTCTCACTAAAGCATTTTAAAGCAATTATTTGCAGCGAAATCTTCTTTCTGCTGATTTCAAGAAATTTGTTATAGATCACAGTGCGGATGAAGTTTGAGAGTTAAAAAAAAAATACAAACCTCCAGGCTGTCCACCCATTCCTGGTTGTCCTGGTGGCGGATGCATTCCTGGACCTGATGGAGGACCTGTCATCCCTGGTTGTCCAGGAACCATGCCTGGCTGTCCAGGACCCATGCCTGGCTGTCCAGGACCCATGCCTGGCTGTCCAGGAACCATACCTGGCTGTCCAGGAACCATACCTGGCTGTCCAGGGCCCATTCCTGGTGGTCCAGATGGGGGACCCATACGTCCTGGTTGGTTAGGTGGAGCCATCATATTAGGTGGTTGGTTTGATGAAGGAGGCATCGTTCCTGGTGGTCCTGAAGGAGGTCCTGACATTCCTTGACGTGAATTCATTCCTGGCTGAGAGTTCATAAAATTCATTTGTCCCAACCTTGGTGGCTACAAAATAAGATTTTTGAATTAAGAGACTACTTAAAGGTAAAAGACAACAATAATTTTTTGTCAAATAATCAAAACATAAATATGTTATATAATAGCTAGTACTTGAAATTCAAACCGAGAGTAGTTCAATTTTATTTGAAAACATCAATCAAAGACTATTCTACCTGGTTAGGCTGTCCAGGTTGTGTCATGCTTGTTGGTGGCATCCCTGGAGCATTTCCAATATTGCCCTGTGGACCAGGAGGTCCTGGATGACCTGCCATCATATTACTTCTTGGTTGGTTTGTTGGTCCAGCTTGAGAAGTCATTGGTGGTCCAGCTTGAGAAGTCATTGGTGGTCCAGCTTGAGAAGTCATTGGTGGTCCAGCAAAAGGTGGTCCAGAGCCGGGTGGCCTTGATGGTGCTCCACTCATCTGGCCTGGTGGAGCTTGCATTCCTTTTGGAGGACCACCCATTACTGGTCCTGGAGGAGCCCCCATACTTGGTGGAGGAGAAGGTCCTGTCAAACTTGAGGGACCACTTGGTGGTCTGTTTGTTGGTGGTGGACTAAATGAGTTTGGCAGAGCACCCATCGATGGCGGACCTGAAGGTCTTGGTGGACCAGGTTGTTGAGGGCGGGTCATTCCACCTGGTGGAGCCATACCAATTGGTGGAGCCATACCACTTGAAGGTTTCTAAATATTGGAAATAGGAGTTATAACTTAAACTTAGATCAATTTGCATTTTTGTATTTTTAATTACTTTTATTTTCAATATCATGATAATGTAGGTATTATGTGATTAATTAATAGAACTAGAACTAGAACTTGCATCTTTTGAATTTCTTCCAATCAAAAATAATTAGAGAAATAAAAAATAAAAAATTCCCTTTAATATGTCTAACAGCTATAAATCATTCAACATTACAATTGTATCACATAATCAACTCTTGCCCAGTAATTGTAAAAATATAAAACTTACCACATGTTGGTTGAGCTGCATTCCTCCCATCTGTTGATTGATCTATAGAATAAAAGAATGAATAAATTGATTGAACTTTGCATATTTTTAGCCCAATCTGCAAAAGCTCCAAAGATGTCAGTGAAAATATACAACCTGAAGAATATGGTTGTTGATTTGTACACAGACCACATAGAACGTGCAACTTTGATAGAGAAGAGTGTCATGGCCGACAACTTTTGGGTTAAAAGAATTCACCAAGCTCTCTCAAATAAAAGTAAATTTAAATACAAAACTAAAAAAGAAGAGTAAGCAAAAATACTAATTGTTTTCTGCTTTAAACTGGTCACACAAGAGATTTCTCTCCGGAAATTTAGAATAACAAATTATCCACTGGAAATTTGGGTTGGAACACCCTGGAAGTTGGAATTTTGTGAAAATGGGGCTGAAAAACAACTATGTAACCCTGCAGATGCACCAGACTGTCCAGTGTTTATAAGTATTACATTACGCAAATCCTTGACACCAGACATACACCAGACTTCTTTAGGGTTTTAGTGTGCTGGAATCAGTGAGGATCTTTCTCATTCAATATCAGATATTTTGCGTCTGGTCCCTCTGTAAGTCGGTTGTTGTATTGGCAGGGTTGTACAACTATTGCTGTTGTCTCATGATGAGGAGAGAACCCTTGAAATCCTGGAAATGACCCCCTTGGAAAGTCTGAAAAATTAACTAAATTCCCTTGAAAAATCAAAGATTTGACCCACCCTGGAAACGTTTGTCAATCAGTGCCAATATCCCTGTATCCTGGAATCCTCAACTTGAATAATTTAAAACATTTTTACTTACATTTTGATATAAAAATATTCATCCAAACAGTTTTTTAATTTCCTTATAAATTACAAATATTTTACCCATAATTCTTATTATATACTTAAGCTAGACATCCTCTTGTCTTTGCCCCATTCATGACCTTCAATATCTTGAGATCAATATGCCAAAAACATTTTGTTCAACCACCTTCACTTACCATGACCACCACCAGGCCACCATAGAATGAACTTCCTTTTATAGGATGAACCATATTCATGTAGCTTTCAGCCTTGCACTCCATCGCAGAGGCTAATCAATTTTAATGACTTTTTTTAACTAATGACCAAGTTAAAAATGTTTTTTCTTTTTTATATTTGATTATTAAAAAGGCATGCATTCAAATAATAAAAGTTTAAAATTTTTCTCTGGGCTAGTTAGTAAAATATCTCAAATAGGCTCTGTGATGGAGTGCAAGGCTGAATGCCACATGAAAATGGTTCATCCTATAAAAATAAGTTCATTCTATGGTGGCCTATCTTGAAGTGAAGGTGGTTGAACAAAATGTTTTTGGCATATTGATGGAACTGATAGATGTGAGATCAGGGAACTTGCATCAGTGGAGGCTAACCTGCATAGCCCTGGAATGCCTGATCAACCAAAGTAAAAAAAATTCAAAACAAATGTAACAGTGAAAGAACTTTTACTCTCCGATTTTAAAATCTCATATTTATTGCGCGAAGAGTGGCGGGTAAATAAATCAACATGGTTGGACAATAAAAAATCATTCAAGATCATAAATTTAGGATGGCGAGAGTTCAGATGTCTCTCGATGGCTGCTGGGCATGTAGTAGATATTAAACATAATTATTTCTATTTCTATTATTTGATTAGCAAAAACTTTATACAAAGTTATTCTCGCCAATGTAACAAAAAATATGATTAATAAAATGAAAAATATTAAGAATGTAGCCTAAATTTATAATATATAAAATATAGAAATAATAAAATAATAAGTAATAAATAGGAGATATACATTTTACAATCCATAAATTTTGTAAATCAGGTTCGCTTGAATTAACTTTTGTATTTTAATGACCAACCAGGTCATTCATTTGAGGGCTATGCAAATCACTCTAAGGCGAAAATAAAAAAATCTAGTGTTTCTTGAAACGGGCAATCTCTCCTAACTAGGAGAGCTGTATCCTAATTTGGAGATTTAGGTATCCTAGATAGGAGAGCAGACACTTTGACCTGAATTTTTTAGGTTACTGCTTCGATCTGCGTTTGGAAAACTATGCAGACCTTTCTTCATCGAGATTTGCACCACTGACCAAAATTTCAAGTAATTTCTCTGGCGGGTTCCTCGAAAATTAACATCCTTAATAATCTGCCATTCAGAGCCTAAAATTTTGCGAACACAAGCTAAAGATTTGTTTTTCTTTTTACGGAACGACGCGCTACGGTCCGAATTTCAAAATGGTAGCCATAAAGAAGGAAGGGGCCTGGGTGATTTTTGCGCAAAAAAAGTGTTCGCGTATGCTAGTAAGCACATTTGGGCTTTAGTTTTGCATTCCACCAGCCAAATTCGATGAAATTCAGTACACAATCTCATTTGCTTATCATTTACATCTTGGAAGTGGTAAGATGGCGCGGATGTCTCTGGTTGGTGAAAAATACAGGTTTTCTGGTTTTTAGTATCCAAACTAGGATGTTGATTGCTATTTTAGATACTCTTTTGTATCCAATTTAAGATATTCTCCTTAGTACCGTGAACTGCTCTAACTTGGGACGATTGGTTGAAACAAGGGACTCGTTGATATCTGGCCTGTATACCGTGAGAGGTCCTAAATCCGATTGGGTCTTTCAAAGATACAAACTAAAATAAAAACAAACCTTTCACTGTGACGCAACGAAGATACCAAAGTGTCAACTAAACTGAGAGATTTGATACACTGAACCAATTGAACCAAATAACAATAATTGCTTCTTATAACAAAACATATTTTTTTATTGCCATTATGCACAACGTCATAAATGACAACAGTAATAACAGCATCATAAAAAGTAATGAGATGTTTTGATTTTCCAAAGCACACGGAAATATAAAAGAGGTCTGTGTACGGGCGTGCTCTTTATGAAACATTACGTAATGAAGCCTGGTTTTTATTACTTTACATTGGCACTTGCCTTGAATGCAGGCCTTCCGTAAATAAACATCCAGACTTATGGCTGGTAAAGAGGGCGTTGATAGTTGCCGCCTCATTGATTCGATGTTTGTTATTCAAATTAAGTGCTACCGCATCTGCCCTTTTTTCGCGCCATTTTTGCAATTTAGTCTGTTTGTTTCTTGATGGAAACCAGCCTAAGTTGTTTCGTATTTTTCCCGCACAAGTCACTTTTATTATACAAAACTGTTATCCTTTTAAACAAGAGCAACTGATTCAGAATAAAAGGTAATTATTTTTACAACTCACACTTTTTAATTACATTAATTGTCATCTTGACATTACAGATATCTTGTTAGATGTTTTGTTTCAAGAGTTCTAGCAATAGTTTATCGTTCAACTTGGAGAGGGAATGTTTGTAAACATAGAATTTTTTTTCATAACAGTTATTTGGAGGGTCGGAATTAGGCAGTGGCACTTACTGTTAAATCTCTTTGACAACAAATTTTTTTTGATAACTCCACCAAGTTTATCAATTATACTTTCTGTCTAACATGTCACGATAACTTTCACTGATAGCGTGCCCTCACATGTTTTACACTTTTTTTTCATATTTTGATTTAAAAGTTTACTCAGTGCGAAAGAGAAATCAGTGTCATTCATTCATCAGCCGTTCATTAGCTCAAATCAAATGACTTTTCAATGAGGTTTGGTGAAATGGTCGAATTGCCGTCCCATGTTTTGTCAGATAGTCCTATCTAAGTTAGAGCAGTTAGGAATACATGTTTTTTTTTATAAGCAAGTGTATGCACCTTGGTCAGGCTCGTGTATGCTTAAGTTCCCAAAGCATCCAGGCATAGTTTATGCTTATGATATGCTTATGAATCATGCTTATGATTCACCTCAAGCCAAGTTTTTAATGAAATTTCAGAAATTTTGTAAAAATTTGTTCAGATTTTGGGAGCAGTGGAATGTCTTATTTTTACTTGACCTCTACCAAACCTTTTTTAAACAGATAAAAATGACCACTTGAAAAATATTTTAGGCTGACATATCGCCGTGTCAATTCAAGACAGACTTAAGTCCATTTTTTCGAAAATTGACTTGAGACCATAACCCCCTATTTCAGCATTCACGCTTTCCAAAAACGGCCTTAAGTCCACAGAATTCTAATGGGAAAGAGGTGTATTTTGCAGTTCAAAAAAAATAAGAATTTAGAATGTTCCATAATATATCAACCATAAACAGCCTTAAGTCCTAAATTTTAGTGCAAATTTTATTTTCTTTGAAGCATATTGACATGAAATGAGTAGCCTTAAGTCCAACACATCTCAACCTTTAATGTCAATTATCTCAAAATGGAAAAAATGGACTTAAGGCTGTCTTGAATTGACACGGCGATATATGCTCATGTTATGCTTAGGAATAGACCTTTTCGCCTTTCCATCTGCCATATTGAATTGTATGCAAAAATTATGGTGGCCGAATTGCCGTGGTGAAATTCCCTTAGAAAGTATGCAAAACATATGCAAAAAGAAAGTATTAATATAAAACTTACATGCATAATTGGCATTATATTAAAGTGTAATCTTGTAGAAGAAAGATTAAATTTGCTTCTCTTGAAAACTAAAAATAATTATATTCGCTCATCTCTTACAGTTAGGAACATTTGGCGAGTTCCTGTACGCGGCCGCAATCAAAGAAATCATAACAACACTCATTAAAATAAGGCGTTCGTGTCTTTTCTCACTTTTTTTAGCCTAGACAATGTAGCAAACAAAGTAAGTATAAGCACACTGTGCTTTTAATTGGCTGAAATTTTTTTTCGCGTCGGAAAAACTTTTTCAAACTTTCAGCAATGATTGACCAAACTATTATAATGAAAATTATCCAGCGCATTTTTTATCTTCTTACCTTCTTCATCTTCATTGAAGCACTCGAGGTTTACTGAAGTTAAGCACATAAGATATTCTTATAATTATTGATATTCACTGAAACACCACTCTTTGTGCGCTGAGGTGGAGTGCGTGACGTAACTCACTCGGCAACTAACTCGCCTTCTGTTGGAAGATCATATTGGGCGTTTTGACGTTACCACCTATTGAAGCAGCGGGCGCCTCTGTCTTTCCGCAACTCTTTCCACCATTTTAGATGGTTTTAACAATAGATCCAAAAGGGCGCCATAATCTTGGAAGATGATTTGTTTTGGTCTCCGGCTTTGGGAAGTAGCAATGTTTTTGGTTGTTTTCGATGGGAAATGGTAAGAAACTTAAGTTTACAAGTGTCATTTAGTTTTTGTTGGTTTAAAGAATGGCAGGATCCTGGATGGTTTCCCTAACTGTCTTAGAACAAGCACTTCAAAAATCAATAACATTAGACATAAATTCAAACTGAAAAATCATCAGCGAAGGTAAAAAATAATCCTTATTCGGCTTCGAATAGAGCCGCCAAATGATCAAATCAAAACATTGATAATGTGTGACGTCATAATTACTGCTTTTCAGTTTGCGTGTTTTGAAAGTTTGATGTGTGTACTCCGTCTTAGTGGAATTTCTTAATGGCATGAAAACAGAATATGCTATGTCTTTAAGAACAAATTTCTAAAAGGCTTTTGTTGTTCTGTGAATATTTCTTTTTGGATTGAGAAATTCCATCTTTTATTGTTCTAATGATTATAATATTTATTTATAAGATGCTTTGTTGTCTTTTTAATCTTTGTGTAAACTTGCATATGTTTTGCATACTTTCCAACTAAATCCAACCCATAGCTGTCAACTCTCCCGCATTGAGCGGGATTTCTCCCGCGTGAAGAAAATTCTGCCAAATCTCCCGCATTTTTGGGATTTTCTCCCGCATCTCCCGCATCTCCAAAAATTTTCTGATTTTGGAAAAACCAAACGGCGAAATTTCTGGATTTTGAAAGATCGGAACGAAAAATTCCCCAATTTCCCGAAAAAAATTTCCAATAAAATCGGATTTTACGAGAAAATTTCCCCGATTTCCCGATTTCCCGATTTTGAAAAAACGGATTATCGGGGAAAGATTTTCCGACTTGGAGCTCTCCCGCATTTTTGTGAGGCGAAGTTGACAGCTATGCCAACCACGGCTTTTTCGTTCCTCTATTTTTGCATACAATTCAAGATGGCGGATGGAAAGGCGAAAAGGTCTATCAGCAAATCTGAGCCTTCGTATGCTTATAAGCGTTATGCTTATAAAAAAAACATGTATTTGGCGAGTTTGTGTACGCGGTTGCAATAAAAAAAATCAAAGATTTTTTCCAGCCGGCCGCATGAGAGCTTTTTTCTCTCACCCACATTCCAGAAACATTACATCTTTTTATTTTCGCCTAACTACTACTTTGAAGATCAATTAAATACCCCTCAAATTTTTAAAACCCTTTAAAGACCCTTTTTGTATATACCTGGTTCATTTGGTTTGGATTTGAAGTCATCGAAGATGGAGGAGACACGCCATTTTGGTGTTGAGGAGGAAAACCATTTGAAAAATTTGGTGGTTGTTGCATGGTGCCAGGTGGCTTCATCATTGGGGGTTGTTGCATGGCTAGGGGTGCTTGCATGGAAGGTGGGCGTTGCATGGTTGGAGGCTGTTGCATTGTTGGTGGACCTCCTGGCCTTGGAGCTTGCATAGGGTTGAACATAGGTGGTTGCATTTTTGTAAACAAACTGCAACGATTTTTTTTGTATTTTAAATTTTATCAGCAAATCATTTGTCTCCTGTAATTCACCCTACCAAAACCATGTACTTTATATTCTCTAAAAAGTAAACAGTACTTTACAATCAAGACGAGGTTTCATACAGCCATTTACTAACAAATGATAATGAAAATTTCACCTATAAAATCATCAACACTTCCGCGATTTATTTCTGCCACGATAATATTTCCAGCACTGCAAGCGGTTACCATCTTGATCCACGTCAAACAAATTAGACAGCGAGCGAGTCGTAGCGGAAAAAGCCGATCTGGCGCTTTTTTGGCAGTGCGCTTTTACTGCGATATCGGCGATATGATATTGATTCGTTGATTGATGACCACAAAAGTAACCTGCAAATATTATGACAACAATCTCAAGTACTCTTAGAATTTTGAATAAGATAAGTAGCAAATAATGTGGAGATACCGTTCAAGAGAGACCGGGTTGGGTACCGTGACATCAACATATCAACAATCCTGGCCAAAAGTAAATGGAATTCCACCTGTTTTTATGGCTCCTCTCCCCCTTCACCCTCTCTAAAATGTTGCTGAGTCAAGTTGGACTGGGATGGAGGGAACTTGTGAATTCCGAAAAGTGAGGAATTCCATTACTTTTGGCCAGTATTGAAGTTTTCTTCTTGATTTGATTGGTACGGCCTTATTCATCGAAGATCCTGGATTATTGCCATGGTTCCGGGCCATGGTTACTTTTTTTTCGCTGAATACAATCATTACATCCATACTGTCACAGTTAAGTAATATGTATTCATGCATACAATGCGATACTCACGTTAACCTATGGGGATGGAATTAAAAATTAAGAGACCGAGGGAGGGAGCATAGACCATAGAAAGAAGCCTATCAAAGCAGCTGTTTTTTAACGGGAAGAGTTACGGAGTTATTCAAAAAAGTAGAGGTATGGTTGCCTTCAATCAGGGTCAAAATGTATTTTAACGTTTGAATTCTAGTACTTCTATTTTATTTCATTCGATATTTCGAAAACTTAAAGGAACTGGTCTTGTTGGATCAATTGGGTCTTGATCAAACTTCTACTTTAGCTATTTTCAGAAGACACCCAGCTTAACTGATTTTAACCGATTTAATTAGCGTAAGATTTAACTAATAGTTCGAAGATAAAATGTAATGAGCGATAATTATTGTCTCTAAGATAAATAACGAAATATAGATGATGGGATAATTAACTTGGAATGTTCCTAGTAGCAGCACAGCACCATAACATGGAGGTATAAAGAAAACAGGAGATGTATGTTATTATATATACCCTGGCCCTACGGTTAGAATTTTCAGAGCAAACTCGAGTTCTACTAAAAAGTCTTATTTCATCGGACGAGCCTAAGAATTTATTTTGGTACATTTTATAAAAGAAATCAAAAGGTTTTAACGACCAATTTGCCGACAAATTAAACTCCTGTTTTTCTTTATACCTTCATGATCACATCATATCGTCTTAAGGGCTCTGACCATAGTCAGAAAATTGATTTTAGTATCTGAGCATAAAAGTTATGTTTTAGATTCTTTAACACTTTTAACAAAGAATTGTCTTTATAAATTGCTTTTTAATCAAACCCCTTAAAAGTAATTAAGAACTTAATTGCAAAAATGACGTTATGAACTTTAAAAAGACGTTAATAATATGTTGCATCACCTTCTTTTATAAAAAGTGCTAAGTTTTAATGGGTAATTAACCTTTTTGTTTCGAACTTTTTTCAAACTGTCCGCAAAGAATTAAACTATTTTAAATTTTGCGGAAAACTTTTCTAAAAAGATGTGTCAAAAGTTATGACTGTTTTTTTAAGCAAAATCCAGATAAAAAATTGATGAAAAACCACTATTTTGAAGATTTCGAGACAAAGAAGCATTTACAAAAATTTTCCGCAAAAATTTTTATTGTTCGGTAAAAGATACACCATCTACTGCGAAAAATTTTTCAAAATGTTTTTTCTTCGCCGAAACTAAGCTCTTCAAAGTTGAAATACTCTTCCTCGCAAAAGTCTTCATTTTCTTCTTCATCAAATTTTTTCAATACAATTTTTGAATTTTCAGATTCAGGAATAGTTTGTCTAACAGAAAATGTACAACATGCCATAGTTTTGTTGGTTACATCAGTCAGAAAACACATTTTAAACACGGCAATTATGAAAAATTCACTATGGTCAGAGCCCTTAAGTCGAGTTTACGGAATAAATCTCAAGCTTGGTTCGAGATAATGTGTCATATAAAAAGATATCTTTGCATAGTAAAAACGAAGATTTATCAAAATAAATATACCAAGTAAACACAAGAGAAAATGAAAGGTTATATATATAGAATTTTAATTTTTATTGTAAAGCTTGCGAAACAATGTCATATTTCGATAGCAAATCTTCAATTTTCGGTAAATAAATCGTTCTCCATTTGTTTAGAGCGTTTTCAATGAACGACTGATCAATAGTAGCAAAACCTGCTTTGTAACCGTTCTCGATAATCTCGAGTAAATCTCGTGAAGATAAACCACAATCGAGTATAGCTCTTACACATTCATTGGTAGGGTCTGGAGCACCAATATCCAAGCTTCCAGAAAGTAACAAATTATCAACATTTAGTGCAGAAACTTTTAATCCTTTTCGAATGAATTTTTTAATAGGATGTTTGGCAAATGACTCGCATTTCGTTTTATTGCCGCAGTTACTAGTCAAACAGACTTCAATACTAATGTCTTTAAGACGGTATTCCTCGTAAATAGACTCGTCACAAGATCGTAAAGCTAGCCCGTGTCCTATTCGTTGTACACCGATATCAGCGGCTAGATTCACATTATCAATAATGGTAGCGTTAGTGTGTTCGTTCCATTCTCCAGCATGAACCGTGATCGGAATTTGACGTCTCCGAGCTTCAACCAAAACGTCCTTGAAAAGCTCCAGGGGATAACTCCCCTCGTCTCCGGCTACGTCTATGGCAAGAACATCATTACTCTGCGAATATAAGTCAAGCGTTTCGAAAGCTTTTTTAGGCGGGTACGATCGTAAAATACAAAGAATGATTCCACCTTTTATCTCGACGTTTTGGTTATCTTTAAAATGTTTCACTGCATTTTTGAACCCCTCTACAACAGCCCGAACGGCTTCTAACTCAGTTAAGTTCTTAAGTGTATGTAAAACGGGCGCAAATCGTATTTCGATATAATTCACTCCATGATCGTTAAACAAATTATTTACTAATTGATACGTCATTGAAGAAAGGTCTTCTCTAGTTTGTAGGAATTGGTTACAAAAATCAAAAACTTTCCAATTCGAATTTTGTTTCTGTTTTGAACCACCTGCAATTTGAGTTTTCTTCATAATTTTACACATTTTTTATAAGAATTCTTTTTAAGATAATCCTAAGGGTCAAACTTGTAGAATTTTAAGAATTTCTTATTCAACCGTTTCCGGACGTTTGAAATTGAAAATTAATATTTCTTAGTCTCCTTCGTATTATCTTTCTCATTTTTGAGACAATACTTGAACGTACTTTAATGGAAAATAGATTTTTAACCCTAAATTTCATTACTCATCTTTTAAAATTTTAGAATCACTTAAGAATACCTTAAGGATCACAAGGCTCATTTCGTTTCATGTAATTCTTATAAAAAATGTGTAAATATCCATTTAACGGTGTCCGACCTCTCATGAAAATCAAAGCATTTCAATTGGTCATATTTAACTTTGTCAGTTTGAAATATTTCCAATTTAGATTTGGAAATCACGAGACATCTAGACTTGGGGGTACAAATTTGTGCTAATATACATAAAGAGTTTTCCCCAGCATCGGGCTTTTCACTAGCATGTTGCTGTCCCTGGTGTGCTGTATATCCGTTTTGGGAAGAAACAGCACCTTCTGGTATGAAGTGTACGCAAATATTCTGTTGCTATGTCGCTGGGCCTTAATACCACTTCGACTTCTTGTTGACACTAAGTGTTCCTATGGAATATACTTATTATTTCAAAAAGTTCTATTCACAATTTCAATCTCATAAAATCTTAACTTCATTCGTAAAATTAAAAATAATCTGATAGTGATAATCTTATCAAAAGGATCAAATGATCAGCTCCTTTCAAAATTATGACGTCATTAAATAAAAAATTGATTAACGGACGTCAAATATAATTTTCCAACTTTTATAATCGAAATAAATATACTCAGATTAAGAAGAAGGAAGCGAGCACAATATCAGGATGCAAGGTAATGCTTCATTATACACTGCAATGCCTTTTTTCTTTTTTAGATTCGACCCAATGTCAAGCATGTTAGGGGTTTTCAGAAGAAAAAAAGGGGATAGAGGTGGGTAAAGTGAGTGAGTTTAAAAATGCTCTTTCACAGCAAAAAGCGTTTGTGCACATCAATTTTGGTTAGTCTTTTCTTCTCCCTCTTACGTAGTTTGAAAGGAAGACCTGAGAAGACAGAGGTCATAAGAACTGCAAGAGGGAGAAGAAAATGGGGCAGAGGTGGGTAAAGTGAGTGAGTTTAAACATTCTTTCACAGCAAAAACGTTTTTGAAATACGATTTTGGATGCCTTTTCTTCTTTTTTGTACTCGACTCAGGTTCGAGGAGGGCCTCAAAGTAGAGGCTTTCGGAAGAAGAAAAGGGGGCAGAGTTGGGTAAAGTGAGTGAGTTTAAAAATACTCTTTCACAGCAAAAAGCGTTCGTGCACATCAATTTTGGTTAGTCTTCTCTTCTCCCTCTTAAGTAGTTTGAAAGGAAGACCTGAGAAGACAGAGGTCGTAAGAACTGCAAGAGGGAGAAGAAAAGGGGACAGAGGTGGGTAAATTGAGAGAGTTCAAATATATTCTTTCACAGCAAAAAGCGTTCGTGCACATCAATTTTGGTTAGTCTTTTTTTTTCCCTCTTACGTAGTTTGAAAGGAAGACCTGAGAAGACAGAGGTCATAAGAACTGCAAGAGGGAGAAGAAAATGGGGCAGAGGTGGGTAAAGTGAGTGAGTTTAAACATTCTTTCACAGCAAAAACGTTTTTGAAATACGATTTTGGATGCCTTATCTTCTTTTTTGTACTCGACTCAGGTTCGAGGAGGGCCTCAAAGTAGAGGCTTTCGGAAGAAGAAAAGGGGGCAGAGTTGGGTAAAGTGAGTGAGTTTAAAAATACTCTTTCACAGCAAAAAGCGTTCGTGCACATCAATTTTGGTTAGTATTTACTTTTCCCTCTTAAGTAGTTTGGAAGGAAGACCTGGGAAGACAGAAGTCATAAGAACTGCAAGAGGGAGAAGAAAACGGGTCAGAGGTGGATAAAGTGAGTGAGTTTAAAAATGCTCTTTCACAATAAACAGCGTTCGTGCACATCAATTTTGGTTAGTCTTTTCTTCTCCCTCTTAAGTAGTTTGAAAGGAACCTGTCCAGAGAAGACAGAGATCGTAAGAACTGCAAGAAGGAGGAGAAAAGGGGGCAGAGGTGGGTAAAGTGAAAGAGTTTAAAAATACTCTTTCACAGCAAAAAGTGTTCGTGCACATCAATTTTGGTTAGTCTTCTCTTCTTCCTATTGAGTAGTTTGAAAGGAAGACCTGAGAAGACAGAGGTCGTAAGAACTGCGAGAAGGAGGAGAAAAGGGGGCAGAGGTGGATAAAGTGAAAGAGTTTAAAAATACTCTTTCACAGCAAAAAGCGTTCGTGAACATCAATTTTGGTTAGTCTTTTCTTCTCCCTCTTAAGCAGTTTGAAAGGAAGACCTGAGAAGACAGAGGTCTTAAGAACTGCGAGAAGGAGGAGAAAAGGGGGCCGAGGTGGATAAAGTGAAAGAGTTTAAAAATACTCTTTCACAGCAAAAAGCGTTCGTGCACATCAATTTTGGTTAGTCTTTTCTTTTCCCTCTTAAGTAGTTTGAAAGGAAGACCTGAGAAGACAGAGGTCGTAAGAACTACAAGAAGGAGGAGAAAAGAGGACAGAGGTGGGTAAAGTGAGTGAGTTTAAAAATACTCTTTCACAGCAAAAAGCGTTCGTGCACATCAATTTTGGTTAGTCTTTACTTTTCCCTCATAAGTAGTTTGGAAGGAAGACCTGGGAAGACAGAGGTCATAAGAACTGCAAGAGGGAGAAGAAAATGGGGCAGAGGTGGGTAAAGTGAGTGAGTTTAAAAATGCTCTTTCACAGCAAAAAGCGTTCGTGCACATCAATTTTGGTTAGTCTTTTCTTTTCCCTCTTAAGTAGTTTGAAAGGAAGACCTGAGAAGACAGAGGTCGTAAGAACTGCAAGAAGGAGGAGAAAAGGGGGCAGAGGTGGGTAAAGTGAGAGAGTTTAAAAATACTCTTTCACATCAAAAAGCGTTCGTGCACATCAATTTTGGATAGTCTTTTCTTTTCCCTCTTAAGTAGTTTGAAAGGAAGACCTGAGAAGACAGAGGTCGTAAGAACTGCAAGAAGGAGGAGAAAAGGGGGCAGAGGTGGGTAAAGTGAGTGAGTTTAAACATAATCTTTCACAGCAAAAAGCGTTCGTGCACATCAATTTTGGTTAGTCTTTTCTTCTCCCTCTTAAGCAGTTTGAAAGGAAGAGCTGAGAAGACAAAAGTCGTAAGAACTGCAAGAAGGAGGAGAAAAGGGGGCAGAGGTGGGTAAAGTGAGAGAGTTCAAACATACTCTTTTACAGCAAAAACGTTTTTGAAATGCGATTTTGAATGCCTTTTCTTCTTTCTTCTACTCGACTCGGTTACGAGGAGGGCCTCAAAGTAGAGGTTTTCAGAAGAAAAAAGGGGATAGAGGTGGATAAAGTGAGTGAGTTTAAAAATGCTCTTTCACAGCAAACAGCGTTCGTGAACATCAATTTTGGTTAGTCTTTTCTTCTCCCTCTTAAGTAGTTTGAAAGGAACCTGTCCAGAGAAGACAGAGGTCATAAGAACTGCAAGAAGGAGGAGAAAAGGGGGCAGATGTGGATAAAGTGAGAGAATTTAAACATACTCTTTCACAGCAAAAAGCGTTCGTTCATATCAATTTTAGTTAGTCTTTTCTTCTCCCTCTTAAGTAGTTTGAAAGGAAGACCTGAGAAGACAGAGGTCGTAAGAACTGCAAGAAGGAGGAGAAAAGGGGTCAGAGGGTGGGTAAAGTGAGTGAGTTTAAAAATTCAAAGAGTTCAAAAAGCGTTCGTGTACATCAATTTTGGATGCCTTTTCTTCTTTCTTGTACTCGACTCAGTTTCGAGGAGGGCCTCAAGTCAAAGTAGAGGCTTTCGGAAGAAGAAAAGGGAACAGAGGTGGGTAAAGTGAGTGATTTAAAAAATACTCTTTCACATCAAAAAGCGTTTTTGAAATGCGATTTTGGATGGCTTTTCTTTATTTTTGTACTCAACTCAGTTTCGAGGAGGGCCTCAAAGAAGAGGCTTTCAGAAAAAGAAAAGGGGACAGATGTACTCTAAGGGTAGAGAATTTAAGTTAAGCAGATATAAATCATTTATGGTGAAATGTCGGTGAGATTCCTTCACGGTTGAAAAAGTTTAGTTCAGTTACCGCTTGGTCGAATGATTCGTCTTTATCTAGATTTCTTTTTTGCTCATTTCTACGGGAGGGAAGTTTTGAGGCTAAAACGCAAACGTCCATATTTTCTCGATGAAATATGCGGTAGCTTGGTTATCAACTTATGGCAAATCGATCATAATAGTTAGCATAACTTGTGCAGTCTGTGTTTCCATAATAAATCACGGGTTTCACTTAAAAAATATTTCCACTTTGAAACTGTAATCGATTTCAAATTATAGAGAGATTTTTCTCTGATTATTTTCAACGTTTTAAAGTCATGATTTGATTGGTTCCAGCTTCATCGAAGTTCTTAGAATATTGATCAGTAATTGCAGGGTGATACTCGGCCGGATACTCACAGTACAAATTTAAGCCTCTGTTCCATTATAAGAACTCTGAATAAAGAAGAATCCTCCGACTATAAGAGAATCTTTTCACCGAGCTTAAAGCACCAAATTTTCAAAGTCTTCAAGACCATGAAGGAATCTTACGACCGTTCAAGTGTAAAAAAGATTGCTTATGGCGACCGATAATTAATCAAATATTTGAGAAAAACAGCAGTAAGAAAGTTAGGGTTTAAGATAACTCACAGTATTTCACTTTTGCAGTGGAGATGTGTGTTCTGAACCGAACGAAGTTGAAAGGAAGTCAATCTAGAATGAAAAGAAAACAGGGTTAAGTTAGGAGAGTTAAGGGAGGAGAATGCTAATTTTTGTATAATATATTAACCATGGTCCAATCTGATAGGACCAAATAACATCCATTCTAGTCTACTTGATAAACACAAAAGAAATACAACACAGTACAGGGTAGGATAATAACAATAGTTACCTGAAGCTAGCAGAATCAATCGTGCAGGATAAAGGATAAAGGAAAGGTTGAGCCAAGAGTCTCCTCGTCAGGTCAAATCTGTAAAGAGAAAAACCAGTTTTAGAAAAAGTAATTCGAAAAAAAAAAGGATTTCGCGGCTCCTTATAGCGACATCAGTGCTTTGTTCGTCGTGTGGAAAAGTTTATAAGGAAAAATAGAAAGAATATGCTAGTACGTAGGTAACGTACGCATCGATTTAATTGAAAAAATCGAAAGGTTACTCAAATAAAAAATTGTCTCAAGGGGAACAGGATTGTTGCGACCAAATCGATTTGTATATGACTTTCTTTACCAGATTTTCATCATGCTCTTTCCTATCGCATATAAAGATATTTGATATTTTTTATTTTAAATTCCATGGTAAGCAACGAATTTACTTTCTATTATGGTGACCAGAATTCTGTAAACAAATATTTTTGATGTCATCAAAACAGGGGGGGGTCGGTAGTAAAATCTCAGACATATATGAGTAGTAAAAGGATTTTTATGAATTTTTACATACCACCACCCAGACTCTTGGAAGAGGTATTTTACTACCCTGGTAGTAAAAGTTTTTGGGACAATTTGTCATGGAGACCACCTACTTTTTGGTTGCTTTTAGGACTGATTTTGCAAAAAAAGCTAAAAAATGATTATTTTTGTGACACATTTGTTACTTAGTGCAAAAATTAATGTTTTGCCCTTAGAATGAAAGTCTTTTTTATATTGACAAAAAATTTCGAGGATTTTTTGTTTGCAGCAAACAACTTTCCAACAGAAAATTTTTTCAAATTATAAAAATCTTCAGATTTTTTCGGAAAAGTCATCCAAAAAATTGAGAGAATTACAATAATATAGCTAAAATTTGCTAATTTTACCAGTTTAACTACCCAGGTAGTAAAATTTTTTCAACATTTAACACATAGATACCACCCATTTTAGTATTTAACTACCCTGGGTAGTAAAAGTTTTTTTCGATTTTTCGTCACACCACCACCGTAGTAAACGTCATTATGTCTGAGATTTTACTACCGACCCCCCCCTGATCAAAAAATATCATACCAAATACCATATCAAGAATTAGTTTGTTAGCAATGTAATAAGCTAGTGCGCATGACAAGGTTTTTGATATTTAAACCTCTACATTAGTTTACTAACCGACAATAACAATACAGAAGAGAGGATTTTAGTCATAGGAAATATTCCCGAATGTTCGAGGAAAAAACAATACGAATGCTTCAAAACCAGCAACACTGCAACAAGTTATCCAATTTGTATCAATAGCGAGTTTATATATTGGCACTTTTGAGGACGGTAAAGGGACCGAAGCGATTTGGAATATTTGACCCGCAAAATCGAGGACGGCGAAAGTGCTGATTTACCATCGTCCTCAGTCAGTCAGGATTTAGACAAATTAGAACCTTACCGCCTTCGTCGCAGAAAAACACACATACATAAACTCGGTAATAGACTACATTCCAAAGAAGATGTTCCAGATTTTGGGACAAGCTGGAGTTTTAACAAGCTCTTATTTGATTTGGTTGGTCGTTAAGATGTAATAAAAGAATCTTATTACTTTTTCTAAAGAACGCGTCATTTCTATCACTTTAAATGACCAATTAGTGAAGTATCTTGTAAAAACTCCAGCTCATCCCCAGATTTCAACTTATACAGGCTTCTTTTTTATAAGAATAATTTTTTTTGCTGAGGGTGTGAAAGTATTCTTAGGAAATTTCCGAATCCGAGGGCAAGATATTCTTAACACGCTCTTATTTTGAGAAGGAGATCTTAAAGAGAGGGAATCTTCGAATTTTTTTGCGATGTTAGTTTGAATGTTAACGAGAACATTTTACGCGTAATAAACGCAACAAGTCATCTCCTGCTGAAAATTATGCCTCCTTTGATTTTTGCCACCCTATTATCTTGTCAATTCACAAAATCTCACTCTTAAGATATTCTTATAAGCACTATTCAGATGAAAAGGCGTGTAGTTCAATATGTAATAGTTATCGGACAGTTACAAGTACAATATGAAAAATATCTTACGAGTTCCGAGATTTTTCCATACAATAATTTCCGAGCTTTTAGGCGAGGAAAATAAACGGAAAATCCGTAACGAGTGAAATATTTCTCATATTGTACGAGCAAAATGATAACTGGTTTATCGGTAACCCAAAAAATGCACTTTTTGTGTTGGAAAAAAGCGCAGGGCACTTTTAGTAGAGGGCATTTTGTAAAATCGCTCGACTGTTTTGTTAGAAGCACTTGTTATACATTTTTGGAAAGCTAAGGGGTAGGGGAATCGAAATTACTATGTTTCCAATTTTTTTTCGGACACTTTGGTGTGATTTTCGGACAAATATGACGGTCTCAGGCAAAAATCATAGGGTTAAAAATTAATGAAAGTTTTAGCTCGAGAAAACGGAGACCTGTTGTATATTTTTGGAAAGCTCTCAAAAAATTAGGATGAGAGATATATTGCAACTATAGGTGATTTCAGTACCTAACTCGAGATATTGAGCTTCAAAAAGCGCAAAAACTGGACAAAATAGCTGTTTCTGGCTGAAAAACACGGTTTTCAAGGGTTAATATCTCGAGTTAGGTACAGAAATCACCTATACTTGCAATATATCTCTAATCTTAATTTTTTGAGAGCTTTCCAAAAATATACAACAGGTCTCCGTTTTCTCAAGCTAAAATTTTCATTAATTTTTAACCCTATGATTTTTGCCTGAGACCGTCATATTTGTCCGAAAATCACACCAAAGTATCCGAAAAAAAATTGGAAACATAGTAATTTCGATTCCCCTACCCCTTAGCTTTCCAAAAATGTATAACAAGTGCTTCTAGCAAAACAGTCAAGCGATTCCCAAAAATCTAACAAAATTCCCCCTACTATTTTGTAGAAAAGCGACGTTAGATTGCTTCTACCGCTACAATGCAACAACATCTTTTCGTTAATTTATATTTTGTACATGTAAAATACAAGATATATTGTACTCTTCTTAACCAATCAGATTGCAGATATTTTTTGGATCGCCGATAAAGTGGTTCTCAACAAAGGTCATAGTGATCAAGAGGATATTTGTCTGATTGAAGAATCAAGAAACGAAGCAATGTTAACAGCGAGTTGACAGCCTTATGGAGCTAAGGATAAAATATGAATCTAGGTGAATTTCTGTTTTTTTTATTTGTTTACACGTTATTGTAGAGATTTTTGCAGAAATTGACAGTCTGCACGTTTTGATACACTGTTCTTGAAGGGAAAAAGACATACCAAAATATAATACCGTTTTGGGATTATATTAAGGCTTTTAAATTTTCCAAAAAATTCGATAATGAATCCACTCAACTCTTTCTAAAAAGGTATTAATTTAATCATATTTTGTCCTTTAAAAAAATAATGTATTAAACGAGCGGAGGGACTACCATTTAAATTTTAAAAATTAATTTAGAATTTCAAGCAAATCATGATTTCGTGAAATTATGAGCAACTCCATTCGCTGCAATAATCATACGTGAAAAATAATCATTTCCGTGAAAAAATATTTTCAACGGTATTTTATTTTGTTAAAATTGAAGCATTAAAATGACATGCAAATTATGAATTACAGTTAAACCAATGTTATTCGAACGCCTTCATTTCTGATCAAGATGGGGAAAGATCAACGAAGTAACTTTGGAAGTAAAATATGAAGCTCTCCTGGTCGGCAGTATTTCACTTTTGAAGATGGAAAATAAAAATGTGAGCAAAAGTAAACTTGTGAAAGTCATTTTCATTAAATAAGGCCAAAAAGAATGAAAACTCACTTAATTCGAACGAAATTCTCGTTCCCTCGAAAATTCGAATTACATGGGTTTAATTGTAGCGTTCACTGAAGCAAATCGACTTTATCATTTATTTTGAGTCAGCATTGGGCAAGCTTCTTGCGATTAAAAATGTTTCGTGATCTGGTCATATCTCATACCATTTCAACAGTAATTCCCAGGAGTACGCTTTACTGTAGTTATCTTCTGATTCAGGTTACTTTGATGTCATCATGACTAGGCAGATTCTGGGATATTTCGGACTTTTTGAACCTAACAGAGGCTAAATATTACACATGACCACGTTTTTTTATCTTTTTTTTCCTAATTTTTCAGATAATGCATGAAAAGAGACGAATTTTTCATTTTAGATTCGTTTTGATTTTTATGCTATGTTGAAAAAAATGTGGTTTCAATTTAAAGTTGAAACATCAAAAGTCATAATACAGAGTGTCCAAAAAAAATGCTGATAAAAATTTATAAAAAGAAAAGTGTAATTATTTTTTTTTCTCTTTCTTGATTCGTTGAAATGAAATTAAATTAATGTTAGGAACCTGTCATAATTTTTTTCAGTAGTTTGTCACTTTTCATCAACATTTTGGAGTGGAGAGCTCTGCATGGGAAACAGAAAAAACGGCCCAGTGTCGTCCAGGGTTTCTGTATATTTCGGCACTAATTCGAATTTCAATCCTAAATAAGGTTAGAGTACTGTTATGCAAAAAAAAACTTGCACTCTTCACAAAATGAACATTTGACAACAAAGTTGCGTGATTGTGTTTAAAGATAGGGCACCTATAACAGGAAAAAGTTCAATTTCTGACATCGTGGCACGTAACAAGATTCTTGTTGTAGAATTTTCCGCGGGAGGACTATTCTCCTCAGACGGTTAATTTTCAAGCGCCTTCAGAGGTTTACCCTGCGCGTAGGAAGATTGTGGCCAGTTGAATACAAGAGGTCGTAGCATGGTTTTAGTGTGCGATAGTTAAATCTGACTTGGCGTTCGAACTTTCGTCAGAGTTCAGAGGAAATTAAATTTTACAAGGTTGAGAAATCGCGAAATCTACGACATTAATTTTCGAGAATTTAAGGAAACTAGCAAAACTTTGTAAACCGTAAGTAATTGGTAACAGGCCAACCACCGAACTGAATTAATTAGTTAATAGTTTTTCAATTTTTTTTCGAATCACAAAATAAAATCAACGAAATTCAAATGAATTGACCAATTCGACAAAATTTTCTTATAAAGTTGAATTTTTACTGTAGAAATATTAATTTATTTTACAAACAGAAAATTGTAGGCAAGGGTCAAAGTTTTATGTTTCTGAGCATATTTGTGTAGTTCTTAAAGGTTTCTAGGACATTTTCAATTTAATTTTAAATTCAACGTACGCTTTCACCTCTCCCCCCTTCACTGCGTACGTACTATGCGGATGGTCCCTAATGGCAATCAGTATTGATGGTAATACTCGTAGCTCTAACTTAACATGCAGATGCTTGCTAGCTTCTGACTAGTATGAATTTTGTACATATCCAATCTATATATCAAATACAGCTGATTATTTCTATCCACCATCATAAGAACTGGATGCAATAAGGATTTTTCATCTCAAAGTAATTTGCTATTGTAGGTAACTTTGAAATGATAAAGTCCTAATTTCTGCACGCTAAGTGTAGGCTAAGTCAACAAATTTGACTTCGAAGTTTAATATTTATCAGAAAATATTATAAGAAATCAAATTATGTTCTCCAAAGGATTAAAAACAAAGGGGGTGAAATTCAATATTCCAGTCCGGAGAGAAAATTGAACGTGACAGGTGGTCATCAAACATAATAGATACAAAGATTACAGGCAAAAGCGTGAAGCTAAATATAAATGATACATGGGATACCTGACTACTGATCGACATTTGATTTACTTGAATTGTGAGGTGTGAGGTGACACTTGAGGTGTGAGTGGTTGAGCCAAGTGGTGATTTTGTTGATAGCAAATTCTTCGCCAGTCTTCCAGTTGATGTTGTATTTTAGTTCTTTGTACTTTTAATTGCTATTGTAAGACTTTCTTTATCATGAAAATAAGTTTAAAGTATAGTATGAATGGATCAAAGTATTTTTGATTAAAGTTTCAGCATAAGTGTCTCGCTGGTTCTGAACGTGGCGATGAACTATGACTAGGGTTTTCTTATTTTTCATCACTGATCTAAAATACAATGATAGATGTTGACGATTGATAGTATTAGCCCGAATATAGTGATCATTTTACAAGCGAAGAGCTTCTTAACATAGTATGGCTGGCATTTCGAGATGAATTTTAATGTTAACTACGGCTATGATTACGATAGAATCATCTAATGGATAGTTTGGAGGGCAGAGTTGAATAAAGCTAACAAAATTATGATCTATTTATTACCATAAAATGACAATAAAGCTATCTGATTAAATGTAGATAATAAAATGACATTTGTTAAAAATAAAAAGTATAAAACCCACATGTAATACAAACAAACGCCTCCATGGAAAAACCTTAGGTTTACATGATAACCTTGAGGGCTTTCTCTTTATTCTCAAGAATTGCCTGTTAGAAAAAGCTCTCATTTAATTGCCCACAGAAATGAAGTATGAATTTTTAAGTCTTCGCTCATTGCCCAAAATCAATCGACACTTGACCATCGTTGTCAAACCTTACTAATATGTTAAAAGATTTTATTTTACTTATAATCGGACCCTTCAAAAGAGACGCGGACAAGCTATGTCTAATAAAATATACATCTGTACATAATGTGATATGATTAAAGGTCAGGACATATCCTATTGAAATGATTGTAATCAAGGCATTGTCGGTATTTAAAAATCGAAAATTTTCGAATATTTCTCAAAGTTTCGAATTAAAACCATCCACTTCGAAAAAAGTCAGCAAAGTTTTCATAGTGAAAATCTTGTAACAAAAGACCCAAAGACTCTTGAGACGCTATTCGTCGACACACTGCACTACAGCTAAAATCTTTATAGTAATCCTAATTAAAAAGCAACGAAAAAGAACGAATCATGAGAGATACTCTCGAAGGTAGTTTAGTTAAGTACCAATGTTTTGTATCTCATGTTTGACAGGGTTTTGACGTTTTTAAAAACAGTTATACTACTGTTGCTCAAGACAGTGACATTTATTCACTTTTTGTCTTGTTCCGAGAGGGCAGCGAAAGCTTGCGCATAATTCTGATACCATTGACTGTAAGCTTTCTGGTAATCCTCCTGTTGCTTTTCATACGATTGTGTTCCGCGGTCAGCAGGATTGGGCTGGGCGGGCGGTGGCGGTCCGCGCTCTCTATCAAATCCACGGAAACGCTCTTCATCACGTGGCGGAGGCTTAGGGCGGTCATCACGCGACGTGATAGCTTCATTACGCAAGTAGCTTTCTGAAGTGGATGTTGTGTGACCATAGTTAGCTGTTGAGGTTGTCATTTGTGTTTGGTAGCTGCTTCGTTCCCGATTCATCCGGTTGTAGCTCTCGTTAGTATCTCCATGTCGGCTGTCCCCTTCCTTAGGGGGGTTTTCCTGGTGGTATCGTGAGTCTTGATCATATCGACGATCATCTGCTTGATGTGGGTAATCCCGAGGTTCGTGGGATGGAGGATAACGACCACGGTGGTAGTCGTCAGCTGGAGCGGACTGTTGGTAGTCGCGCTCGTTTCGACCGTAAGGTGGAGCATCTCTTGCCTGGTGAGGCGGAGGAGCACGGCGGTCATCATACTCATCACGGCGAGGATACTGACCGTCTTGCTCATAGTATGGACGCCTCTCTGGCGTTCGGTGATCGTATCTCTCATCATAGGCAGGTCGTGGTGGATCTTCCCGTCTGTAGTCGTCTCTCGGTGGGTACTCGTCTCTTCTTGGAGGGTATTCGTCTGTTTTCGGTGGGAAGTCGTCTCTTCTTTTTGGCGGATCACCATGTCTTGAGGGTACGGCATCACGTCGTGGAGGCGGGATCTCGTCACGTCGAGGAGGCAAACCTTCTTCTCTTTTAGGGAAGGCTTCCTCTCTTTTAGGGAAGCCTTCTTCTCTTTTAACTGGAAACTCGTCTCTCCTGGGTGGAAATTCTTCTCGGCGTGGTGGAAACTCGTCACGCCTGGGTGGGAATTCTTCCCGTCTGCCATAATAATCATCTCGAGGAGGTTGTTGACCTTCATAAGCTTCTCTTCGAGGGGGTTGCGCACCGTAACGGTCGTTTTCAACGTATGGTGCAGCAGCTTCTGCAGGTCTGCGGTAGGCATCCTCCGGACGGTTCTGAGGAGGACGATCAAAGTATTGGTCTCCTTCCTTCGGTGGATACGCATCTCGAGGACGATCATCATAATGACGGTTCGCATCTGCTGGGTACCGTTCATCCCGGCGTTCGTATAGGGGTTGATCACGAGGTGGCGGCTGGTCTCGTTGAGGAGGTTGGTCAACAGGTCTTCGGCCATACGGTGTGGTGTCAACTGCTTGAGGTGGTGGATACTCTCGGTCATATTGAGAGGGTTGATTCCTTGGTGGGAGGTCACTTCTGCTTGCAGGAGGCTGTTCAGGTCTGGCAGCTGGTACGTCACTTCGTGGAGGATAAGCGTCGTTGTAAGGCTCAAGGTGCCGATCATAGGGCGGGCGATGGCTGTCAACAGCAGGTGGTCGGCGAACATCAACAGCAGGTGGTCGGCGGCCATCACCAGGAAGTGGGCGGCGGTCCTCACTAGGGGGAGGGGGAGGGCGATGGGTATCTGTAGCATATCGTGGATCCTGATAGATGGGTGTGCTGCGATGTGAATCATCGTTCACGCGTGCGTCTTGTGCGCGGTTGGTTTCAGCATGAGGTGGAGCAGCTCTATCTCGGGGCGGAGGAGCATCACGTGAGCGGGCGTCTGGATACGAATCTTTAGGGCGGTCGATGCGATCACGGAAACTGTCTGCTCTAGACGACGAACGATCGTTGAATCGATCACGTGATGGGTCACGGCGATCGTCGAGTCGACCGGAGCTCGTTTTTCGGTCGTTGCTGTCAAAACGAGGTAGGTCATCACGACGGGTGCTACTCGGACGACTGCGATCATTTCTACTATCGTCACGACGTTGGTAGCTTCTCGAGTCACGATCCCGACCGTCTCTGCTGTCTCGGTCACGAGTATCCCGACTACTGCTACGATGCTCGTCTTTAGGATAGCGGCCATCTCCACGACTTCCCTCAATGCGAGTTGACGGTCTTCCTTCACGATAGCTTGAGGATGACGACTCTTCGCGACGGCTTTCATGTCGGTGGTGTCGGTCATCATCACGCCGATCACTCCTCGAGTCGTCCGATCTTCCCATACGATCAGATGATCCTGGTGTTCGTTGAGGTGGCCCGGTAGAGCCAGGGGTACGGCTAAGTGCCGGCCCAGCAGAACCAGGGGTTCGACTTGGTGGTGGTCCAGCAGATCCTGGAGTGCGGTTTGGTGGTGGTCCGGCGGATACTGGAGTACGGTTAGTCGGAGTCCGAGAGTCTGATGAAGCTGGTCCTCTGGTTGGTGTTCTGTCGGAAGGAGGCTCGAGCTTTGGGCGTTTCTCTTGTTCGGGATGGCGTGGTGGTGACGATCTCTTGGATCCAGCGGGCATCGGCGATTTACCAGGAGTGGTTTGCTCCTTCTTGAAATTTTCACCCTCTTTACGGATCTGTTGGACGATTTCACGGGCAGTTGGTAGTTGTTCGTCAACGTACAGGATTTCATCGAATGACGGACCGCATTCAGGAAGAGTGAAATTTTTCTTCATCTCCATAATAGCTTGATCGGGCACGACTTTCCCCTCCAGTTGACGTTGTTTCTCGATACGTTGTGCTAACACAGGCGGCTTATTGACCACGACGACGGCCTTACGTTTGTAGTTACGGAAGGCTTCCATCTTGCGACGACGAGCAGTGAAGTACACGTTGGTTTGATCGAGAATATAGTTTCGCGGGTTTGCTTTGGTGACTGTGAACAACTTGTTCAATACACCAGAGGCACGTTTGATCAACTCTTCCCAGCGACCGTGGTAGTTACGTTTACGTGTTAAACCAGAAACTTTCATACGGTCGATAATCAAATTGGTACCAAGGATGTAATATTTCTTGTCAGGATGTTCTCGCTTGTAATTCTCGCACCAGTACGATTTACCAGATCCTGGAAGACCAACCATGACAATAACTTCGGCTTCTTTCTCTAACTTCGGGCCGGGTGGCGGGGAGACGACGTCAGGCTCCGGTAAGGTGCCAATCATCTTGAAGCCATTTGTTAAGGGATACTTGGGTGGCTCTTTAGCAAAGTTGACCCTGAATGTGACATTCTTGACAGTGATGTGTGGGTATAATGCCTTATCACCAAGTTCGTTAGTGAAACGGAACGCCACGCCAAGATATTCCCCGTTTAAAGCAAAGAAGATTGCTTTGGGAACTTTGTTAAGGTCGACGTAACACGTTATAACGTCTCCTGCACCGAACGGTTTGCCGTAATCACGGAATTTCGAATCAACTGATGATTTTCCCGTGCCACCGTATCCCCAAGAGAGTTTGTCTTCACCTAGTTGAAAGTCGGAGCCGTCAACAGACCATCCAACACGAGCGACACATGGGTTTTTCTCATTGGGTAGGTCCACTTTGTTGTACTCGAGAATATGAACCTCGTAACAGACCTAAGACGTTAATCAAGATGAAATCTCGTGAAAGGAGAGACATTATTATAGACCTATTGATCAGTGAATAAGACATGGATTGTGCAAATGATATATTCAAAATTGTATTCTACGACTTACTGTACTGGGTCAATCTTGTGGTTCAAACCTATATGTATTGAATATGTATTAAATCATACACATATTTTATAAGACGGTGTAGAAATGAGTTCAAGTTTGAGTGAGCGAGTGGTAAGCAAACTTGCAATAAATTAAATACAACATCTTTCTGAAGAATCACGTGAGATTACTATCAAGTAATTAGAGATGCATTTTTCCAAGGACCACCTAGGATAGAAAAGCAATCCGAAGCCTAGAAATTTAAGAAATTTAACAAATCTAAATTCATCTACACTAAGGATGGATGACAAACTGGTATTTGCTTCTTGCCAAGCAAATCCCTCTAAGTGGTTATAATTATGAAGGCTATGGCAAGTTGTGGTGTTTGGAAGATATAGTCAGGATGTATCGTGATAATCTGAGTAAAACATGAAATTAAAAGACATTCCGTGAGCTATGGCTAGCTTTGTTGTCCTTGAAGTCATTTTTCATACACATTATCAACTATTCTATATTGGACGGAGGATTGAGACAAATATACCATTAGATACCAAAGATTTCAAACGTGAGCCGTAGACGGCCTTAATATCCTTTTAATCATCCAATATGTATTATCAACTTTTCTAAGTAGTAGTAGTAGATTAATGATACATGTTCCTTTTGGTGACATGATAACTACAGCTAGTATTATCATATGATTTTCCAGACATGTTTCGAACTAAATGTAGCTAATTTGTTCGTAATCCACCGTGGTTTGTATAAAATCTCCAACAAACGATAAAAGTTATACGCCAATTTTCATTATAGTTGAAGATCGTCTAGCATAGTGAGTATCTAAGTGCAGAAAACCGTGACCGAAGTATCTTTTAAGGGAATAAGAAAAGAATTTGATATTCAAATGCTATAATGTGTAATGTAATGACATTCTGTAGGTAGGTAGGTGTACTTTCGCAAGCCTTCTCGAAGCCCGATCCCACTTGAAGTCATTTTTGAGCCTAATTATTAATTTCCTAAGTGACAGAAAAACGTATACATTGTAAGGGCGGATTGATAACAGCTCATTTAGCTCAGTTGCGAATATTTCTCGTTTAGACCTGTATACAATTTTGAGAATTGGGAAAATGTGAATTTCATGTCGATTCGGAACAGGCATTTTCCATGATTGTCTGGTCTAAGATCCTTTAACTACTGAATTTCGCATAATCGGTCTACAGGGGCGAGATCTCATTTTGCGCCTACTTTGTATGTTGAAAAATTGATTTTGGACATTCTTTGGGTCTTCATTCAAGCCCATATTTCATTTTATAGACGGTGTAAAGAAGAGTTATTTTTACGCTTACTGAAAAAGAACATCGCGAGTGGACTATCTCATAATGAAACATTTCATGGATGAAAAACGAAAATGGATCGAAAAATCAATTCCTTAGAAAATTATCCCACTATAAATGAATCTTCAATCTTGGCTAATCGTCACTGTGAAGAAAGTAAGCCTAAAGATTTTGAAGTAGTTCTGAGTAGTCATTTGCTTACAACTGAATGAACCTCGCCGTGAAAACAAAATGGAAGTCTGTCTCAAAAATACGTGGATACTTAAGTTTTTTTGAGCATTTTCTCAGCATCCATTAAAATGTTATACACCGTTGGAAAAAACTTGCTGATTTCAAATCTCTGTTCGGATTTTTTTTGTACCTTTCTTAGAAAAAAAAGTTGTGAAGTTGGTCATTTTTGCTGTTTTTGGTCATTTTTGCTGTTTTTGGTCATTTTTGGCTGTTTTAGACCTTCTTCAAAGGGCTCTAACTTTTTCTCCAAAAAAGATATGCAAAATCTGAGCACAGATTTGAAATCAGCAAGCTTCAACTAAAAAATTTCATGTCATAATTTCTAAAACAGTAGAAAATATCTTCATTTTTTTCATCTTCATTTTTCAACTTCTTAAAAATCTTTTATCCTTTCGATTCCTCTCCTTGGAAATATCTTTTCAACGATGTATAACTTTCTAACATAGCATGAGTGGGTGCTGAGAAAATGTCAAAAAACTAAAGTATCCACAAACTTTTGAGACAGACTTTAATTTCGTGGATAATATTATTGTGCCTTTTTACGCCAAATCATGCATATTGCTTGTCAAAATACGCATTCTTAACGCTTCTTTAATTCCAGTAAACATTTTAAAAGAGGTTTTTTGAATTTTTCTGAGTTTTTCTCAAAAATATTTGGCAGATAAGGCCTTCTAAATTTTCATTAGGACTTAATTTCGCGGATGACACCCAAATCCGCGAAATCCGCGAAATCCGCGAAATTTAATCCCCACGAAAACTCATCCAATTAAAGTACATTATCTTTTCCACGACTACAAAATCGCTCAAAGATTTATCAAAAGTCCACAAACATGTCAAATTTTACTGCTATTTGTATAAGAAACTGATTGGCTTGAAATCTGTTTTCAAATTCCCTTTAAATAATAAGGCCACAGTTTTCTACAGTGTGGAATTTCACAAAAGTAATTATTATTGATTGTCCGTAATTTGTTGCAGTAATTCAGTATCGAGTGGAAGGTCTGCCAATAATAATTAGATGTATCCAGCATTAGCCTCGACGGCTTTTTGTTACCATAATAATTGTCGTATCAAGTTCTTGGCTTTTTATCGCATGAGAACATACGATATAATCTTCCAGAATGGCAAAACAGCGAAATTGACGTACAATTGGAATTTAGAAAAAGAGGGTTGTTTCGTTTTCTAAAAGGAGGGGTTGGGGAGCAACAAGGGATGGAGTTATTATATATTAATCTTGGTTTTTCAATTTTAGGGTGATTGGCCAAAGTGTAATGGGTGCTATTTTATTAGGTACTGAACATGAAGAACGAAAAAATGGTCGTTCTATTCTTCGGAAAACAATGGGGCTGGATCACAGAAAGCCAATTTACTAATCATAGTGTTAGGAATGTTCAGAAAACTTTTTGGAAAGAGCTTGACCGTTTTTTAAAATTCATTTTCTTTGAAGAGGGTGGCTGAAGCAAAAGGGGTTGGGGGGCTCCTGAGGATATTCATCAAAGATGAATTGGGGGGGGGGGGCTATATCCATCTACTCATTCCAGCATTGGAAACAGCAAAGTTTAACTTGAATTTTAAGCTATCTTAAATCAAATTTAGTTCAACCGTTCAAAAGTTATAAAAAGTTACCATTTTTAAAAAGAATTGTATTAAATTTCGAACTTATCATCACCTAGAGTAATAAAGCTCTATATTTTAGTAATAAAATATACCAGTGACTTTCGAATGTATGAAATATTTTTGAACGAATTCGAATATGAGATAGTTCAAAATTTAAGCTTTTCCTCTTTCCAGGGATGTCAACATTAGATTGATTACATGTCAATTCAAACTTAATAATTAAACTTCTTTTTGAAACAACTGGTAATATTATCAGATTTAGGTCTTGGCTTTGGGTCGTCCGACTCCTTGAATTTGAGCTCTTTGGTATTTTTACCACCTTTTAAAGCGGTATTTCCATTCGCATAACAGAGGTGGGGCAGGGTTGCATTTGATTGATTGTCCTTTGTTATTGAATTTTTGAAAAAATGAGTTTTCTATCAACCATTTGAATAATAATTAAAGTTTTTTATTTTACATAAGTTTTCCTGTTACATATCAGGTACATATTTCATATAGGACAGTGTCTGCCTATTGTTATATTATGCTGATATAAGCAAAAAAGAAATTTCTTTTCCTCTTTCTGACCAATCCTACTCCACATCCGTGTCAATCCAATATGAAAAAGCTTGTAAACTAAAATTGATGAGTAAGCAAACGATATCACTCTTATTAAAAAAACAAAACCTTTAATGAAGATTTTAACAATTTGAGGCATAAGGAGTTAAACTGAAGGGATTCTTAGGCAAAAATAGTTGTTCGGTGTGTGCCGACGGTAAGGTCCGGTCTTTTGACCTTTCCAAGGCTCTCCTTAAAGGTTTTGTCTTGAAATATGTTGATATTGTTTGCTTACTCATGAATTTTAACTTACAAGCTTTTTTCCATTGAACTGTAACGGATGTGGAGCAAGATTGGTCAGAAAGAGAAAAATTCTTTGTTTATTGAGTACAATATAACAATATTTAGGAGACACCGGTCTGATTTAAAACATTGTGTATGATATGAAACAGGAACACGTCTATGTAAAACTAGATAAAACCTTGAAGGATTACAAAAGCAATGAAAGTCAAAATAGTTTCTGCTAAGGATCTGAATTTTCCCCTTTTTGGGTCGTTTTAAGGGTCAAAAAGATCTCTAAAAAGTAAATTTTTCTAGAATTGTCCTTCTAAGGGTCACTTTTTCGCCCATTTTGTCTTTCTAAGGTTAACTTTTTCGCAAAAATTTACTCTCTTGGGGTCAACAATTAACATTCTCCAATGCTTAGTAATGTCTTAGGGAATCTAGTTGAAAGAATAGATCAAATTTCAGTCTCAGTAATATTTTTGGAAATTGGTTATATTAGGGCAACAAGTAGTGGAGTATGGGTATAAAAATAATTTTGCTTTGCTTGTATTTTATATTTATATTTCAGTCTCAGTGATATTTTGGGAAATTGGTTATTAGGGCATTTTTGAAGCTAGTTTTACTAGCAACCAGTAGGGCAGGGATATCAAAATATTTTTGCTTGGCTCGTATTTTTAAGTTAAATTTTAGTCAAGGTGTTCTAGGAATTTGGTTGAAAAGTCATTTTCAAACAAATTTTAGCGATGGGGTATAAATTTTTTTTCTTGGCTAATATTTTATAGGTCAAATTTTAGTCAAGGTGATATTTTGGGACTTCGGTTAATGAGGCATCTTTGTTGTATATTTCAGTAAACTGAAGGGTGCGGATATTTTCGATTTGGGGATCTTATTGATTGATACCAGTGACATGTTTTCAATTCCTTGAGGCTGTTCTCTCATCTTAGTCGACAAATTTCAACCAATCAAAAAATAATATCGGGAATATTATCCAAAGGTATCAATTCTAATGATTCTGACTATTTTGTTGAATTGGCTCGAGGGAACGATTGGAACTAGAAATTCCAATGTACTAATGTAGCTTAGAAACTACTATTATTTTCGAGATTTAGTCGCGTATTTCATGGCAGCCATCACAATCATTTCTTATATCTAAAATTATGTTCCTTTGAATGTCAGTTCAAAGCTGTATGCTAATGTTTCACATGGGCCAAATATTTCAAATCAATCTATCATCTGCATGTCAAGAGTAGTTAAGTCTATGATGTTTGACAAAATCACTTAGAACTAACATCTTATCGCATACACTATGCCTGTATTTTTTATATCCATCAACAACATACAAATGAATGTATTCCATCAATTGTAAAACCACGTTTACGATAGTTGAATAGTTTTAAGAATCAGAAGAAAACGTCAAAACTGAACATTCTTTCATCCCATTCTGATGAAGGAAACCAATTGCAAATTAAAGAAGCTAAAGATAAAGTAATTGCAATGTACAATGCAATCATAAACTTCCCCTATACAAATAAAGATATGGTCTTACCATTCCTCGTTTAACTCCATGGGTACCGCGGACACCTCCCCACATGTACTGGAAACCGTCCCCTTTCAATATCTCGCCCACCAGATTGTCTTGAGATAACTTGACGTGTAGCTCACTGTTGTAACGATCCAATTCCATTTTTGGTGTTGGTTTGATATCCTCCTGTTTGATTTCCTCTTTCACTTCGACTTTTGATACTTCTTCTTTCTATAAAAAAAATATTGAGAAAAAAGTTTTTAGATCACATTCCAAATTGGTCTCAAAGCCATTTGGATTACCAGAGAGCCATTATTATTTGAAAAGAAAATATTATTTATTTATTATTTAATTATTTAAATATAACTTATTATTTACATTGGCTTCTAAACACTTTAAAGCAAGTACTGTAACAGATCGAAAAAACGATTTCAAAGTTCTTTTTCTTTGTTTCTTCAAAATTATTCATTATGGAAAATTATAGTTTCGAATGTTTTTATAAGTTTCGAAAAGAATAGCGATTGAGTGTTCTTCAATTCTTTTTTTGACCATATAATTAACGCGGAATAACATGGTTTAGATAACATATAACATCGTTTCCTCGGGGTTATTAATCCCAAATCACCCAAGAATACCATGTTATTCCGCGTTAATTATATGGTCAAAAAAAGAATTGAAGAACACTCAATCGCTATTCTTTTCGAAACTTATAAAAACATTCGAAACTATAAAAAAACATTCGACTGACACTCTTATTATTTTGATTGGCTTAAAAATTTTGTACAATATTTTGTTAACCAATTAAAATACCGTACGATACTTTTCTTTCAACCAATAGAAATTTTTGTTTACATCAGGGCGATTACAAAAAAGCGGGGCTATTACGGATTTATCGCCCGCTCGTCCTTTACAAATCTAAGCTAAATGTAATCAACCATATAATTAGAATTTTAAGGATAGGCTTATCTAATCTAAATTTAGCACAACAATTTAAGATTTTTTACCCAATTCTTATTTTTTAGGATTTTAGTTTCTATCTATAAAAGACAGATCAGACACCGGCAATTATACCTTCGGTTCTTCTGCCGATTGGGGTTGCTTAGACTCTGTTACTTCAGATTTAGATATATTTGGTGTAATGGTATCAACTGCAGGTTTGGTTTCGATTATTTCAGTCATGTCAACATCTTTGGTAAAGTCTTCTGTATTACCAGGTGGTTGTTGATCAGGTTTGATTGTTCGATTGTAACTCATATTGTGCGGTGGTCTTGGCCCCCTCATTCTGAATGAATCGTCTCTACCTGGTGATCTAAATCGATGCTGGTTTGGACCATGATTTCCTGGTAAAAGATGAAAATGAATGTAGTGAAATTAATAAGTAAAGCATGGGATGCAGGGGCTGAAGGTCCCAAAAAATTTAGAATACGTAGATAATATTAGTTATTTTGCTTATATGCAACAAAAGAAATTAAATTTTGCTAGAAAATATATTTTCTTCAGTTTCAAAAATTGCAATCTTGCATCAATGAGTATTTTGGCTGGTGTACGAACATAAAAAAGTACTTAGAAAAATCCCTGCACAAAGTACTCCAAAAAGGTTATTGCAAATGCAATTTGAGAAAAGGAGTCCTCAAAAAAATTTAAAAAGTACATGGTAAAACTCTGAATCTGACTGCTAGAAGATTTGGAGTAGCAATTGTAAGCTAGTTCTTTATTCTTTTATCTATATATTATAGAAAACGTTTCTATACCTCCTCTGAATGGTGGTCGGCCACCTCTTGGACTCATCCCCATTCTTGGTCGTTGTTGATTATTTGGTCTCATCAAGGGTGCAATTCCAAACCTTGCATTTTGGTGACGAGGCCGAGGAAATCCCCCACCTCTACCATTGTAATTGTTATAGCCACCAAAAAATGACATCTTGATTATTTTTATTTTTTCTTGAAGAAAGTTTTGTTCAAAACGAATTACCATCACAAAATTGGACATTTTCTCAAAAAGAACTACTTATCTTATCAATTTGACAATGACAAACTATTTTCTTTAACCAGCTTTAATTGTAAAAATTTATATATGTATTTTAACGAAAACGCTTTGCAGATTCTATCAGCGAGATGAATATTTTTTCTACCTGTTTCATTAAATATTCGCCAATTTTAGCGCAGTTTGGCAGAATTTATTTTGGTCATTTAAAAAAATTTCTAAATTTGGCAAAATTTTGGCAAATTTGGCAACAATTTTTTGGCAATTCGCCAAAATTTCTTCCCTTAAGGTAAATAAAGCCCACCTTTATCTCACTCCTCATCTCTGACTTAAAATCGGCAGCGGCAAGTGCGCAGGACCAAACAGGCAACAGTTTTTTTCTCAATTTAGACTATTTTTCATGCCTTGCCCTCTTCATTGTTCTGTCATCAGACACTCAGTGTAGGTGGAAGTTCAATAGTCCTTTGTTAGAAAAAGCTACCTTAAGGGAAGAAATTTTCGTGAGAAGAAATTTTCGCGGAATTCAATTTCGCGAATTTGGGCGTGATTCCCGAAAGTAAATTCCGCGAAACACACCAAAACGGCTAAACCACGAAATCAAATTCCGCGAAACACGAATATTCTCACAAAAAAATCACCCCTAAAATTGGTCTTTTTAGGGCAAAATAGGGCTTTTCGTTGACAAATAATTCCCTCAACCGCGAAATTAAATTCCGTGAAACTTTTGAAATCAGCTCATTCGCGAAATTAAATTGTGCGAAATTTGCCATTTTGAAACTCTGATTCGCGAAATTAAATTCCGTGAAAATTTCTTCTAGCGAAAATTTTTCCCTTAAGGTATTCTCTTTAAGGCGTGGTTAAATTATATACATTAATTTATTTCTAAATTTTTGAAATTTTTTAATTAAGTCTTTATGATTAAAAAATTTACTGTCTTTTAAAGAAAATAAAGACGTATAAATTCTTGAAAAAGAAATTATTTCTTGCAATTCTTTACCATTTTTTTGGTAAAGAGTTTAAAGTTTTTTTCTTCACTTCTCTTGAGATCAAAGCCACCGACATGGTAGTTCTGTACATTTTTTTCAATGAATGGATTTTCTAGCGTTTGGGATTTTTAAAACGTAATATGAGATAGGGGTGAAAGATAGGATAAGTTCTAAATAAGATCTAAATTCTTCTTGGTCACGTAGACGAAGTTCAGCAAACATGTTGTTGTAGCCACTTTTTTCGTTTCTCAACTTTAACCAGTAGGCGTACCCAGCAAGACCTTTCAGCTCGACTTTTCTTTTTCAAATATTTCCTCTCAAATTTCCATTTCAAAAGAATTAGCACAATACGTGCTACTGCCTTCCTACTTCCACTCATGTCGTTTGTTGAGTGAGAAAATGAGTTGAGAAAAAACTATTGCAGATTTGATACAACATACAAAAATTTCAAAAAGACTTAAAAGAAAATAGTTAATTTCTTTAATGTATTTTTGATTAAAAAATTTCAAAATTTTTAAAGATATTAATGTAGTGTAACCACAGCTTTACAGAATCAACAAACCATCAAAATAACACATTTCCTCATCAGAAGCTTTTTAATTATCTGACATTATGACTTTTTTGAAACCGTTTCGAATTTAACCAGTCAGGTTATGTATCGGAATTCCTATGGGAGTTCTTTTCCAAGAAGCTAAAGTTGTGAAAAATAATCATAAAAACAGCCCATGACCCTGCTGAAGCACCAGACGAACACTGGACGCGCAAAGTCCGATGTCGGACAGTGTCGGATATTTTTTAACACTGGACAATCTCAACACTTCTGTTTTTGGTTTGGGACCGCGAACTAAGCAAAAAGACGTGCTTTTTTTGCCGCTATCTTGTTTTAGAATGAGAATTATTTTTCGTGTCAGTTCACATTGAAATTTTCTCATCCAATCAGATCGTACAATTTCACTTTTGCTTTCTCTTGTCTAATAAGACGGGGGATTGAGTCATGTGACATCTCTATTGAAAAACCCGCGCGGAATAAAAAAGAAATACAGGGGGTCACACTACTGGCTACAGGAATTGAAAGCAAACGATCAAGTAAGGCCAATATTTTTGGTTTTTCTAAAGGACTAAAGGTATAGGAAGCTTTACTGAAGGCGACATAAGGCTGGGACTATTTATTTAAAAGATATGATGGACAAAAAAAGGCACTTTTTTGGGTGATAATTTTAAGATTTTACTTAGAAACTTGAATTCTCTTACACTCCAACCCCCGCCCCACACCGCCTTGATATGAGCAAGGGAACCATGTTGGCCACCTCTACTGAAAATTTCAGATCAAAACAAACAAGGAATAAATTCCTGTAGCTCGATGAAAATTGGAAAAAGCTGGTTTTTGACTGTTTCTGATTCTAAAGTGCTATTTTTTGGTAAAAGCTATG
The DNA here is from genome assembly GCF_902728285.1 of Clytia hemisphaerica. NCBI lineage: Eukaryota > Metazoa > Cnidaria > Hydrozoa > Leptothecata > Clytiidae > Clytia > Clytia hemisphaerica. The sequence continues at coordinate 53,237 of NW_027103417.1, read as the reverse complement.
CAATTTATGTTTGGATTTCTAGAAAAAAAATAGTAGAACAGGTCCACGAGCCGATAAACATTCTATTTTGAAAATCACAAACATTTTAACATACCCAGACGATGTCAATCGAACGAATCGAACGCCGAATCAATTGAATGCAATCGACACAATCGAATGCCAATCGAATATTACTGCAATTTTCTCGATTGATTCGATTGCGTTCAATTAATACCTGGATTCGATTGATTCGATTATTGATTCGATTGTGTTTGATTGATTCGATTGCGTTCGATTGACTATTGATGTATACATGTTTACTGCAGGTTATGTGTCAAAGCCTGTTTGTTGCGTTGATTTATCTATCGTATCGATACTTAACCTCCCTAATAAGAAGAGGCGCTCGAAATTGAAAGGAATTGAGGTAAATTGGAATCTAATTTAATCGACCACCCGTCGAACGCAGTCAAACGTAATCAAACATCAATCGAACGTAATCGAACATCAATCGAACGTAATCGAACATCAATCGAACGTAATCGAATATCAATAGAACGTAATCGAATATCAATCGAATCAATCGAATCAATCGAATTTTTCCCAGAATTTTACGTTCGATTGATATTCGATTGCGTTCGATTGATTCGATTGGAATTTTCGTTCGATTCCGTTCGATTGACATCATCTGTTGCTGTTGGACATATAGCCTGGTCTCCCTAGAGCGATTTGCATTCTCTTTAAGAGAATGCAGTCCGCTTGCTTGCGCTCACTTCGCTAAAGCCGTAAGGGCCAATCTACACAGCGCGGAGTTCTAAAGAAAAAAGAGGATAGTCCTCCAGTTGCTAGTGAAGATAGGGCTTTCTGTTACATGAAAACATGAAAAAGAAGAAAACAGTGGCAAGTTCATTTTCCAAGAAAACATGGTTTGTCATGATAATGCATACAAACTTTTTTATGGACTTTGGTGTAATCTTTGGATGTTTTAAATAGTTGTAGATCTTGTAAGACTGCTTTTTATTAATTTCTGTTTTGCTGCCCTGGGTTGGCTAGGAAACATGGGTTTTCACTTTCATTCTCTAGGGAGACCAAGCTCTATAATTTTAGAACTTTGTATATATGTTGAGGTAATTTTTGTTTTTTCTAAAATTTTGAGCTTGGATATCCAGGCTATTGGACATACAGTATAGACCTAACTCTTCATACAAAAATTACGGGAAACACATGTTTGGACTTTGTACCCTATGCTGCACTCAAGCACTTTAAGCCAAAGTCCCGCAAAGGCGGGACAAAAATCAGTTTTTTGAAGTTTGCAAAAAAACGCAACATAGAAGATGTTTCAAATTCAGTATGTGAATAGAGCAGTAAAAAATACAAATTTTCTATTTTTCCTTTTTTTTGCAAAAGTTCTAGAAATGAAAATAAAGGGATAATGATGATTGAATACTATCCATTGATGTCCCGCGGCACTATCGTAAAGCTAGAATCGCTTCGCGTACTCTTCGCTTGAGAAAATGATTGACAGATTGAAGTTTTTCATCCCCGCAGTGCTCGGGCGCTCTGGCGCTCTGCGAGAGTTCTCGGCTCAATCCTCAGACCGCGCTAAAATGGTAGACTGAGCTGTGATAGATCATTTCGATGGAAGTTGTTGGAATGTTTACAAGGCTCTTGACAGAAAATCGTTTGTTTTATTGTCAATGATGGCAGTGCCGTTATTAATTTTGTTAGATCTGACAAATTGATGCTTGTAAGTGCACTTTATAGTTTTGATTCCCATTGAAGAATCATATTCTGGTTTTCATGTTATTAGATGCTGTTTTAGAGCTTTAGGTCTACACTGACACATAGCTGTCAACTTCGCCTCACAAAAATGCGGGAGAGCTCCAAGTCCAAAAAAATTTTCCCCGATAATCCGATTTTTCAAAATCGGAAAATCGGAAAATCGGGAAATCGGGGAAATTTTCTTGTAAAATCCGATTTTATTGGAATTTTTTTTCGGGAAATCGGGGTATTTTTCGTTCCGATCTTTCAAAATCCAGAAATTTTGCCGTTTGGTTTTTCCAAAATCGGAAAATTTTTGGAAATGCGGGAGATGCGGGAGAAAATCCCAAAAATGCGGGAGATTTGGCAGAATTTTCTTCACGCGGGAGAAATCGTTGACATGCGGGAGTCTCCCGCTCAATGCGGGAGAGTTGTCAGTTGACAGCTATGCTGACATACTGCATGCAAGTTTTTTCTCTCACTTTCTAAATCAAAGAAAACTTTTTTGAAGCTCGAAAACCATACCTAGCAAACATTCTCAAATTCTAATTAAAAACTATCAAACTATAATACCTGCCTTGTCTGCTTAAGAATTCCATCTGCTTTATTCAGTTATCTGGTTATTGTACACAAGTTTTGTGCAAAAGCACGCATGTCTGCTCTGGAGAGGGCTTGTACACGTCGACGTCTCTAGATTAAAGAGCGCATTTTATGGCGCTAAAGTAGCTAAAGGCGCAAATTTCTGGGACGTCTTTCGTCGTTTTTCTATCTAAAGACGTCTCTTAAAAAGAGTAAGTGAACCTCGCTGTCACTCGCTTGTTCTTTCTCATTTTCACTTGGTGATAAAATACAGACCACAATCTGCAAAATTCACCTGTAGAAAGAATTCACTCTTTTCTGGTCTGTAATTTGATGTGATTGAAACCGAATATTTTAAACGGGAAACGATCGGATTAATTCCGATTATCAATAAATTTTCACTTTCGTTTTCAAAATATACAAAAAATGCATTTTTCTGCAATCTAATCTACACAACACTGGACAACATCAACTGATCACTGCAGACAACAAGCAAGATTTTGAGGACAAGGAAGTGTAGAAAAAGGAGAGGTTAATCTATCTTTGCTGTATCTCAAAAACCAAAAGGTAGCTATGGGATTTTATGTATTCTTTTCTCATTATAAACAGAACAACAACAGGAAGGAAAAAAAAAGATTCCACGTCCTGGACTAAGAAAGATTCCATGTGATTCCACTGACTTTACTAGAATGTTTCCCCTGTCTTTTGAGAGAGGACAGAGAGCCAGCTAAAAGATGAATAACTTACTACCGTGAGATTGGGTAACTTGCATCAGTTGGGCCATTCCAGTTTTTATTCGTTACCCCCCAATGGACGACATGGAATTTCCGTAGCAAATTGCTTTCAAGAAAGTCTGGAATTTCCGTAACAAATTTACAAAATACCTATCAAAACAGTGGAATTCCGTTACTGTAACCTAAAAAAATCATGGAATTCCAATACTTTATAATGCAAAATTAAGTAAAATTCATGGAATTCCGATACTTTCTCTTTAAAGTTTGCCTGGAATTCCGTGCCAAAATTTATTTCAAAAATTGATGTCATCCATTAGGGGGTAATTTTTTTTTTCTGGAATGGCCCAGTGGAGGCTAACATGCATAGCCCTCAAATGAAAGACCTGGCTGGTCATTAAAATACAACTACGCAGCTCCTCTCGCAGCTCTAGTCTACCATTTTTGTTTTGACTTAACTTTGTATTTTAATGACCAGCTAGGTCTTTCGTTTGAGGGCTATGCATGTTCCAGTATGGATTCCACAAAATCTCGCGCCGAAGATATTTTCGGTACAGCAAGCCTCACGCCAAGCAAAATTTCTTTTGTACCAACATTCAATTTTTCAATAAGGGTGCAAGATGGGAAAAGAGGCGCATGCGCCAACATGATTAATAAATTGACGCGAGCGTAAGCAAATTTAGCCAAATGAAAGCTAAAAATCGATTGATTATGGAGTCATTCGCGCCGAGCTGGAATTATTACTTTACGCCAAATGAAAATCAAACAATCTTTGTAAGTACCCTTACGCCAATGCGCCAAAAACGTTTTAGTTGTACGCCGAAGATCTTCGGCGTTAGTTACACGAAATCCATACTGGACACTGTCATTTAAATGGTACAAAAAATAGCTGTTTTTTCACCATCTTTACACCCCTGACTAGTTTTGAAAATTAAAGACTCGTAAATGTCTACTAGGCCCTACACTGATACCTGTGGTTAAGTTAAAACGTTCGTTTTTGGACCCATGCTGGTCCCGTAACTGTAAAAGGTATACTTAAAGAGATATAAGCTTTTGAACTGCGGTCCTAAAAAGGACAATGAATTGTCCTAATTGAAAGGATAATGAGTTATCCAAGATCAATAAGTCTTGATAGGGTGCTCCGATCAAGTCGAAATTTGGTACACATGAAGAACCTTATCCTACAACAAGATTCCAATTATAAAATCTTGTAAAAAGGTCCAAAAATGGACAATAAATTGTCCTAGATGTTGTAAAGTATGGGCAATTAATTGTCATCAAAATCAACTTTAAAATAAAAATTCATTCAAGATCCTCTCAGATCAGGCTCTAAATATCTCAAACATAAGATGATTAAAATGAAAATCGTTGAACGGCCCCTCTGATGGACAATCTGTTGTCCTAAAGGCAAATGTATTTAAATTAACCACTTTTTGTGCTCTAACGCTAGGGATTCAACCATTTTTATCTTTTCCAAAATAGTGCCAAAACTATTAGCTTATATAAGCTAAAATTTTGCACAAAACTGTATGAATGGTTTACAATTAGTGTCCAGATAACAAATTTTGCTTATTCGGTCCCGAAAAGGACAATAAATTGTCCTTTTTGTAAAATATAACAGTTAAAGTATGGACAATTAATTGTCCTAAATATGGACCATTTAACCTATATCTGACTCTAAAACAGCTACAGCTGGTACTATTATACCCCAAATCATGATAAAAACATGAGGGATAAGTCAAAACGAGCCATTAAATGGACAAAATGTTGTCTTGTAGTTGCGGTGAAAATAGATAGACTATGGAGCTTTTAGATATCATTTGCAGGACAATTTTTTGTCTAACTTATGGACCCTTTTACATTCAAACTAATTTAGTATTTCTTAGTTTATATTCTTACAGTATAAATTAGGAGAGTTGTTCCACTCTTTTTTTATTATAGCTCTACCTTTTCTAAAGATAAAAGAAAAAATTCCTCTTTTGAAGAGCTAAAAGACAACAATTTGTCCAAAAATGGACCTTTTATCTGCCCATTTTACTTTTCACATTACAGGTTTTATGTTTAACCATAGTGTTTTTGTGTTAAAGATCACTTGATAGTTTCAGTTTTGACCACTTTCATAATTTAGATACTAAAACTAATGTAAAATTAAGGACAAGTTTATTGTCCTATTTTGGGACCCAAATACGTAAAAAGTGGGCCTTTTTACTATTAGGAGTTAAAACAACCATTCAGCTTTAGTTTAAACTAGGTTTGGTATAGACTAAGCTTAAATGGCCCTTTTTAGGACAATCTTTTTGTCTGGACAACAAATTAGCCATATTTGGGCCATTTAACCCCCTGGAGTGATTTTAACCATCTTTTATCCTTTCTAATGTTAATATAGAGGTTTTCTGAGATTTTCTCTAATTTTTGATGTAATTTGGGCAAGTTATTACAAAAACCTTATTTTAAGCCATTTTTGGCATGGTGCATGATTTGTACCATTTAAATGACAGTGTCCTACTGGTGCATGTTAGCCTCCACTGATGCAAGTTACCCAATCTCACGGTACTACAGTATAAATTTTGTTACTCCAAGCCTGCTCCAAGCTGCTGCCGGCCATACATACAAGCTGCCAGTTACATCAAAATGCCAAAAACATTCCAGTTAGGAACATTTGACCTGAACATACTCCAAACATTAAGAGCCAGTTTTTCTAAGAGCGGGGCAGGTCCAATAGTTTGAAACTTAGATTTTTTTTCATCTTTGGATATGTTTTATTAAGTATAATGGGCTATTCCATTTTAAACCATACAGGGGTATTTATTGACAAACTTTTCCAGGGGGGACTGAGCCTTGATTTTCCAAGGGGCTTTTGGTCATTTTCAGATTTTCCAAGGGGGTTATTAAAGGTTTCCAGGGGGTTCTCTCCTCCTAAACTAGCATCAATAGTCACTTTCCAGGCCCTTTTTCTCAAAATTTCACTTTCCAGGGGTGTTGACTCCTAATTTCCAGGGGATAGTTTGTTATCCAAAATTTCCAAGGGGGTTAGTGAAAAAAGTTCGTCAATACCCCTGTACAATTTTTTTTTGGAATCATAGCCCAATGAATTGTTAGTTTGCTGTCGCCCGACCCTAGATTTTGAAGGTGGGTCGGTCGGTCGGAAATTTATTTTATGTTGACGATTTATGAAATTTTCGAACATGGAAGGGTTAAAACAGTTTGTTTACATTTAGGTAATAGTCTGGCAGCAATAAAAGTTGACCTTGAAAAAAATTCTGCGTAAACTTTCTTGGTATCATTGGAAGCGGAATTTTAGCATAGTTAGCAAGTTTTAACATACTCAGAGCTTCACGTTGAGGCCCTCAGAGCCTCACGTTGAGGCCCTTGGGGAAAAAAATTGGTGAAATAAAACACTAAGGACCCATTTTCGATATAAAATGCCTTGAAAAGTGCTATCCTTGCAATGGTAGGTGCCTTTTAAAACACTCAATGTATACCCCTGTCTCAAAATTTGGGGGTGGGGGGATTTCCCAACAAAGATTTCTGGAGAACACAAGCAATTAAACAGTGTCATCCATGACAGTGTAGCTCTAAAGCTCTAAAACAGCATCTAATAACATGAAAACCAGAATATGATTCTTCAATGGGAATCAAAACTATAAAGTGCACTTACAAACATCAATTTGTCAGATCTAACAAAATTTATAACGGCACTGTCATCATTGACAATAAAACAAACAATATTCTGTCAAGAGCCTTGTAAACATTCCAACAACTTCCATCGAAATGATCTATCACAGCTCAGTCTACCATTTTAGCGCGGTTCGAGGATTGAACCGAGAACTCGCAGAGCGCCAGAGCTCCCGCGCGGCGCGCACCGCGCAGGGATGAAAAACTTCAATCTGTCAATCATTTTCTCAAGCGAAGAGTACGCGAAGCGGTTCTAGCTTTACGATAGTGCCGCGGATCATCAATGGATAGTATTCAATTATCATTATGCCTTTATTTTCATTACTAGAACTTTAGCAAAAAAAAGGAAAAATAGAAAAGTTGTATTTTTTACTGCTCTATTCACATACTGAATTTGAAACATCTTCTATGTGGCGTTTTTTTGCAAACTTCAAAAAACTGATTTTTGTCCTGCCTTTGCGGGATTTTGGCCCAAGTGCTTGAGTGCAGCATAGGGTACAAAGTCCAAATATGCGTTTCCCGTAATTTTTGTATGAAGAGTGAGGTCTACACTGCATGATATGAAATGGGTCAAGTGCAAGGCGAAAGCCCTTGGGCGAAAGCACATGGGGATAGCGCTGACTTTCAAAGACTGTACCAACGGTACCAAGAAAGTTTACGCGGAATTTTTTTCTACGTTCACCCCTGTTTTGTTGTATTTCGGCCAGACTATAATTTTGAATGGAAAACAGAAGAGCGCTATCAGGGAATTCACAATTCTTATGCTTGAGACAGACAAGATACGAGTTTTGATTTGATTGTTTTAAGTTTTTGAAGAAAAAAAATTTCTTCTTTAAAATGGCAATAAAATTTTTTGGGTCGGCAGGTTTTAAGGTAGGGTCGGTCGGGTGACGGCAAACCAACAATTTTTTAAGTCCAGCCTGAATCATAATACACTTAATACATTAGTATATTTTCATGAATTTAAACAATAAGGATAGGTAATCAAACAAAATTATCATTTAAATTATTGTAGTCAGGCCACTTTTTACTTTAATTGGATTAAATTTCGCGAAAAAAATTTTCTGTATTTAATATTGTGAATAAGCCTGAAAATGTATTGAAATTTTAATGGGACAATTAAGAGGAGCTTCTTAAAACAATACATCATAAAAAAATTTGACATTGCCAGGATGAAGAGTGTAATGTTTTCCCAATCCACGAGCAAATTAGATCTTTCATTTTGTTCTCAGATTATGTAATCCTTGTTTAAAACCAGACAAGATACCAGGGTAGTAAAAAAACTGATAATCCAGGGGGGGGGTCAGTACTAAAATGTAAGACATACATGAGTACTAAAAGTATTTTCGCTAATTTTTGACATACCCCCACCTATTTTTCGAAAATGTTATTTTAGTACACATGTACTAAAATTATTTTGAGCAATCTAACATAGATACCACCCATTTTTTGCCCTTTTACGGCTTTAAATTTACCAAACCTAGTCGAATTTTGTGCATCAATCTGCAAATGATATAATTTTATTACTAAACTGTGCTGAACATAAAAATATTTTTAAAAAATATTTAAAAAATTGGAAAAATTCTGAAAGATAATTCTGAAGATTTTTTCGAAAATTCCTGAAAAAAAATAATCAAATTTTGTCCAAAATTGTTAAAAAAAATGCTCCATTTTGGCTGATTTTAGAACAAAATACTAAGATTTTTCAAAAATTTCTTTAAGGGACCACCCTTTTTGGTATTTAAGTACACATGGTACTAAAATTATTTTTGAGCTTTTTTGCAGTACCACCACGTCACTAAATGTCATGATGTCTGAGATTTTAGTACCGACCCCCCCCCCCCCTGGATAATCTGCATTGAATGAGTAAAACCAATAGTATTGCCCAAACCTTTTCAGGCCACTAGGTAATTTGAACTTGAAAAAGTCCTGAACATGACCCCGAACCGACCCACGTGTATTTTCAGGGTGTGTTCCAGACCAGGTTTTCAGAGGCAAAAATCAAAAAATTGTGGCCTGAACTTGGCCTGAACATTCTGACAGAAAGAATGGTTTGCTATTTGGGCCAGCCGAAAAAGTTTGGGGCATGTTCAGGCCATACCGTTGATCGTGAATGAGGCTGACTGTTTTTACTAAAACGAGCCATAAAATGCTGGTAAAGTTTAAAAAAACGTAATAAATTTTCGATATAGATTCTATTTTTTATATTTTCAGAGTGCAAATGGAGGTTCGATTCACTTCAAACAATTCAATTGATTCAATTGGGATGGCTAATGATGACGAAATTCTAATCCAATCATCAAAAGAGTTCACAGTGCACATTTACAAATACAGATGGTTTATATTGGTACTTTATAGTTTAACAGCTTTTTCAAACACTCTGGTTTGGTTAAGTTTATTTACTGTCACTGATGCAACTTCAATTTTCTATGGTGTAAAAGAAGAATATTTGATTTGGTCTTCGGCTTCATCAACTGTCATTCAGTGTTTTATTGCTATTCCATTTTCATTTCTACCATCTCGACTTGGATTGAGAACCTCGATGATCATAGCAGCTGCTTTAAATTCTGTTGGTGCTTGTATCATGATTGCTGGTGCCCATCGTGGAGGCTTTGCATATTTTATTGCAGGACAAGCAATTGTGGCTATTGCAGCCAGTATTTTACCGCAACTTGCTCCAGAAGTATCAGCTGTTTGGTTTGGTAAAAACGAACAAGCCATCAGTACTGGAATAGGAGTCACAGTTGGTAATGCAGGTGCTGCATTTGGATTTCTTCAACCAGCTTTATTTTTAAAAGATGTTGACCCTCGAACGGATATTGATAAACTGAGCATGAAAATTAAACAACTGATTTACGTACAAGCTGGATTATGTGTTATTTTGACTGTCATTGTTTTCATTTTCTTTAAACAACGCCCTGCAAAACCTCCATCCGTTTCACAAGCTGTACGTCCAGGCCCTGGATCCCTTAATTTCCAAGAATTTTCACGTTGTTGTAAAGAAGTGTTATCAAACTGTCAATTTCATATCATTGGTAATCACTTTTGCTTTGATGAATATGGTCACTTTTGTAGTACCCGTTGTTTTAAACCAGATTATGGGGTGGAAATTTCCAGGTAAGGATGCAATGTTTGGTTGGATGGGGTTTGCTGGTATAGTTTCTGGAATTCTTGGAAGTGTTGTGTTTAGTTTAATATTGGACAAAACAAAAGCCTTCAAAGCGATGAATGTTGTCATTGCTTTTATTTCTGTCATCATGTGGGTGGCTTTTGTAGATCTGTTGAAACGCGTTGCAAACCTTGCAGTTTCGATGATCGTTTTTATTGTAGCTTTACTTCTATTTATTCCTATGAGTCCTATATTGGTTGATACCATGGCTGAAATTACGTATCCTTTACCTGAGAGTATCCCATTTGCTGTTGCAATCACTGGAGCTAGACTTTACAGTATACCGATAACATTTTTAGCTGGATACTTGGTTGACCAGAAGAAATATTATGGTGTTGCGCACATGTTTACTGGAGTGTTGGCTTTTTGTTTACTTCTAGTGATTGTAATGAGAGTGGATCGTAAAAGGACTTTAGCAGGACTTGAAAGTAATACAGTTGTTGATGATGAGTTGATGGTTGGTGGGCCGATCATCATTGGCGACCACGATGAAGAGGATGACGAATAAGACAAACGTACAAACCACGATCTTTGGTGAAAGTCTCTGTTTGCGAAACGTCTAACTTAATGATATTAAACATTATTGCGCATTTTTTTACGACCAAGGATTTTTTCTAATGAAATGCTCGTCTTTGATATTTGGATTTACATTGATAATTCTGAGTTATAAACACTACCTTGAAAGTCTAACTTATCGTAAGTTGAATAGTGAGTTAACTTAGTTTCCCTGGGGTTTTAGCCAAGGACTAAATTTCGCGAAAGTCGCGAAGAACTAATTAAAGTGAATAGCTCTTCGCGATTTTTAGTCCAGTGGACTGGTACAAGAATTTTGCAGTGTTAATACTTTTTTGTTTAAAAATTATCGTTTTTTTTTTATATTTTTGATATTGTTGGTGTTTTTTAAAGGAAGTTATATGGGGATTTAAAAAAGATAAAATTTAAAGTTCATGTAAAGATAAAAATTTGTTTATAATATTGAACTTTTTGAGAAAAAATATCTAGCCTCTAGGATCATTTTTCTTGGTATAGTAAAAAATAAGAATTTTTGAACTAGCGTAATACACCCCTGTCTCACAGCTCCGGTGGGACCTTTTTCCTCAGTGGGGATAAAAAATCCTATTGAAATCCCAATGGAGAAATTCTTTTGTATCAAGGTTAAAAAATCCAGTGGGGATGATTTTGGAGTGCAATATTTTAACATAGAATTTCGAGTGGGGGATGAAATCAAAGTAATTTTCCCAGTAGGGCTGAAAATTTAAGGGTACTTTTCCACCAGGGACAAAATGCTTGCTAAATTTTCCATTGGGGCTTGGGTCAGCAGGTCTGTGACACGGATGTCGTAATTAAGGAAGAGTTCTTACGAAAAATCAGATAGGCTAAAAGAAAGGTCAAATCGGCCAAAGTTGTTTCTTCGAGAATAGACGATATCGGCTTTCCGAATTCTCCCCGAATGATTACCCACGATGCATTGCGCAAAAAAATTCACGGACAATATTGACTTACTGAATTTTTTTGCGCAATGCATCATGGGTAATCATTCGGGGAGAATTTCGTTAAGCCGATATCGTTTATACTTAGAAGAAGTTCAAAAACACGCAAAACTATTTTTAGTATTTTCTTAGTATTTTTGTATTAGTATTTGGATAAAAGGAATCAAAGGAAAAGCTGTGCCTAGCTATAGGACATATTCACTGATATTTAGCTATTTTTGCCTATAATTATGTATTTTAACACTTAACTTGTCTTCGCCGAATCGCGTTGAGAATCTAAAATCCTATCAATTCCTTTGTTACACCAGCAAAGAAACTTCATTTTTTATCTATAGAGACTGTCGTAAACAAAAAAAACTGAAAGTAGTTTAAAACTATTACATAGTTGGACAATCGAATTAGGTCCTTCGGCCCTAGTTGAACCATCTTAAAAAAAAGAATACTAAATGTCTTCCTTTCCTGGCTTTAAGATCAGTAAGTAAAGATTTTTTAAAATGTATCAATTTTTTTTAGATATTAGTTTCAACGTTGAAAATAGCATAATTTTTTAACAGCATTTCTTTTTCACTTTATATAAATAGTTCAAGATAACGATTACACTCAAAGATAACAAATGATTTCAAAACAATCATCATATTTCCGCAATACTATATTTTTTTGGGCGAAGTAAAAATGGGCTTGGAAATGATCCACTTGTTTCTGCTGGGAAAATCTGAAGAAAAGTCTATTCGGGGTCTCATTTTAATAAATTTTGGCAAAAGAATAAATCCTTTCGGCGTTTTTCTTACTTTACCCCCAGACGTTTTAAATTTCGGTATCCATAGTAACAACAGTCTGAGAGCGTGGTCTTCTTGTCCCTCCGAAATTTTCATCCGCACTTTTCTTCTTAAATTGCATTGACAACGTTCTTCTCATTTCTTTATTCCAAATCATGTAAATCAAAACATCAATGATAGGATTCAAGTAAGCTAGAAAACTTATAAAATGATAATACATCAAGAGTTCTTTATTCGTTTCCAGTATAAAAGTAAAAGCAATATAAGGGACCCAAAGGAAAACGTAGGTTAGAGTCATCAAAGCGCATATTTTGAAGGATCGATTTTGAATTTTCCGGCGTCTGTCTTTTTCCTCTTTCTCTTTAATACTGCAACCGTGTACCATTGTTGAGTCTATGTGTTTGTTTTGTTTATTGACGATGTTGTAAAGTAATAAATTACAGACCAGAATGACTAAGATTCCAAGAACGATGACTGCAAACGGTAGTAGAAATCCTGTATAGAACATGGTCAGCCCATAAAAAGCTGTCAAGAATAAAGGTAGTAAAATGAAATAGATTTTTCGGTATAAGTTTTCCTTTAAAGTCGAGTGGAAAGGGAAACGTATGTTTAAGTACCGTTCCACTGGTATGATGGTCGTGTACAAAACCTCAAGCCCACATGACAAGACCATAGCAGCTGAAAAAACTCGAGGTGTCTTCTTAGTCTTATCATAAAGGCTTGAAAAATGATACCCAAGTCGCATTAAGCCGACCATAAAATGAGCGCAAAACAAGACTAAAACCAGCAATTGGTTGACGGAGAATCGTTTTGAAGTAAAATCTTGATTTTGAACACGTTTCTTTGTTTTGAAAATGATCCATATTCCGAATGATGTAAAAATAAGAATTAGAAATGATTCGCTTAAAGCCATGTATCTGTGAAACATGATTTCTGATCTGTCGCTCGCGAAATGAAATACACCTTTAAACTTTTTCTGATATGTATGAGAGCTATAGGCCTTTCTTTTTGGTTATTAATTGAATAAAAAACCACGGGCCTATGCTAATAATCAATTTGTTTAGAAATGAGTTTTAGGCCTTTGAACAATTCCAAAAAGATAGTGATATATTATATTGTGAAGAAAGGTTTCCAGGAAAATTGGACAGGTGATTTTGTTGTTGTTTTTATAAGACTTTCTCGAATTCGATATTTTCCGCGAATAACATTTTCTTACCGTCACATCAACCAAGTCATTATAACACTTCTCATGACCCGGGAAAAGTCCGTTAGTAAACACTTTTTTACCACCTGAAAATAATGTAGCTTTTCACTTGAATTAATGTGACCGTGTATGCTTTATTATTTCCTAAGCCAAAAGCCCGAGGGGTACTAGATTTGCGAGATGACGGGTATGTCCGAGCATGGATTTATTATAGAGACTCTGGATAAACATCGAATGAAACGGTGGAGAGCGAAGTATTGTATTTCCATTGTTTCAGAAAACAATCGATGTACAGGCTTTGTCCGCAAAGGACAACTGTCATGGCGGCTCGAAGGGCTCTGATTTTGAAAAATGATTAATACTCTTATTTCTTAAATGTTCTCTAACTTTATCTATTCGTACTTTTGCTGGCGAAAAGTTTGAAAATAAATGCTAGTATACCAAGCAGATACATTTATGAAATCTGGTGTGAGAAAAACATCACCAAGTAAAATCAAACAAAATACTTATAATGACACGAAATTTTCAATTGGGAAAATTTTTCTTATATTTCTCCGAGAAGAGCTGAGATTGACATATATTAGACGTGAGTCTCACAGCTCCAATGTGGTATGAAAATCTTTTGGTGGCACGTGGTGGCACGGTGGATTTTTTGAGGTTGGAGTTTAAAAAATTCTGGTGTCAATATTCAATTTCTTATACATAGTATGTTTTTGCATCTTTCTCGCAATTTCAAACGTCATAACGACCTATAATTAGCAATTAACTAGAAGAGTTTAAATCTCAGAGGAGAACTAAAAGTCTCATTTGGGAATTGGATAAGTGTATTTTGATGAGAAATGCAATTAAAATGCTATGAAGAATCATGTTAATGGTGGAAGGAGGGTGAACAATACTGTCATTGCTGCGGACAAGACTTGTACATGATAAATTGGCAAAAATCAGCCAGTTGTTTTTCCAGTGTCTATAATAATTCCTTGGTTCGAGCTAAAGTTCGAAAATCGACTCTTAGGGACTGAATTTCAAAACTTTTGTAAATTTTTTGGCGTTTTTGCCACCCTTAGAGAGACTATTTTCCCAAAATTTCAATCAAAATTTTCAAATTTTAGTCCAATCTTCAAGGATTTAAGACCCTTTGAGGGAGTTGATTTATGATTTTGGTAATTTTGTACCCCTTACCCTACAGAAACTAAATTGCTTTTTAATGGCTTTTGTACCCCTTTGAGAGACTTTCGAGAGTGTGTTAAAGGGACCCTTATGGCTCGCCCATACCCGACACCCATTTTGCCTGAGTACCCCCCGGGGCCAAAAGTTGGCTAATAAACAATAATACAATCGGAAGCGCTGAATCATAAAAAAGCGAAGTAATGTATGAACCGGGGACGAGAACTTGGGGAAGCAAACTCTGCTGAAGCATAATGTTCGTCCACCCCCTGTATGGATATAAAATAGAATGGCCAATCTAGTTGGTTTAAAATTTCTATGAAAAATAGGATACTTACAAGTACGTTTGAAAAATCTTACAGTTAAAAAATACAAGAAGGGCAAGAAATTATTTACATATTTGCTAAAAGTATTTTTTCGATAATGACATTGAGCAAAGCGAGCTTTATTATTATGGTAAGAGCCGTCGTCCCGTCGATGCCGGGACGGCTAGTTTAAAATAAGTGGCTTCATTTCCCTTCCAGGAGTTGTTTATCTAGCCGCTTTGGGGTTTTGAACAACTTTTTGAATGAAAGAAAATAAGGCGTTTCGTTTCTTTTCATTCATTCATTCGTCCTTTTTATGGCTTTTTTTCAGTGAGGCTTTGTTGGTGTATTATTGGTGTGGGAGGCAGCATGACTGAGTTTAAAAACTGAATTGGCGTAAAATAACACTTTGAATTTCATTTTTTGGACGCCTCTCACGCTTTTTCCATAATTTTTTCAGTATATTATCCGTGATATCATCAAATTCAATTTCGGCGCCCTTTCGAAATATTTATTTGGCGTACGTAAATTTTTCTGAGGCCAGACCGCTACTGTTCTTTAATTCCCAAGCCAATTGATTGATTACAGAAATCAATCTTTTTCAACCCCTTTCTCAAAGGCAAATCTGCACAGATTTGCGCATTTTCCCCCTTTAAATTAAATAGAAAATAGCATGTAATGTAGGGTAATAAAGGTATATGTTTTGTATACAACGACACCTAAAACCGAGAGATAAAATTACTCGAAAAAATCACGTCCACCTTTCTAAAAGATCACATGAAAATAAATCACAAAAATCACGAAAAAATCACAATGAAAAATAACGAAAAAATCACAATGAAAAATAACGAAAAATAAAAAAAAGTCACGAAAAATAAAAAAAATCACAAGGAAAATCATAAAATCAAAAATCTCGTACACCTTTTTTCGAGAAACTTACCCCTAGCCTAAAACAGCCGATTGGCAGAGTTTTCACATTATGACGATCCAACTTTTGGAATATTAGTTGTTAGTTGAGTAAAATGAGTACGTCTCAGTATCCCTAACACTGACAAATACTTTTTAATTTCAATCAACCAGACATATAATGACTCAGAGTAAATTCAATATTCTGCATTTCTTGCAGGAACCAGGAATTAACAGGTAATAATGTATTCAGGAGTTTTTCAAACGGCATGAAAATGGATAGTATGATCAAAATTTAAGAAAAAAGCCATTTATCTCTCATTTGGAGCAGCAATATTGTGTAGAAGATGGAAAATGATAACGACATAACGTGGTATCAGTAACAATAACGAGACAAAATGGCCACGCAGGAGCCAGGAATCGACAGAAAATAACGTATTCAGTTTTTCCAACAGATGACATAACGTAACGTGGTAACAGTAGAAGAACGAGGCAAATATTGTGTGTGTTGTCAATATAAGTGAATGCTCGTCCATAAAATAAGCTTTAAATGTTTCCTCTTTTGGTTTGCCGCAACAATTTTCAAAGAGACAAGGAGCTTTCTTCCTTACAAAATATAATACGATTTTCTTTCCAAAAGACATGAAACGATTTATCTTCAGAACTACAAAACACAATTTTCCTTTCAAAATACAGAGAGTAATGATTGTCATTCAGAAATAAAAAACAGCTTTCTTTTAAGATAAAAAGACACTTTTCCTTAATTTTCCTCCTGTTTGTTAATACAGAAAACAGAAAATAGCTTTCTTTAATAATCAATTTGTTTAGAAATGAGTTTCAGGTCTTTGAACAATTCCAAAAAGATAGTGAGATATTATATTGAAGAAAGTTTTCCAGGAAAATTGGGCAGGTGATTTTGTTGTTGTTTTTATGAGATTTTCTCGAATTCGATATTTTCCGGGAATAACATTTTCTTACCGTCACATCAACCCAGTCATTATAAAACTCTTCTCTTCCCGGGAAAAGTCAGTGATCCCTTTTTTACCGTGTCCGGACAATTCCCCCCCTGGTGAATTCCCCCCAGTAAATCCCCCCTGGTGAATTCCCCCCGGAAAATTCCCACCCGGTGAATTCCCCCCTGGTGAATTCCCACCCATATATTTTCATTTGTGTTTTTAAGTTTCGAAATCATGGACTGTAAGTTTTCTTATAAAAGAGTAGATCCATTCCCCTTCCATTGATAATATTTCATTTTTTGTATAAGAAAAGTCCGGTGATAATAATGTTCTTATTACAGAACATTCGTTCTAGTGGGATATTGTTTTCTAAATCCGCTATTTTATTATACAGCTTGTATTGTAGTAGTCTCGAAACAAATTTTTCTTTGTTCTTTTTTCTTTAAAATTTGATTTTTAAATATCGATACGGCGGATACAATGCGTTTAAAATCGAAACAAACCTCCAATTTTAGGGTCAAGGATTTTTACATGATAGTCTACAAAGTTTTAAGAATCACAACGCCCATGTTTTTTGATTCTGAGAAAAGAACTGAAAGATTTTTACATGATAGTCGTCAACACAGATTTTTATAAGATAAATAGTAAAATCGCTTATTTCAAATGTCCCAAAGTCCATAGTCTAATCAAAAAGCAATGTTGTGGGCAATAAGCTCTCAAATATGGTACTGTTACAACGATTTGGTAATCTCAACAATGGTCATGGCACTTATTGATTTAATTACATAATAAAAACTTAAGATCATTGAATAACTGACGCAAACGATAATTTCTTCCTCTCTTTTCAATTTATAGCTTATTGCAAAAAGCATCAAGAGTATAAATTTCAATTTCCTTTCACTCTATTTTTTAAAGTTCTCTTTGTAAATTTACATGATTTTTTAGTTCACCAGGGGGGAAATTCACCAGGGGGGAATTGTCCGGGAATCCTTTTTTACCCACTGAAAATAATGTAGCTTTTCACTTGAATTAATGTGACCGTGTATGCTTTATTATTTCCTAAGCCAAAAGCCCGAGGGGTACCAGGTTTGCGAAATGACGGGTATGTCCGAGCCAAAGTTCAAAATTCGACCCTTAGACTGAATTTCAAAAATTTTGTTTATTTTTTGACGTTTTTGCCACTCTTAGAGAGATTATTCCCCCAAAATTTCAGCCAAAATATTCAGATTTTAGTCCAATCTTCAAGGATTTATGACCCTTTGAGGGAGTTGATTTATGATTTTGGTAATTTTGTACCCCTTTGCCTACAGAGACTAAACTGCTTTTTAATGGGCTTTTCCAGAAAAGATTGTATACCCCCTGAGGAGTCTATTTCCGTTCCAAAGGGGTAAGGTTTGATATGTGGCGGAATTCCATAGGGAGATACAAAAAATCTGTCGAAAATAACTGGGAATTCCATGAGGGTAGCTTTTAAAATCCTACAAAAATTCAGAATTCCAGAGGGGTGTAAACCTGAAATTGCATTCATTGCATTACAGCGTTTCCAGCCACAGATGGACGGACCTCCTCAACAGGGGGTATAAAGTTTTTTTCTGGAAAAGCCAAATGGTTTTTGTACCCCTTTGAGGGACTTTTGCCAATACCCGACACCCATTTTGCCTGAGTACCCCCCGGGGCCAAAAGTTGGCTAATAAACAATAATACAATCGTAAGCGCTGAATCGTAAAAATTACTATGACTAAACTCTTGATGCCGAGATTGTGTTTGTAATTTGGAAGCTTTCTTTGTTGTCTACTACTCTCGGTTCGGGCTTTCCAAAAATTGTTTGTAGAGTCTTCCTTGTGTCAGAGTTCCATAAAAGATAAATCAACACATCAATGATTGGATTCAAATAGGAAAATGTTCCTACAATACTAAAATAAACTCCATATAGACTCTCGTTCACGCTTTGATAAAGAAAGTTGAGGATGAAATACGGGACCCAAAGGATTACATAGGTTAGAGTCATCAAAGCGCATATTTTCAACGATCTTTTTTGGAGTCTTCGACGTCTGTCACTTTCACTGTTGTGGCTTGGTTTGTTTCTGCGAATCGACTTTTCAATTTTGTTTGCTAATGTTGGTGTACTCTTAGGTTCCAAATAAACGGGGGGGTTCGAATAAACGGGGGGGTTGGAAAATTTTCTTGATTTTAATAAACGGGGGGGACCTAATTGCCGGGGGGGTTGGAAATTGTACTTCTGAAACCCAAAAATAAGGGAAAAATAGACTAAAATCAGGCTATATAGAGCAAAATAAGGGGCCCTCCCTTTGACAGCTGAAAATATTCTTAGAGATTAATAAACGGGGGAGGGGTCCTAATAAGGTCCAGGGGGGTTGGAAAATTTTCGAAAAATTAACAAGCGGGGGGGGGCCCGTTTATTTGGAACCTAAGAGTACATATTGCTGTTGCAACGATTTTCTTCGTCTGTTTTCGAACGACTCGGAAGAGAAGGCAGTTACACACCAATATTGTTAGAATTCCTAATACACTGAACACAATTGGTATGATAAAGCCAAACAAATATTTCAAAACAGTAGCAAGTACTGTAAATGAGACTGGGATAATAACGAGATAAAATTTCCGATAAAATGTTTCGTTGGAGGTGGAATGAAACGGAAATTGGATAGTAAAATATCGTTCAATTGGTATAAAAGTTGTAAATAACATTTCAATACCAAGTGAAGACATTAATACGATTTCGAAGATGCGAGCCAGCGTTTTATATCCCGTACAAACAACAATAGTATGGTATGAAAATCGTGAAAATCCAACCGCAAGATGAGAAAAAAACAAAGCAAGAATCAACAGTTGATTAATTGAGAATCGTTTGGATGAATGATCCTGCTTTTGAATTCGTTTCTTTGTCTTGAGATTTATCCAGATCCCAAATAGCGTAGAAAGAAATATAAAAAATGATTGGCTGATAGCAATATAACGGAAAATCATTTTCTCTGTGAAACACACGTAAGGTTTTCAGCAAATCTTATTGAAGCAAGAAAGTAATGATGATTTGGGCTTGGTTTTTTTTCATGATCGATTTATATCTTTCTTTTTATCTTTGCAAGTCTCGTTATCAAACAAGTGTTTCTTACACCTATCCAATCTGCTAATAAAAGTTTCATTAGTAAACCTTAATTCTAATTTTGAAAATCTTTTTATCGTCCGATTGCTGAGTCCCCCCCTGGGTCCTAATTCTTTAGACTTGATTTCATATTCAAATTATTGTTTCGTAACTATAGTTACTGTAATCATGTTTGTAAATAGGACTAAAACCTACTTCTATTTATCGAGCTTGATCACCATCTGGTCTTCCTTCCTTTACAGACCAGAATTAAAATTAAATATAAAATCAAAATTACAGACCAGACTATTTTTTTGATTAAAAGTACAGGATATTTTTGAATCCCCAACATTCTAACAGAGATTAAAAATGAAAATCAGTACAATGGGTAATCTCGTAGCATCAAAGGATAATTTCCCTCACACTTCTGGTAACTTAGGGATTTACAACTCGTAAGAAAAGTTCTTGGTCCTTGGTCTATACCTCCTCCAAATTCATGAATGAAAAAGGAGCCGTCTAGTGAATTTACTAATATCCATTCAATTAACACTTTTAAATTCTCGATTGGGCTGTTTCATTAAAAAACCATACAGAGGGGGGATGACAAACCTTTTCAAGTAAAAAAGAAATATTGAAAATGTGTGGATACCCCCTGGAAAATGGCAAAATTTGCAAAAATACCCTTGGAAAGATTCTTTTCATACCATAAAGTGAAGGCGGACGAGCTAAAATCAGTCTTTTACACCCTGGAAAATTAAGAATAGCTTTTTACCCCTCTTTAAAAATGAAAAGACAGCCCCTGGAAATTTTTCTCGGATAAACCTGTTCGTCCACCCCCCCCCTGTATGGATATGGTTTAAAATTTCTATGAAAAAATAGGATACTTAAAAGTAAGTTTGAAAAATGTTCATAGCAGGGATATTTGTTTATAGGCCTATTTGTTTCCCAGTCCATTATCATTTTGCTATTGATATGATAACGATGATGGAGTAGATATAGATACTCAGTGAGTTAGTGTGGAGAAAATGATAGTATGATATGATGATAAAGTGTTTATTTCAAATCAGCTATTGGAGGGAGGCTTATTGAATTTCATTTTCACCTGCTTTGATATTTCGTATAATAATATTCGTATCGCAAAGAATTCCCTTCAAAATCTTACAAAGCGAGGGAAAGGAAAGTGGGTCAGATAATTTCACATTTTTCAAAAAAAAATGATAGCTTATCCTATCGTAGCTGTCCTACAATCTTTCTTCATTTCAATTCTGGCTTTATTTGGAATATGGATCATTTTTAAAGCAAAGAAACGTATTCGAAATCAAGATTTCACTTCAAAGCGATTCTCCGTCAACCAATTGTTGATTTTGGTGTTATTTGGAGTACATTTTTGTCTCGGTTTCACTAGATTGTGCCATCACGCCACAGTTTTGATATATGGTAAACAGGCTAAAGTGGTTAAATACTGTTTTCTGGCGCAACAACTTATATCTTCGGTAGAAATAATTTATACAACTGTGATACCGATCGAAAGATTCGTGACAATTCGCTTTCCATTTCATGCAAGAACACACGAACAGCGAAACCAGAAAATTTATCTTTTCGCTTTTCCCTTGGTTATGATAAGCTTGTTCATACTGTCCATCACTTACGCTGGGTTTGGTATCATTCTACCCTTCGTACTAATCGTATTTGGTATATCAACAATCATAGTATGTAATCTGTTACTATACAGGATAGTGAGGCGACAAGCGAAACAAATTGCAATGACACGTTGCAGTCTCCCAGAAAAGTTTCCAGAAAACTACAAGTCGCAGGAAGTACAAGACCGGCGTCGAGGAATTCAAAGACGGTCATTTACAATATGCGCCTTAATGACACTGACGTACGTTTTGCTCTGGGTACCGTTTCTTTCATCGTTTTATTTAGCCAAATTTGAAGTTTACGAATCGATATTATTGACCAATATTTTAGGATTTTTGGCATATTTAAATCCAATTATAGATGTTTTGATTTATTTGTTTTGGTCAAAAGACGAGAAAAACAGTAAGATGTATATTTGGGTTTGATTTGAAAGGATATAGCGATAGAGAACGCACTAAAACTGAAGTTACAATAGTGGAGGTCGAACTATGATAAAATACAACCAACCCTCCTTGTTGTAATTTGAATTCTTCTATTATTCAAACTAAAAATGGAAATAACATATGAAATACGTACTCTCCGTTATCGTACTATTCTCTATTACCGAAATTTCTTATCAGGTATTGTACGGTATAGCGTTTTCCTCAACGTCAAAAAGAAATTTGCAAACGAGAAATATGAAATTCCAGGAAATTTTGGTTGGCAGGTGTAATTTGATATGAAATTAAAATTTTTATCAAATTAGCCTTTTGGACTAGCTTCATTGTTTTAATGTTTTTTTTATTAAAATTAGATTCCATGAAAGTTTTTTTGAAACCGATTAAAAGAGGATTGGATATCAACACACCCCTTCCTCACAGACCCGGTAGGATTTTTTTAGCTAGTGGGGATAAAAATATCGGACTGAAACTCGATGGTGATTGATTGATATTCCCTGGGTTTTTATGGCTGGGGATTTAGATATTTTTTTTCAAGTCGGAAAATCTAGTGGGAAAAATAGCACAATATTTTACAGTGAGGATTGGTTTATTTAATTATATTTAGTCTAGATATTAATGGTCAAAACTTGGAAAAGCTTGCACTCTTCTCAGTGCCCCATTTTTAGCCTTGATGCCAGATGCTAAAAAAGAAAACTACATCATAATAGATGTTTTAACTCCCTGTGTACCTTTCCATACGTTCCCTGTGTACTCTTTACGCTCCCCCTGTACTTTTTTGTACGCTCCCTGTGTACATTTTCATACGTTCCCTGTGTACTTTTTACGCACCTTTTTTTACGCTCCCCCCCCCCGACGCTCCCCTCCCTGTATCTTAATTGTGTGCTCTCTGTGATCCTTTTGTACGTTTTGTGTGGTCCTTTTTGTACACTACCCATGGTCCTTTTTGAATGCTTTCAGGGTACCTTTTGTACGCTCTTCGTTGATCCTTTTTGTGTGTTCCCGGGTACCTTTTTGTACGCTCCCCGTGTACCTTATTGTTTGTTCCCGGTGTACCTTATTGTACGTCCCCCCGTGTACCTTTTTGTACGCTCCCCGTGTACACCTTACTGTACGTTCCCAGTGTACGTTCCCAGTGTACCTTATTGTACGTTCCCCGTGTACCTTATTGTACGTTCCCCGTGTACCTTATAGTACGTTCCCCGTGTACCTTATTGTACGTTCCTCGTGTACCTTTATGTATGCTCCCCACCCGTGTACCTTTTGTAGGCTCCCCATGGACCTTCTTGTAGGCTCCTGTGGCCCTTTTTGTACGTTCCCTGTACATGTTTTTTTTATAAGCATAACGCTTATAAGCATATGAAGGCTCAGCTTTGTAGAATTCCCAAGCATAACATAAGCATATATGTCAGCCTGAAATGTTTTTCAAGTTGTCATTTTTATCTGTTTAAAACGGTTTGGTTGAGGTCAAGTAAAAAAAAAGACATTCCACGGCTACCACTGCTCCCAAATCTGAACAAATTTTTACAAAATTTCTAAAATGCCATATAATAAGCATAATCCATGCCTGGATGCTTTGAGAACTTAGGCATACACGAGCCTGACCAAGGGGCACACACTTGCTTATAAATAAAAAAAAACATGTAGTCCTTTTTGTACGTTCCCGTAAACTTCTTTAATGGCTCATTATATATGCATAGCAAACATAGCCCCATAGCCCTAACCGTCAAGCAGAGTCTCACCCTTTTAAAGTCTTTTTTTCTCGGAAGATTTCAGCGAATGACCACACATTTGGCATTGACTACTGTAAAGAGATTATTTCCCATTATGAAATTTTGAATTTGCCAGGATTACGAATTCAACAAAGTTTGACGACCTCTAAAGCTGACAATACAATGTAACTTGCTGACAATAATGTAATGATAATGTTGCACATAATGAGAATATGAACAAAGATAAACATTCTTGCAACAATTGAACCAAGGAACTAAAAGATGTGATTTAATGATCAATGATACAAATGTCAGAGAGTTTAGTTTATCAAGACACAAATTTCACAAAAAATTTGCTGGAAAGTGTTGTAAATATTTAGCAATATGAGAATTTCAAGGTTGACAATTTGATATATTATCATAAATACTAATGTAACAGATGGTATTCGGTGTACTGTATAACTCAGACCCGGACCGGACCTCGGACCCCGAAAAACCCGGACCCCGGACTTCTACGAAAACCCGGACCCCTCGTAATTTTTCGAGAAAACCGGGACCCCTCGTAATTTTCGCATAGAGAAAATTCCAAGAAAAGAATATGGGCTAGGCAAGCTAATTGCTCTGATAACACTTGTTTTACGCGGCTTTACGCAGTGGACTATAGGCTGCTATATGTCTGTAAAATTGATGAAGTAAAAAATATTTTTTGTTGTTGTTCTGTTGCTGGTTAGTGGTTAGTAGGGTATGAATATATGCAACTAACTGTGGTTGTATTATTGAAAGGTTTTGGAAACTTCAATCTATATAAAGAAGAAGGTAGGTAGACACTTTTTAACTTTCATCTGTTTATATGGCTCGAAATTTGAATTGAGAAGAATGTGAGATTGGTTAATATTTTCTTCGCCTTGCTTTGTTAGCTAATCTGTTCATTCTCTCCACAATGTTTTTTCTCTAGCTGCTGGCTTTAGTTCATGGATAGAGTGAACCAATCAATAATAAGCATATCAATGGATTATATTTTTCTCGCATAACACTAGCTAACACCCAAAAGGTGGTAGCCAATCTAGAGGGTCGGGTCTGGGTTTTCTCATAAATTTAGATGGGGTTCGGGTTTTCTCGTAAATTTGGATGGGGTCCGGGTTTTCCCGAAAAATTACGAGGGGTCCGGGTTTTCGTAAAAGTCCGGGGTCCGGGTTTTCACGGGGTCCAGGGTCCGGTCCGGGTCCGGGTTATACAGTGCGCCATGTTATGCACTGGAAATCTAAATCTGTAAAGGAGGAGATCCATTTAAGTAACTTTTTATTCGTGAATGGCCATATTTCCATATTAGTCCCTTAGTAGACAGTCTCAAGATATTTTGGCACTTTCTTACTCAGATGAGTCTTATAATATATCAACTTGTAAGTCTAAGATTTTATTTCCTTAATATGAAGGTAAAAACCAATATTAGTTAAATAAAATACATTTATTTTTGTGTCAAAATGATTATCATTTGTATGCAATTTTTTAACAAGTTTTACTTATATCATCTGTGAACATGTCTATGAAATAACGACAATTTTTAGTAGGAATATTTTGTTTTACATCGGATATTGTTTAATATAAAGACTTTAATAAATCTAAGTTACTAAGTTGAGGCTTTAGGATAATCTGTGGAGTTCGACTGCGACTACGATCTACGCTCTAAGCTATTGGAGGAAATATTTAACCACATCTTTGTGGCTCTTGTCTATAGAAATATCAAACTGGCTTAAAGAGACCTTAGTATTTTCTATGTTAATTCAGGTTGTTCTTGTTAAATTGTTCCTATAGAAAAAAGCATTTAAGAACGTCTTCAAGAACATTTTTCCTTACCAATGACCCAAAAAAAAACCGTGATTTAAATAATTTATAAATGAAAACAATATTCTTGATCGAGTCTACCAAAAAATTCAAACCAAAAAAAAAAAAAAAAAATCAATTACACAGATATGCTAATATATGATTCTAATTAGAATATAATATATTTAAGCCAAAAAAAAAAGTCCTGATGTTCCGAATTAAAACAAAAGAAATGAAATGAAAATTTGAAAGTTATTTTGGGTTTTGGGAGTCTTGAAAGCGTTTCATATTTTTAAAGTTTCGTAGCATAAAGTAAAATATGATCTTTCCCGGTCCTGTAGCCATTAGCCAATCATTTCTAGTCATGCTGTTCAATGCTTTTGGTGTATGGGTTATTTTCAAAACAAAGAAACGTATTCGAACTCAAGATTATAATTCAAGGCGATTCTCTCTAAATCAGTTGTTGGTTTTGGCGTTGTTTATTTCTCATTTTATGGTTGGGTTTACACGTTTTTCGTACCACGGAGCCAGGATGTTCCTCGGTTATACTATCTTTGTACGAATATTCGAACTTGCGTTAATGGTATGCGTCGGAATCGAACTTATTTATACGGCACTTATACCGGTAGAACGGTATTTTACGATCCGTTTTCCGTTCCATTCCACGTCGAACGAACCATTTTATCGAAAATTGTATCTTGTCATTGCTCCTTTGACTTCGGTAATACTGGTTGGCGTTATGATATACATATTTGGTTTTCTTATACCAGTGATTTGCAATATTATAGGAATTATAGCAATAGTAGCGTGTAATTTTCTTCTGTCTCGAATTGTTCGAAAACAGACGAAGAAAATCATTGCAACTGCAGTATGCACAGTGATAACAAGCCAAGCACAAGACAACCGACGTTTAGAAAACGAGAAAAATGACCGTCGTCGAAGACTTCAGAGGAGGTCATTTAAAATATGCGCGTTGATGACTCTAACCTTTGTTCTGCTTTGGATCCCATATTTCATTTTCCGATTTCTAGTTGAAATGAATTTGAAATACGCTCTTTTATTTGACATTGCAAGTCTGTTGGCGTATCTTAATCCAGTCATTGATGTTTTTATCTATCTACTGTGGAACACTGATACAAGAAAAACACTAAGCTCAGTTTTTGGTAAAGTTGAAACAAGAAGACCAGACAATCTTACATCTAATGTTACCACCTTCCAAGCAACAAATACTTTTTAGGAACAATTTTTCATTTTTTAACTTTATTAAACTATATTACTTGCAAAGTTTGACAAAAAAATCACTTTAATAATTTGCTGAAAAACAGATACTAAATGGCATATTTAACCGCATCAAGACCTTAACTGACGTTCTTTCTTTGGTTCACTGTAAAGAAAACAGATAATCAAAATCACAAATTTGAAGTTTAAGAAATAATACATTGTTTCTTACCACGAAATGACTTGACCACATCAAAAGCGATTGTCAACTTTTCTAAGTCCGTAAGTAATGTGTCTTTTGATATTATTTTGCTACGTACACGAAGTTTCATATTTTGATGTGATTCTAGATCTCTGCGAAGAAAATCAACAGTATTGGAGATAAATTTGATTCTATGATAGTGCTTTTCTACGCTATCCTTTTTCTTATGTAAATACACCAGTATTGACACTTTGAGTTCGAATCCTGATTGGTCCTTGATTTCATAGAGCTTTGTATTGTCTTTAAGCATTCTTCCTTCGTTCACTAGAATTGTTAAAAACTTCGAATCAATGCGTAGTTCAGATTGTACTTTTGTTTTCATCTCTCCTATTGTAAGAGATTCTGATATTTCAGTCAATGCTATCGTTCGGTCATAATATTTCAGTTTGATATCAACCAACGGTGGTTTCAGTACGACAGTTAAGGTTATAGTTTTATTCCAATCTTTAACCATAGATGGAATATCCATCAAGTAGGTATCATTCGGTATTATCTGATTTCCACACATACATAACTGATGTCCAATAGGTATTCCTTTAGAATGACCAAAATAAGTTTTCAAGCTTCGAATTGTTGTGAGTTTTAATTCATTTAGCTGATTACTTTCGAATATTACCGTCTGAGTCAAAAAGTTTAAAGTGAGATCAAACTTAAATGTGTCATACTTCTCTAGAAAGTCATCAATCTTCCAATCTTCAGAAATGCCGGTGACATTAAGTATTAGTTCAACAATGTTTTGATTATTTGTTCCGCGGATTTCATCCAATGTATCATTGATGTAAAGATTCGATAGTGTTTCTTCGTCTGATAAATTCCTTTCACGTGAGTGATGGAGTTGTTGGCAATCTATTGGTAAGTCGTATTGAGTCCTTAGATGCTCTTTGATGTCTCTTATATTGTTGAACAAATTGATTGAAAATACATTCTCCAATAAGAATCCTCGACTTGTTCTTATTCGAATTGGATATAAAACCGGTAGGATGCACCCATCGTTGATATTCTTAACAGCTATGGCAACTTTGATGTTTAAGAAGCGTTTGACAAACAATGGTGATTCTAAATAAGGTTCTTTGAGGTATTGGTGAACTGCATTGTTGTGGAGGAAGACAACGATAGAGGTTCTAGGGATGTCGATGTCTGGAGATTGGAAATCTCGTATAGATGTGATGAAATGATAAGCTTGTGCGAGGATCTCATCTCTGGTTGTGTTTTGGTTGATTATTATAAATCCATGGTGAAGTTCATCTATGGTTGAGATTGGTATTCTATTCATGTTATTGTCTAAGAAAGTAAATTAGACAAAGTATAAAACAAGTTTAAGAGGTCAAAGATGTACAAGTTGTAATCGGATGCGCTGAGGGCTTAAAATATGTAAAAGCGTTAAATTTCACTCGATAATGAAGCTAAGTAATTTTGTGCAAGTATGGAGAGGGGGCGGTGGGGTATATCGATATCTTGAAAAAAAAGGAATTTAAGGATTAGATAAAAATTCAGCAGCAATTTAGTTAACAATGCCATCATTTATTTTAAATTCGATAAAAAATTTTAATTTCAAGAGTTTTCAAATTTCAAATTACTAATTACTTAATTATCTAGAAAAAGATTATCATATAATAGATTTAAGCTAAAATGGAAAAATATATTTACAGCAAAAATATGTTTTATGAAGTCAGACCAAGTCGAGGAATATTTCAATCTTTGTAGGTTTAAACGACTTCAAAAAATTCCCCAAGAAAAATAAAAATAATTTTTTGGAATTCTTTAACGTTTGGGATTTTCTTTTTAAGCAACTAACTATATTCATAAAAATAGTTTTTCTAAAAAGTTAAACATTTAAAACAGTTTAAATATTTAAACATGTTTTAACCACGGTCAATTGTCTGAAAATAGGTCAGTATTGTTCCAGTTAAATATAACGTAATAACTGCGGCAGAGTTTTTGTAAGAAAATATTTTAGAGAATTTTTCTATTGATAGAAATAATTCTTGATGAAAATTCATCGGCTTCAAATGTCATGCAAAGGCACCTGTCAAAGTAGAATTCTGGACCAATGATGATGGAAAACCAGGTCCATACAGCACATCATTCTCTTGGAATAATCCTTTATCACTACTAACTATTCCTACCCTGATCAAACCACGACATATGTCGTTAAATCGACGTCATCAGGGTCAATGACGATACGATTATCTGACGGTGACGGCGACAATAAATTGTATTCGTTCAAACAATTCCACGCTTTCTCATGTAAACTCTAAAATAAAGATATTTGAATGAATCTAGAAACCTTCTACACAAGAATCAACCAGACAATCGGTCACAAAATCGGTCTCTTGGAAAAAAGAGGATTTCATCAAAACAAAATCAGTTTGGAAATTTTGCCAAAAAAGCCAGGGTTTTGCTACTAGTTGATTGCTAATACAGAGTTTCTGGGTTGTTCCTGTATAAAATTCAAAAGAACATCATGAAGAGACAGAAAGTTTGCATACCTGAGCATTGTCTGGGTCACCAGTATTGACAGAATGTTCAATGGCTTCTTCTATTGCTCCCCCGTCGTCTGAACCCTGTATACGTGCAAAGCATTGTGGGAAAGCATTTATAAAGGTAAATCGATTCAACCACCAAGGGAATCCCAGAGTCTTACAAGATGGAGCTTAATATAATATAGTTAATAATCATTTATAAAAGGTTTTATTAATTACACCAGTGCCCCACAATCAGGTGAAGTCGTCTAAAATTCAGAATTCTTAGGACCTGGTTAGATTCTTCGAGTTAGTTCACTACCATAAAAATATAATCTCTGGTAGTTTTCAAGAAGAACTCAAGATCAACATAATTTAGCAGAGTATGAAAAATATTTGTCATGATAGCTTCAAAGAAAAAGAGACAAGTATTTCAATACTTTTGAATTGAGAGCAAACAGCATCGATGAAGGTCATAAAACAAGAAAACTGACTGAGATTGGAAAGATGCATTATTGATCTCTCAAGAGACAGAGTATATTATCACATTCTACCAGAAATGATACGCTAAGCACTAATCAAATAAAATATACAAAGGAAAAAAGTTCTCGAGATACGATACAGTGTTTTGTCTATAAGGTTACATCAACCTGCAAATCCGCTAACTTGAAATCATATTTGTGGACCAAAATATTTCCCTTTTTACAGTATACAGTTGTGTTTGCAAGTAGTAAGATTTTTGGACGCTTTTTTTCGTGAAACTTTTCTTTCCATTTAGACCTTCTGGTTTGAGGATTATATTTTTTTCGAAACCTCAAAACTAAAATAGCTATACATCAAGAAGTAAAATAAAATCCTACCGTGTAAAAGGTGGTCGAGAATAAAAAATCGATTTTTAACGCGATAATCGGATTAAGAATTTGAAAAATTCGAGAACAAAGTGAGAGTGAGGAGGCGATAATAATTTTTCTTGTTTGTTCCTCAAAATCATAGGTACGTTTTTTATGTATAGATTTGAAACAAATTTCGAGTTTTATTTTTTGTAGACTTGAAACGTGAGCATGATGAAAAATTGAACATCCGTTCCCCAGATTGAATTTTTTCCCTCTCCCTCAAAATTTAACAGACGTCCTCATGTTAAAAATATAAGAGAATATTCAGCTCTCGCCCCCTTCTCTTTCTAGACAAGGATACATGTTAGAAAACAGGCAATATAAAAGTTCGGATTTATATCGAATAATATAAAGATAATGTCGGTCAAATTTCAAAATTATTTTATTTAGATCAGACCTTACATTAAAGACTGATCAGGTTTCAGTATTAGTAATTGTATGAGTCTAAACCTAGAGGTCTGGGACTAGGTGTTAAAAAGGCTCACCTTCTGAGTGAAAGTGACGACATTTCCACAAGCATCAGTACGCTGCAATGAATCGTAAGACGTTTTCCACTCGACATTCCATTCACTGAAGAACTTTGATTGGCTCGCTTGAACAATACATCTAGAAATGAATTGGGAGTCAGTTAAATTACGAAAAGTTAAATTGACACGCCCGTCATCTCCGTGGATGAAAGATCTAGATGTACGAAACCTGCAGCGTCAGAAAGAAGAACTTCGAGTGAGTCTGAAAAACGATCGAAACGACGTACAGCTGGAGCAACTCCGAAAAACAAGAAACGAACTCAAATCAAATATCCGAGACGCAAAGAAAAAGTTTCTAAAAAACCTTCTCGCAAATAAAACTTCCTCAGAATCATGGAATGTCATCAACAAAATTCTTCACCCTCGCTTGAAACGTATGAGTATCGATCCAGACGAAATCAACAAATTCTTCAATTCAACTGCTGTTCGCACGACGGGGAAGAATGCTGGAGAGCTCTCAAAATCCTTTATTCGCGAGTTACCTGATCATCCAGATAACTTCCATCTTCGCCATGCGACTCATGGCGAAGTACTTAAAGCCATCCAAAAACTGAGATCGGACTGCTCAACCGGCCCAGACAATATCCCATCAAAGTTCGTCAAACCAGTGTCAGAATACCTCGCATCACCCCTGACTCACATCATCAACAGCTGTATAACAACGTCAACTTTTCCAGACGACTGGAAAATTAGCCGAATCTGTCCTGTACCCAAAATCAACGATCCCCAATCACTAATCGACTACAGACCCATCAGCATCCTACCAATCCTATCCAAGGTATTCGAAAGAGTTATTCTTCAACAACTTACAGACCACATTGAAACGAAATCTATTTACCTCAACAGTCAATCCGGTTTCCGAAAATCACATTCAACCACAACTGTTCTACTTAAACTGAAAGATGATATTAAAACTGCTATGAGTAGAAGTGAAGTGACCTTATCGATTTTTGCCGATTTCTCGAAAGCTTTTGATACAGTTGATTATCGTATTCTACTGGAGCATCTCAACAATCTTGGCTTCTCCCGACAAGTCTTGTTTCTTATCGGTGATTATCTGTCCAACCGTAAACAGTACGCTCAGATCGACGACAAATCGTCTAACAAGTTAAACGTTCAGTTTGGTGTTCCACAGGGCAGTATACTCGGCCCTATTCTGTTTAACTTATACATTACCACAATAAACACTAATGGTCAGAGTACCTATCTTCTCTACGCTGACGATACAACACTACTACGTCACGCAAAAATCAAAGAGATACAGAACACCATCGAATCCGTACAGATAGAGATCGATAACATTAACCAGTGGTCGGACCGAAATAATCTCTGTTTGAATGCTAAGAAAACAAAAATGACTGTATTTTCAACCAGACAGCTAGCACAACGCCACTCGCTTGCTGACTTGGTCACCGAGATAAAAAGTGCCGGCCAAGACATCGAAAGAGTCCAGAACTTCAAGATTCTCGGCGTCAAATTCAACGAGCATCTTGATTGGACTGAGCATGTTAATCAGACGCTAAAGTGCTGTTTTGCTAAACTACGTAACTTGAAACAGTTTCAAAACATCACAACCTGGCACCAACGTAAAATGCTAGTGGAGTCTTTGGTCCTCAGCAAATTAATGTATGGATCTGTGCTACTTTCAGATGCTGCAAAATACCAACTAAAACGTTTGCAGAAAGTTCAGAACGCCGCGGCTGGTTTTGTGCTGAAGCGCCACGCCTCCATCAAAGATGTTATCGAGCTGAAATGGCTACCCGTCACCGAAATGATCGACTTCACCATGGCAAAAACCGTACACAGCGCACTCCATAACCCCGATTGGCCATCTTACCTACGCCTATCCAAAGTAACCAACCCTGACAGAGAGCTGCGTTCTGAAAACATTATTCTGCATGATGTTGAAAACAGAAATCGTGTGGCTGGTACCTTTGAGCACGAGGGTGCTACATGTTTTAATGATTTACCTATTAACATAAAGCATATCGAATCAAAAGATAGCTTTGCAAATCTAGCTTGGAAATTTTATTTTGATAGGGCATTAGCTAAATCATTGAATCCTTGAAATTATTCAATAATCACCTATTCGAAGTTACCTAAGTATCTCAATAACTATATTCTTGACAATATTGCGAATTCTAATGTTTTACTACTTCAGGATCCTAACCTAACTCCATCCTTTCCTTTTCATTGAAGCTTACCTTAGGTTTTGACACATTGAGCTTTAAATTAGTTTAAAATTTATTTACATTTATGGAGGCGGTTTCTTTCATAGTGGTACGCTAATCTCGTTTTGCCTTGACTCATTACTTTGTCTACCATTTACTTTCGGCTTTTTTAACTAGATTACCCAGGTGTTTCTCTTTTTTTTCGCTGAATGTCTTTTATTCGGAATTGAATAATCGAGACATGAAAAATGACTATATTGTAATCTGTTTTCAATGAATAATCTAAAATGTACTGGAGATGACATGTAGGCGTTAATAATGGAAATTGGAAATTTTATTTTGATAGGGCATTAGCTAAATCATTGAATCCTTGAAATTATTCAATAATCACCTATTCGAAGTTACCTAAGCATCTCAATAACTATATTCTTGACAATATTGCGAATTCTAATGTTTTACTACTTCAGGATCCTAACCTAACTCCATCCTTTCCTTTTCATTGAAGCTTACCTTAGGTTTTGACACATTGAGCTTTAAATTAGTTTAAAATTTATTTACATTTATGCTTAATCGACCGCCGGAGGCGGTTTCTTTCATAGTGGTACGCTAATCTCGTTTTGCCTTGACTCATTACTTTGTCTACCATTTACTTTCGGCTTTTTTAACTAGATTACCCAGGTGTTTCTCTTTTTTTTCGCTGAATGTCTTTTATTCGGAATTGAATAATCGAGACACGAAAAATGACTATATTGTAATCTGTTTTCAATGAATAATCTAAAATGTACTGGAGATGACATGTAGGCGTTAATAATGTGCGCGCGCTCTTTTGCGAGCGTGACTACGCGTGATGGAAGGCGGTCGTTTCAGTGTGGTTTAGATCCACACTGTGACCTAGTATATCTATATATATTTTTAACAATAAGGCTGGGACAGCATACTCCTCTTGCATTTTCGTTGTTATTTTTTTTTTTTTTGTTTGTTTTTTTTTTTTTTTTTTTTTTTTTTTTTTTTTTTAATATTTAGCAATTAATTCTATTAGCGACGTATCACATTCCTCAACCCAAACGCCTCATCGAATTAACTACAATATTTTTTTTTTTTTTTTTTTTTTTTTTTTTTTCACACTTCTCACAATCTTGTTTCTATGCCTAGTCCTCGGCCTATATAAAATCATAATATATTTACGAGATATTATTTATCTAAGAATAGTTTATTTATTTCTTACTGTCTGCCATAATTTATCTAGGACGACTATCTTGCGAACAAGCCGTTATCCAGTTTAATTATTACTAATCGAACAAACTTCCAAACGTCATATCTCAGTATTCTGATTCCGAACTTCACTTAGTTTTCCTTATTCCTTCCGATGAGTCCTTCTTCCCGTATCTGTTCGAGTTGTTAATGTTAGTTATTTATATATTTTATACACACAGCATATACATTATATAACACTTTTCTTGTAAGAAGATCAAGGAAATATTAATGTTAAAAAAAAAAAAAAAAAAAAAAAAAACTTTTATATGCATATATGAAGCAAGATCATTAGACTTGCTTTCACCCAGATACGTATAGATCGAACCTGATCGAATTTGATTTCAATCAAATTCAATCAACCGAATGTTAATTCATGATATGCACCACTGCAATGTCTTCTGACATTACATCACGGACCCAGTAGCTGATTGGTTGTGAGTGACGTAAAATCAGTCAATACGTCACTTTCAACCAATCAACTGTTGGGTCCGCCGAAGACATTGTAATGGTGCATATCATGAATTAAACAACTTTATTCCTATCCGAACGAAAGCCGAAAAAGGAGTTTATCGCTTAAATACGTAAGGTGTAGGATCCCAAAAAATCTCGGACGTTACACAAATAGTATATTATCTCCCTAATCTAAATCACAGACCTTTAAACATGTACTTCTTAAATACATGATGTGCACCACATCATGAACCCAATAGCTGATTGGCTGTAAATGACGTAAAATCAGTCAATACGTCACTTTCAACCAATCAGCTGTTGGGTCTGTAGAAGACATTGCAATGGTGCATATCATAAATAGAAGCTTCCTATAAAAAACTTTTTAAATATTTCCCTACTATAGGGGAATATTTATTAAAACGGCCTTTTTCCATTTCCATTTTCGATGTTAATGTTTTCTTTATTCGTGCTGCACATTATGACTAGGCTCTTCAGTCACGTGACTAAAAATCGTCGCGAAGAATTAGCGGGGAAAAAAATTGTATCCTTTGCAGTTTGCAGGGGTTTTTACCAGCTTTTCATAAAACAAATGATTGTGTGTAAAGCTCAGAGGACTGCCTCTTGTGTGTGCTGTATTTGTTGTTTTTCCCATAAGGAGAAGAAGAAGGGTGGAGAAAGAAGCTGAAACACATGGAAATCCAATCCATTCCTATCTTGACTTGAGAAGAAGGTGAGCATAAATTTCTTTCTGATTTCCATCATGTATATATTGTCTAGATATTAATCGTCAAAACTTGGAAAAGCTTGCACTCTTCTCAGTGCCCCATTTTTAGCCTTGATGCCAGATGCTAAAAAGAAAACTAGATCATAATAGATGCTTTTACTCCCTGTTTACCTTTTTGTATGCTCCCCTCCCTTGTATCTTTTGTGCGCTCTCTGGGATCCTTTGGTACGTTTTCCTTTTTGTACACTACCCATGGTCCTTTTTTAATGCTTTCAGGGTACCTTTTGTACGCTCTCCGTTGGTCCTTTTTGTGTGTTCCTGGGTACCTTTTTGTACGCTCCCTGTGTATCTTATTGTACGTTCCAGTGTATCTTATTGTGCAGTTCCCCGTATACATTATTGTACGTACCCCATGTACCTTATTGTACGTTCCCCAGTACCTTATTGTATGTTCCCCGTGTATATACCTTATTGTACGTTCCCTGTAGGTTCCCTGTGTTCCTTATTGTACTTTCCCCTTGTACCTTATTGTACGTTCCCAGTGTACCTTATTTATGTTCCCCGTGAACCTTATTGTATGTTCCCCGTGAACCTTATTGTACGTTCCCAGTGTACCTTATTGTACGTTCCTCGTGTACCTTATTGTATGTTCCCCTTGTACCTTATTGTACGTTCCGCTTGTACCTTATAGACCTTTTTTCAAAGAGGACGTCCTGTTGAATAATTATGTACTCCAGCCATAAAAACAATGATAGAGCCATGCATAATTAATGTATCATGCATATTGTAATAATTATGCATGGTTTTATCATTGTTTTTCTGCTGGACTACATAATTATTCAACAGGGTGGCCTCTTTGAAAAAAGGTCTATTGTACGTTCCCAGTGTACCTTATTGTACGTTCCCAGTGTACCTTATTGTATATTCCCCGTTAACCTTATTGTATGTTCCCCGTGAACCTTATTGTACGTTCCCCTTGTACCTTATTGTACGTTCCCTGTGAACCTTATTGTACGTTCCCTGTGAACCTTATTGTATGTTCCCTGTGAACCTTATTGTATGTTTCCCGTCAACCTTATTGTATGTTCCCAGTGTACCTTATTGTACGTACCCTGTGGTCCTTTTTGTACGTTCCCGTAAACTTCTTTAATGGCTCAGTATATATGCATGGCAAATATAGCTCAAACCATCAAGCAGAGTCTCACTTTTTTAAAGTCTTTTTTTTTTGGGAGATTTCAGTGAATGACCACACATTTGGCATTGATTACTGTAAAGAGATTATTTCCCATTATGAAATTTTGAATTTTTCTTTCCTTTCACATTCAGGTGCCAGGATTACAAATTCAACAAAGTTTGACGACCTCTAAAGCTGACAATACAATGTAACTTGCTGGCAATGATGTAATGATGATGTTGCACATAATGAGAATATGAACAAAGATTAACATTCTTGCAATAATTGAACCAAGGAACTCTATTGTTCCAAGATGTGATTTAATGATCAATGATACAAATGTCATGGAGTTTAGTTTATCAAGACACAAATTTCACAAAAAAGTTTGCTAGAGAGTGTTGTAAATATTTAGCAATACTGTAACTAAATGTGACAATTTCAAGGTTGACAATTTGGTATATTATCACATGAATACTAATGTAACAGATGTTGTGCACTGGAAATCTAAATCTGTAAAGAAGGAGATCCATTTTTAAGTAACTTTTTATTTGTGAATGGTATAATATGGTGCTTTAAAATATTGATGACAAGGAAGTTTTTCATATGAAACTAATGTGTACAACATATTTCGATATCTCCCAAATTCATATTGCCATATTTCCATATTAGTCCCTTAGTAGACAGTCTCAAGATATTTTGGCACTTTCTTACTCAGATGAGTCTTAGAATAATATCAACTTGTAAATCTAAGATTTTATTTCCTTAATGAAGGTAAAAACCAATATTAGTTGAATAAAATACATTTATTTTTGTGTTAAAATGCGGTTATCATTTGCATGCAATTTTTTAACAAGTTTTTAGACTTATATCATCTGTGAACATGTCTATGAAATAACGACAATTTTTAGCAGGAATATGGTTGTATTTTGTTTTGCATCGGATATTGCTTAATATAAAGGCTTTAATAAATCTAAGTTACTAAGTTGGGGCTTTAGGATAATCTGTGGGGTTCGACTGCGACTACAATCTATGCTCTGAGCTATTGGAGGAAATATTTAACCACATCTTTGTGGCTCTTGTTCTTTGAAGAATGACCAGAATTGCCTGTAAGTATGACAAAAGCATCCAGAATGTAAGCAATAGAAAGGACCATAGTCCGTTAAAAAAAACCCGGTCAGGAAGCCTTTTGTTTCTTTTCAATGTTTCTTACTTGAACTTGCGTTGAGAAATTAGTTTGTTTTGCTCAATTTTTAATCATGTGATTAAATCTTAAACCAATCCCAAGAAGAGTACTTGGTAACATGATCAAAAACTGAGCAAATCGACCTTCATCTTTTGATACTTGCAAAGGAAAAAGCTAACAAAAAGTTAAAACAATAAGCTTCCAGACCAGGGTTTTTTATAAGGACTAATGAAAAGACGAAAACCAGCAAAACCAGATAATTTAATGAAATATAATAAGCAGCAAAGTCCGAATAGAAGCATCTTTCTGATTTTTTAGTAAAAATTCAAGAAAGAAAACAAGATGTTGTGTATAAAACAGAATATTTCGATGTTTCAATCACATCATTATCAACTGAATGTTGATGTTTATATTCGGACTTTGCTGCTTATTATGAAAAGACAAATGTAACGAATACAACTATCGTTCTTACTTTGTGGTAAAGATGAAAACAATGTTGGGATGGGTTGGGATGACTTGGTGGTCTTTGAAATCACCAGCGATCTGGTTCTTTGCTGTTATCAATGCCTGCGTGGAGAAGAGAAATGAGAGAATACATTTAAGGCTTTCAAACGTGCTGGTAAGAAATAAGAAATAAGAAATACCGTATCATACGAATATAACTGGTCGAGTTATTAATGGCCTTGGTAATAAAGGCGGGTTTTAATTAAAGGTTTTTATCGAAATTTGTCTGCTTTGTTATGTTTTTCTCCAAATTAGTGAGGATAGGCAGAAAACTTTCCTCATCTTTTACGTGGTAACGAAATAAAAGGTTCAAAGTAGTTTAATTTCCTTTTATTTAGTGTGTAGCACTTCCTAAATATGATTATTCAATCGACCGCATTAATTTAGAGAAATATCGGTGACAAGATCAACAACAGGCGATGAAGTCGATTTTTAATTCTGAACGCCGCTGCCATCATCACTTACCCTCAGAATGCTATAACCAAAAGCCTTTTCACTGCAATAAATTGTCACAGGCTAAAAGAAGAATTTTTGAATTCAATGGTATCAAAAGATCTGCAAATAAATCCTACAACACAAATTTTACATAAATATCAGCTGCAGAAACAGTAAAGGGATTTTATAAACACACTCCTGTGTCACATACCCGGCGGGACTCCAACACCGTCCAACTGGAAAGTCTGGCCAAAATTTTGTACCCGGCGGAAAAAATACGCTTACAACTTCAGCCCAACGGAGAAATTTAATGTAAAAATTTGCATTTGATTTTTGATTCCGATATAAATTTCTATCCCCGTTGTGTAAAAATAAGTTCCACCTGGGCTGTGAGATAGGGGTGTACAAATATTCTGAAAGCTTTGATTCTTACACCTTGTATCGTGTATTGATTTTGAAAAACAAACCTCGTGTGGATGCGTGAGTCTTGGTAACCTCAAACGCACTGTAATGTCTTCCCCTCCTTGCTCTGCAAACCTAAAATATTCACGTTGGAATGTTAGTTTAATAGTCTTTGGTTTTCATTAATACCAACATATGGTTAAACTAAGGTCCATATATTTTATCTGAGAGAAGTTTTGATTAAAAAACAACTTTCTGAAAACCCCTGCCTAGGGGCTCTACAACACAAGGTCACTTATCGAAACTCAACGACCATAATATATTTGGAATGGGCTATTTTATTAGGTATAGCCATGCATGGAACTCCAAACTTTTTAGGGCTATACAGAAAATATTTCCAATGAGCCTGATAACCACCACCGGGATTTCACGCAGTCACGCAATTTCTTGACTTTAAAAAAATTCATTTACCCTCTCCAACATTCTTTTTATACTTAACAGAAATGTCGAGTATAAGCCTCACCTTCGTACGCCATCCAGACTGCTAGTGACGAGGTCGATGACCCCACCTGTCGGTTTTATAAATAAACCAATCAAACCACGACCTATGCCTTTGAAGAAACCTTCCAAACCACGCTTCTTAGCACCTGCAAAAAATATTTTAGTAAAGTTAAATGTCTGAAATGGAAATTATTATCAAAGCTCGAACTAATTTGACAACAAAAGATCCTTTGCAGATCTATCAAGCCTGTATGTAGACCTTAGTCAGCTCATTTAGTTGTGGATATTTTCTCTTTTTTGAAAAACAATTATGCTAGCGCCATTAAGAAAAGACAACATCGATAAGGATAAAGAATATATGGAAGAAACAGATATCAATCAAGTTGTGTTTACCTTGGTACGGTTTGGTAACGAGACCGGAAACACCAAAAACCAAACCCTAAAAGAAAGAGGTTTTACAATGCTTCAAAAGACTTTTATTTTCCATAGACCAAATCTTGATGGAATGAAAGAAAAGCAAAGAGTTCATGAGTTCAAAGACCTCGAATTTGTCAGTAAAAACATCAAGGTCAAATTTGTTGATCTAAGCTTTGTTGAAGTAGAAAGTCGTATTTAAGTCAAATACCATGACAAACTGTTTCCCTCCTGTTGCCAAACCAGCAGCAAGACCTGACGGGTCCTCTCGCATTTCACGGCGACGTTTCTGAAAATACGGGAGTTAAATGAAATATTAAATAAAAAAAAAATAGCTAGGGTGGTTCTTCACAATATAGATCATTAAAATTTATCAACGGATTTTCGAATTTCGAGAACAAATTACACCTAATTATTGGATTACAATGGAACGAGAACAAGTCTATTCAAGTCAATGAAAAAAATTCAGATCGGGATACGAGATAAAGAAGAACAAACCCTTTTGTATTCACTATCAAAAGAGAGTGCGGCCACTACTTGACCAAGTTGTTCAGTAATCAAGGCTGCAGCTCCTGCTGTGCCACCTGCAAGAAGAAAAGGGAAAATAAATAACAGAATCAATATAATATCTAAAAAAAGCTACAGCTACCTAATACAAAAAATCTTTACACCGTAAGAAAAGTTTTTTACAAAGCTACAAAAAAGCCTTATTACGTTGCTCAGTTCTTACCTCTCTTAATTTAGTATTGCTCAAGAGTGGAAAATTCGAAACTATCTTACCAATAGTATGACCCAGCAAACTTTTGATGCCACTTGCTAACCCTGCGCCAAATTCACGTGGTCCTCCCACGCTACCCTGTAAAAAAAATAATTTAGTTTTTTCATTCAG
Source organism: Clytia hemisphaerica (assembly GCF_902728285.1). NCBI lineage: Eukaryota > Metazoa > Cnidaria > Hydrozoa > Leptothecata > Clytiidae > Clytia > Clytia hemisphaerica. The sequence goes on along the minus strand of NW_027103417.1, from coordinate 12,368 downwards.
ACGTACAGTCTCGAAAAAAATGAGAATCGACTAAATAACGTCAAAGTCAAAATATATTGATTGTAATTTTAACGGTTTTCAGAGTTTAAAGTTCGGGCGACACTGTTCATTTCAATGCTTCCATTCTATTTCGATTTGGGAGGGTTCAGTGGCTTTCAGGCTATATTTTTAGCCTTATTTGAGCTTTTGTAATCCGAGATGCTAATGTCCTAAGTGTTAATAAAGTTATACAGAAGTTAGTTGGAGGACTTAAAAATCATTTTTATTTTTCAAAATGTCACAGGGAATCCCCCTTTGCTCAAACATTATTTCTTTGATTATAGTCTGTAACTTTCCATCATGCAAGCAAATGCTCCAATATTCAATGACAACCACTGAAAATAATTCTTACCAAATAAGGTTCGTAGAAAAGGTCTTTGAAGCCCTTTCCGAATTCTGTGATCAAACCATACGGATTACCAAGTGCATCCAGTCCCAAGACAAGAACATAGAATTGCTTGATTGCCTAGAAAAAAATTGGAAAGAAAATTTAATTTGGACTTTAATAACCAAAATTCAAACTTGAGCATTTTCTATATCAAACTGAAGGTAAGCTAGGCAAACCACGGGGGCGCGACCAGGGCGTACTCCTTAAAGGATATAAGATTGCTTGATATCGTCTGTAAGAAAAAACCCAAGGAATTCAAAAGTGAAAGAAGAATTTTGTTTGGTTACTCTGGTGTGGTCAGATCTGTAGCACAGGCTTACAGATATGGGAGTCTCTCAGAAGTTTGCCAGGGATTTTAGGGGTTTACGGAGTTTTAGTAAGGGGAGAGACATCTTTTATAGCACCTATTGTTACCTGTAAAGCGTAGTGTTTGGAAACATCAGTCACCAAAATATCTTGCGACAAAAACACGTTCTTCCTCTCATAAAATGCAAGCCTAATAGAAAACAGAGTTGAATAAGATAAGCCCCGCCCCATTAGAGGGTCCAAATATACCGGGATGGCTAAATAAAAAAAAAACTTCTCGCTGGTAGATCCTATGCATCAAAATTAATTTCATGAAAAGGTCTTCAACAAACATTTTGTGCGTAGGATCGGTTGAAAATGATATGTGAGATTGATAGCTGATACGTACTATTACGGTATCGGACAGTTGCAAATACAATATGAGAAATATTTTACGAGTTCCGAGTTTTTTCCGTATAAAAAAGGCGAGGAAAATATACGGAAAATCCGGAACGAGTGAAATATTTCCATATTGTACGAGCAAATGTCTGATAACTGGTTTATTGGTGACCCAAAAAATTCACTTTTTGTGTTGGAAGAAAGCACAGGGCACTTTTGTAGCAAAGTAACGTTAGATTGCTGCTACCGCTACAATGCAACAACATCTTTTTGTCAATTTATATTTTGTACATGTAAAATACAAGATATATTGTACTCTTCTTAACCAATCAGATTGCAGATATTTTTTGGATCGCCGATAAAAGTTTTCGCTTCGATGACCAAAATATTAAGAACAAATTAAGAATATTTCAAGACTTCACAAACTCCAAAACAAAACTTTTAGGAAATCGCACAGAAATACTCGCACAAAATATTGAAAATAAAATAATTTTAAAAGATTTTCAGTTCAGGCTTAAAATCTCAAAAAATTAAGAATATCAACGAAGGCTTCAAGCATTTTGGATTCTCTTATAAAAAACAAACGTGTACGGCATTTAGATACAAGGTCTTACTTGATGACAGCATCGCTAATATCAGTGAAATGGATACCAATAGTGCTAATGAACCATTCGAAAAGATAATCCTCATTAGCTGTTGAATTTCCTTCCAAAGAAAAGCTCAAGTGAATTTTAATGGGTGACAAATGGAAATAACACATGAGAATTTTAGTTGACTGTGTGACCAAGATTTTTTCAATCGATTCTTCCACACTCTCCTTCAGCATTTTGATGTCTTCTTCATAATATTTATGATAATCGTGGGCGGTTGTTTGGGCGGTAAACATGAGGCTCATTAGTCCTGTGATAATTGGACGATCCACTTTCAGGTTCATCTCTTGCATAAGAAGCTTGAAGTATCTAGCGATAGATAATACAGTGTAAAGTCTTTAACTCGTATCTCTATAACTCGAATGTTTCCTTAACTCGAACAAGTTTTATAGTCTCAACCCCTTATAAACCATGATCCATAACTCAGTATTTCCTTAACTTGAACAAATTTGTGTTCCTCGTGCGTGCTCGAGTTATAGAGACTCCACTTGAATAATACAAAATCGATGAAAATCCAATTTCCCTTGAAAATCGAATCGATGAGCGTCAACTGCAAATCTAATAAAACTAACCTCTAGCCGACACTATATCTGATTGTGATCTTAACACTAAAGCGGATACTAAAGCAGATCACCAGAAACTGTCCGTTAATAACATTACACAGATGTAAAACCTTGACTGAACAGTCTTTATTTCAATTGATTTCAAACGGAAATGGGCAATGAGATAATGAGCAAAGACTTACTTGAAAATCATGACATCGTGTAGGTGAGTGATGACAGCACACAACTCAAAAAAGGGTTTGATGCCTTGAAAAAAAAAAACGGACTCTGAAAGTTTTTATTAGCCATTTCACCCTCTCGATAATTTCAATGAAAAAAGATAGGTGGGGAATCCGATTGGATGGAGAGCTGTTTGGTTAGAACAGTTTAGAAGCAGTCAAAGGGAAAAGTGGCGAAGACTTTTATTAATAAAAGCTTAAGGAAATAATAGAAGTTTTGAGCTTGGAGAGGGTTCCTTGTCTTATGTTGAAAAAAAAGTAATATCTCAAAAACTCTTAGTACATATGCCTTAAAAACAACACCACACCAAACTCTTCAAGTCATACATGTCTGAGTCTTTAGTACCCCCCCCCCGGGGGTCAGTGTACAATACAGCGGCATGGGACAATACTTTACAGACTTTTTCCTTCTCGGATACCCACCCACCCCTATAGTACAAAATACTATCCAGCAAAATCTAAAATACACCCAACACCCCCTATATAGTACAAAATACTATCCAGCAAAATCTAAAATTTTTCTTGTACTGTACAGTATTTGCCTTGATTAAACTCTTTTTAATTTTATGAATTTCTTTGACCAACTAAAGCTGACTAAAGGAATAATTTTTGATTGTTACTATATGCTCAGCAGTACTCAGTACTATTAGATAAGACTGAGAAGCAGGTTTTTGAGCAAAACAAAATCAGCGCCCTCATTGGCAAAAATCTACCAATGTCCTTAATTGATTAAATTTCTAACCCTATTCTATTTTGAATTTTGACCCATAACCTGCCTTAACCTTGTTTAACCTTATGATTAATACAAAAATAATAAACAACAAATTGTATTTTTGACCCAACACCCTCTGTATAGTACACATATACAAAACAGCACATATTTTGTCTTAACACCCACCCCACCCCAGAATACATGCTGCTGCATTGCCCACTGACCCCCCTGTCGCCCCCACCCCTTCTGTTTTATACGATAGTGAAATGTGTACCGTTTCTTTTGATAATTTTCTCCGGTAACGGATGTGGATAGAGAACGGATGGGAAGGAAATGTCAAACTGTTGATCGTCCACCTAAAACATAAAAACAACAAGTGATGTCATCACAACGCAACTTGGTTTCGAGTGAAATCTTTTTGACAAAGGTAACATCAATCATCAGTCATCAAACCCCCCAGCGGTTTGCGTGAATGCGTGAATGGGCTTTTTCACTTGCGTGAATGCGTGAATTACGAAAAAACATTGCGTGAATGCTTGAATTTGATGAAAAATTTGCGTTATTGCGTGAATTGAAGGTCCACTGGGGGGGGGGGGCTCATCAATAATGTCAATAAAAATGAAAAGGACAGAGTACTGTATACATCATGGTAAGGCAAATATCGTAAATGTCCCTTTGGTCTATTTAAGGATCTTCGGTATATAAGCGAAAGTCTGAATAATTGAAAATGTTCCCCCTTTTTACCAGGTGATTTTATTAAGTAGAACATTTTAAGTGTTTAATTGACGTAACCTAATTTGATAACGTCAAATAAAATCATGAAAATTGACGTCAAATAATTTTCCTTTAATTTAAAAAACTTGGTTGTGAAAAAAATGAAAAAGGACCAAAGATGACAAGACGGATGAAATAGTAGGTTAGGAAATACTTTTTTGTGCTAGTAACCTTTGTGGTGTAGAAAGATTGTGTTAAAAAGACTATGTAAGTAAAATTCTCTGCATGAGAAACATAGATTAATGATTTAAGCATTTGTTGAAACCAAATACACGGCGATATTGGCCTTTGAAGATTAGCTTAATTAATGGAAGTTTAATTACTCTGATTTTTGATAATTTCTCAATCATGAAGTTTCTTTTCGATATTTTGACCGTTGAATTAAATATTTTGACTTAATTTACGAATTTTTGTTTACAAATAGATTTGTCTTCAATATCAACCTAAAATTGAATGGAATTGAAGAAAAAATCGCCCTAAAAATGATCAGAATACCGGAATGTAAAATAAACTTTTTAATATATTACATTCGAGCTGACTACAAGGCAAAAAAATTGGGATGAAAGATATGAAGGAACGAGAAGGAGGAATGGGAAGAAAAAAGAACAAAAATATCAGAGAAAGCAAAAACAATAGGATAGATGGGGATGAGAACGTAAAGATAAAAAGAGAGTAGCTGGAAAAGGGGTAAGTGTCTAGTCTCAAAAACAAAGATTTTCAATTCTTTTATTTAATTCAAAGTTGTGATTCATTGAAGGTAAACAGATATGAAAAGAAGTACATTAAAATGAGAAGTACACTTTCTAAGTTCTTTCACTTTATGAAATGCACTCAAATCTCTAAAATGAGCAGAGAAACGCAAAAGGATGGGTTTAGTGGTAGGTCAAGAGAAATAGTCAGGTGGGAGAAACGAACGCAGAAAGATAAGAAAGAACGAGAACGGAATAGTAGGAAGGAACGGAAACGAAAGGAGAGGAAAGGAAAGGACACGAGAACAAGATAAAAGGAAAGGGAATAACAGAAGGATACGAAGGAAAAAGAACAAAAGGCTAGAAAGGAACGAAACTAATCAGAACGATTTGATGCATGGAAGGTGAACAGCTATGAAAAGTAGTACACCAAAAGAAAATTTAAAAAAATTAGAAGCAAAAAAAAAGGAAGTACACTTTTTAAGTTGTTTCACTTTATGAAATGCACTCAAATCTCTAAAATAAGTAAAGGAAAGTTAAAGAATCGGTTTAGTGGTGGGTCAAGAGAAATAGTCAGGTGGGAGAAACGAACGCAGAAAGATAAGAAAGAACGAGAACAGAATACTAGGAAGGAACGGAAACGAAAGGAGAGGAAAGGAAAGGACACGAGAACAAGATAATAGGAATGGGACATAACAGAAGGATACGAAGGAAAAAGAACAAAGGCTAGAAAGGAACGAAATTAATCAGAACGATTTGAGGCATGGAAGGTAAACAGCTATGAAAAGTGGTATACCAAAAAACAAACAAAAAAGAAACACAAAACCACACAAAAAAAAAGAAAAAGGAAGTACACTTTCTAAGTTCTTTCACTTTATGAAATGCACTCGAATCTTCAAAAAAGTAGGGTTTAATATACTGACGAAATAGGAATGATAGAAAGAACGAGAACGGAATAGTACGGAGGAACGGAAACGAAAGGATAGGGGAGAAACAAAAACGAGCGAATAAGAAAAAGAACGAAAACAGAAGGATAGGAAGCGACGAGGACGGAATAGTAGGAAGAAACGGAAAGGAAAGGATACGAAAAGGATAGAAGGATAGGAAGGAAAAAGAACAGAAGGTTAGGAAGGAACGAAATTAATTAGAACGATTTTATGCATGGAAGGTGAACAGCTATGAAAAGTAGTACACCAAAAGAAAAAAAAAATTAAAAGAAAAAAAAAGAAAGTACACTTTCTAAGTTGTTTCACTTTATGAAATGCACTCAAATCTCTAAAATAAGTAAAGGAAAGTTAAAGAATCGGTTTAGTGGTGGGTCAAGAGAAATAGTCAGGTGGGAGAAACGAACGCAGAAAGATAAGAAAGAACGAGAACGGAATAGTAGGAAGGAACGGAAACGAAAGGAGAGGAAAGGAAAGGACACGAGAACAAGATAATAGGAATGGGACATAACAGAAGGATACGAAGGAAAAAGAACAGAAGGTTAGGAAGGAACGAACTTAATCAGAACGATTTGATGCATGGAAGGTGAACAGCTATGAAAAGTAGTACACCAAAAGAAAAAACTTTAAAAAAAATAATTAAAGGCAAAAAAAGCAGAAAAAAAGAAGAAAAAAAAGAAGTACACTTTCTTAGTTGTTTCATAAGATGGCCCCGAGGTTTCTCCACTTCTAGAAAAAGACAATTCAAGAAGAGAAGTAAAAAATGAAGAAGGGAAGTAAAAATTTTAAGAAGAGAAGTAATTTTTTTGTATTACTTCACTGAAAATTTTACTTTTCTTCTTGATTTTTTACTTCTCTTTCAAGCTTTGAAAAAATGAAGAAGAGAAGTAAAAAATGACAAAAATACCACGTGGTTTTGATTACAACCCCTGACGTAGAAAGTTTATTGTTATTACAGAGAGACCCCTTACCAGACTCCAGAGGATGTTTGTAATGGCAATTATGTTGATTAGTGTGATTAAACGTTTAAAGCTATCCCTTAAGCAAAAGTTATAAAGCTTTTCATAAATTATAAAAACACTTTGGGAGAGTACTTATATTTATATAATCTTTGTTGTAGGATCACGTGTTTTAGACGTTGTCTTGTGCTTTAAACAATTTAAAAAGGGTTAAAACCATTTTGGCAGCTCGCCAATGTAGAAATTTAATCACAATTTCGATACTTAAAGACATTTTACTTCCCTTTTTAAAATTTTTACTTCCCTTCTCGAAATATTTACTTCCCTTCTTTAAATTCTTACTTTTACTTCTCTTGAAACTTTCAGAACTTTTTTTAGAAGTGGAGAAACCTCGGGGCCATCGTAGTTTCACTTTATGAAATGCACTCAAATCTTCAAAAAAGTAGGGTTTAATATACTGACGAAATAGGAATGATAGAAAGAACGAGAACGGAATAGTACGGAGGAACGGAAACGAAAGGATAGGGGAGAAACAAAAACGAGCGAATAAGAAAAAGAACGAAAACAGAAGGATAGGAAGCGACGAGGACGGAATAGTAGGAAGGAACGGAAAGGAAAGGGACATAACAGAAGGATAGGAAGGAAAAAGAACAAAGGCTAGAAAGGAACGAAATTAATTAGAACGATTTGATGCATGGAAGGTGAACAGCTATGAAAAGTAGTACACCAAAAGAAAATTAAAAAAAAAGCAGAAAAAAAAAGAAAAAGGAAGTACACTTTCTAAGTTGTTTCACTTTATGAAATGCACTCAAATCTCTAAAATAAGTAAAGGAAAGTTAAAGATAGGGGTCAGTGATGGGTCAAGTAAAGGAGTTCTTTAAATGGATTGTTCCACACCAATGCTTTCATTTTTGCTTTTTTTCATGTTTTCTTCTATTGATTTGAAAGTTTTGAAGCATGGAGAGTGAACAGCTAAGGCATAAAGTACCAAGAAAAAAGAACAAGAAAAAGGAAGTACTCTTGTCTCCCGAATAGACGTCCCCCCGCTAATTGTTAAGAGACAAAAAAATCCACCCCCCCGCTCTTATTAAGACCCCCCCCGCTAATTAAATTCGAATAATTCAATATTTTATTACAGTGTAGATAGACCTTAAACTTGTTAAAATTTTCCTTTTTGTTAGTATTGCTTCTTATTTTACGTTTTTATTTAATAAAGTTTCTTTTTTGTTGTTGAAATTGATACCAGTTAGAAAAAAATCTGTCTTCCAACTACCCCCCTTTTTCTATTCCCCCCCCCCCCGCTTATTACAATTTAGAAAATTTTCCTACCACCCTGCTTATTCGTCTATTCGGGAGACAAGAGTACACTTTTTAAATCGATTCACTTGATGAATTGCTTTCAAATCTCGAAAATAAGTAGAAGAAAAGTTAGGAAAGGAGTCAGTGGTGGGTGAAGTGAAAGAGATAGGAGAGAAAGAAAACGAAAGGATAGGGAAGCGACGAAGAAACGAAAGGATAGAAGAACGGAAAGATAGGAGGAACGAGAAAGTAGGCCAGGAAAGGAACGATCACAAAAAGATAGAAAAGTAAAAGATAAAAAGAAAGAAAGTCGAAGAAAGCTAAAGAATGGGTTCGGTGGTGGGTGGTGGGTCAACGATTTTCCGAATCCATTGATTTAACATCAAAATCTAAGAATTTCTTTTCCACAAATCAGACAAAACTAACAAAACAATTCTAAAAATTCTTTTCTAAAACCTTTAAACATAATCTTTGTTAATAAAAAGACCTCACCTGGATTCGATGCAATTTGGTGTAAATACTTGAGTTGCTTTTCGATTGTTTGTATTCAACCCAAACAGCAGGATCAAGTGACCTTCGGAGCGCTCCTTTCATTGGTTTACTTATTTTCATGTTCTCAAGATCAGCCTATAACAACGAATGGGTTGACTCTCTTTAGTTCGAGCTCGTTTTATTCGTATCTTTCTATAATTCGAACTTATTCAAAGTTTCCGTCAAGGAGAAACCCTCTTAAAATACTTTCTATAGTTCGAATCTTTCTCTAATTCGAAGAAAATTTTTGGTCCTTTAAAGATCGAATTAGAGAGAGTCGACTGTATCTCTATAAAAAGTTAAAGGAATAATAATTGGAGTTACCCTGGTCTGATAAAAAAGACAAAAAGAAGTTTCTTACTTTCTTACTTAGGGCAAGATTGTTCAAGGGTCGCTTAGGTGTGTCATGAAGGATAAACGCTTTTTATATAAGAACAATTTTATAAAAGCAAGAGGCTTACATCGTCTAAAACCTAAGAACAAATTAAGAGCAATCCCAGTCTTAGATATAAGCATTGAGAACATTTCAGTTTAAAAACATCTTAATCCTATAAAAATGAACAATTAAACAACCGAGCTTCGACCAAAATTCATTGCTTCTTATAAAGCAAAAAGCACGTAATCTTTAGGGCGCGTACCTGTACTTTATCATATTGAACAGACTTCGAGTTGTTCTTCCATGCATCTTCAAGTAAGACTGAAATATCCACATCTAACAGTTTCCAACGCCCATTCTTTGATTGCACTTCCCAACATGATGTCCCGCTGATGAAATAAAACGAATCATACATTTTGTCAATACTCAACATGTGAAACTATCCTTTAATGTCTTTAAAATATCAAGTTGCCATCCAAGTCCATGGTTTTGACGACTCGATGACATAAAATAAGTTAATACTAATACTAGGGAAATATGAGTCATTTATAAAAGAATATGCCAAAACATTTCATCATGAATATTCTTAACTTGGCATTTTTTTGAAAGTTTTAAGCCTTACTTGGAGATAATTGGCAATTTATAGTTAAAAAAGCTCTAAAATTGACATTCTTAGGTTCTGCTGCCAAACTTCGCGAGGGTAAAATTCTCGGCCAAATTATATAGATAAAAGACTACACAAAATTTTCCTTCAAAGAGAACGCATATCGTGTAAGAATCAAGATGACCCTAGTGCCCGGATAACCGTTACGGCAAAAAGTGAAAGTGGATCACTGATACATTAAGAAGTTGCCATTAACATTTAATAGCTAAAACAGACGGCATAATATCAATACTAATCATGTTAACAGAAAATACCAAGCAATGCAAAGATATTTTCAAGAAATTATTTCAAGTATATCCGATGATATTTATTTCGTAAAATTAAATAAAATTTAATAAATTACAAAATAAAACGAATTGGGTTGGTTGTGAATTCTTATGGTTAAGTAAGATTGTGAATGTGTTCAATGATAAGAATGTTTGTAAAGTCTGAAATGTTGGGTAAGAATTTGAGTTTAAAGAGGATACTGCATAGTTAAAAAAGGGGTTTAAAAAATTAAATTTTCGTTTTTACTGATTGTAAAAAAAAAAGATAATTTAATGTTTTGGTGGGGATTCTGGTTCGGTCTTGTATTTTCCTTGGTACAAACAGGCGTTCCATTTCTCGTTGAATTGTAATCCTTTTGGGCAAGCGATGCATCCGACGGTTTGTCCGTGGAAGCAAGCGACGTATTGATGTGGGTTGTGGTCATCTTCAATGTTTCCACTGAAGTGTGGTCCACGGGCTGGGCATTTGTCTGGGCATTCGAAGGTGGTTGCTGGTTCCCATGGTTGGGTGGTGACACATTCGTCTTTTCGGTTGTACAAACATTGGTTGCATGGTTCGCTGAATTCCAAAGACAATGGCCAGCAGGCTTGACAGTAAGCTAATCCGTTTGAGCATTGGAGGAAGTAGTGTGGGTTGTATCGGCTGTAGTAGTAGTATTCGTAGTTTCCGTCAGCTCTTCCTTTGCAGAGGGAGTCTGGGCATGGGACAGCTGGTGGTGTGGTACCAGTTTGGGTTCCAACCTCGAGGGCGGCGGCGACTAAATATTAAACATAGGTTTTGTTAATAATGGTAAGATAGATGATAAAAAGAAGAATCAAATGAAGATTCAACTAAACGATTAAGGAAAGCCTAAAAGATGAAGACACTTTTGTTCATCTTCTTAAATTCTCTCATGAAAGCAGCAATGGAAATGATTCCTATAAGGAATTGAGGTTTTAATAATGATATGAGTGACTTACCAGCCAAGAAAGCGGCGAGAATGACGACCTTCATGATTCTTTGAAAGTTGTTCTTCTGAGATGACTAAATCTGAGATGATGCTTTTTCTCCACAAAACGAAGCCCTTATATACTGGGTGGAAAAAATCTTTGAGGAATGTGTTACAAAATAAACAATTTCCCCTACTTTATCTTTTGAAAATTTTGTTTGTGTTGTACACGTTTTCTTACAAGAAAGAAGTACTTAAGAACATAAGGATTCAATGGCCAAAATATTGAAGGCATTATAAAGCTTTGCGGACTCCAGAACACCCGATTCTAAGGAAAATGGACACAAAAAAGTCCACAAAACAGCCTACAAAAAGTTGAAAATAAGAACATGCGAAAGACATTTTTAAGCCCAAAAAGCTAGGAATATCCGAAGGCTTCAAAAATCTTGGATGTTCTTATAAAAAAACTTGTATTCTGATTTACTGTTACTGTAAGGGCGTATAATTGGAATTAGGGAAACAATTGTTTTTTTTAATGAAATGTCTAATTAAATTAATTTTTTGGAGGTTATGTAACGAGATGCCTCAGGAACATTCGCAATTGCATTTAACAGTTGTTTCGGAGCTTTTTTTTATTAGAAACGAAAATACTATGATGTGGTAGAAAAGGAGAAGTAAACCTGACCCGCCTGGCAATTCATGACAGTACGCAGCTCAAACATTGGAATGAATACTCGCAAGATAGAGAATATACGAGGAAAACTTTTTAGCCAGACAACAGTTATCGATTACAAGCAATAAGGTGTTCCCCAGTTCGGTGAATTCCTAAGTATTGTTAGGAGTATAGTATAATATTCATGGTACTTTAGCTTGGTTAATCTTAACCGAAATGAAAACAAAAAAAACTTGTAGTAGACCTGACCAATACAGTACTGAGGTGATCTGATCGATCCGTACAGCATTCGGTTGCGGTGCTCAAAGTTCAGGCAATCAATCTCATGAGTCATACCAAAGATGCCCAAAGGATTCATACTTAGTACGGAATTGGTATTCAATGTCTCTCTACTCTCAGTAGGGGTAAGTGGAGCAATCTAGGGAGAAAAAATGATGTCCTTTTAGTGTAGACAACTATCGAAAGAGGTAATGCAGTACATTTTTATCAGATTGAAGGGGGAATAGCCTGATTTGAATTCTTATGAAAAAAGCATTAATTTTTGGACGGTAAGCAAGCAAACAATGTAATAGCTTCCCTAGTGTAATTACAGGGTCAACAAATTATTTTGTTGCAAACGATGAGAAAATAAGGATAGGAAGAAAGCGTTGATTGTATAACATCCTGAGATAAAGATTACATGGCCAATTACTTGCTTGATTAGCGTCATTATCTTTTGCATTGTTTGTGGGAGCTGGGTTGTAAGATATTTCTTCGTTGAAGTCTTTGAAAAATTAATTCAACACATTGCAATCTTTCAATTTTTGAATAGCGCGATTCGGAATCAAGGACAAGTTTAATTTGCAAAAATGATTCACTGTTGAAAATATAGGGTGTACTTTCTAAAGGGATCAAAACCCCACCTTAGGTAGGAAGACCCCCCCCGCCCTTAAGTGGTACCCCCCCCTTAGTAAATACATTTGAAAATTCAGACCTCACCCCCACCCTTAGGTAGGAAGACTTTTTAACTG